>NW_028288561.1:6790287-7104473 GCF_059628265.1 Tinamus guttatus
ATGTATTTTTCCTCTTTTCCTGAACAATCTGGAGTAGCAATGCCACCCAGCTAACATGAGGCTGAACCATCTTTCATTCCCTGTACCTCCTGCGAGCCTTTGAGTAGGTAGAGGGAATACAGTGAGACTGAGATGTTCCCACGTTGGAATGGGAGGCAGCAGGAAAGATTGAAGGGGTGAGTGGAAGGGGCAGACATAAAGAAAACAAATCGTGACTGATCTCTGAGAAAGCTACGTCTACTCAGAAAGGGAGTATCTTTCATACTTCATTGCTAACTGGGATTTGTTTTAGCTGTTAATTTCCCTCTTTTAAACGGTAAATCATATTACTAATGTCCTTTTATGACCATGGAAGCTCCTACAACTCAAACACTTCACTGCCTTTCAGCAGAATGATAGTTCATTAAATTCAGGGCAGTATTTAAAATTTTCAGTATAAGTTTTAAGTGATCAAAATTTGAGGGGGAACAAAAATAAAGTAAATAATGGGTCAGAGTAGTTTCTGTACTTCCCCCTCCTCTGTCATTGTATTCATTGGCAAAAAAAAAAGGGTAGAAAAGGAAATAAAAGAGAAAATATTTTTGAAAGTGAACTCTCAAATTTTTCAGCTTCAGAAGCTATGTAGAAAAATAAAACACTTTCCACAAAAACTCTGTTTTTTACCATTTGGAAAAGTATTAAACACAGTTTTTAAATACTTGCTTGGGAGCTGTGCTCTGGCCTGTGCTGGATGCCTGTGCTGTTGATGCTTACTGATTCCCTTAGTGGTTTTTTTTTTTTTTAATTTTGGTCTTTATTTTATCTTATTGCGCTCTGGTTTAACAACTGTTCAGAAGTCTGGTGTAGGACATTTTATTCTCTTAAAAAGGAAATGAAAAAATTGCTAAAAAAAATAAGAAAATTAAACGTTTATGTGTAATGATAATGGAAGACAGTTGCCTACATCCCTTTAAGTAATATATTAAATGCCGTCAAACATTGCTAGCCTGCTATAATAAAAGCCATCATTTGTTCCTGAGTGTGCCAGTTTATTTTTAGTTTCTCTGTGTAGCAGAATTAGTGCTACTTCATGTTCTCCTGCTAGTCTTACTGGTTCTTCTGAACTTTCCTTTATTTATGATCCCCCCCCAAAATATATAAGACAAGTGTCCCCACATAAATATGAAACATATCTTGAAACTTCCATTAGGTTAATACAAAGCATTAATTGCATGAATGGTGAAAAAAATAGTGCTAGCATTGGTCAAATTTGGTGGATTAGAGGTCAAATGTCAAGAGAATAAATACAAAAGGAACTGTATGCTTTTTTATGGCATCTTGGTTTAACTATGTTTTTGTCTGAGCAATTATAGTCTTATTAGTATTATGTATTTCATAAAGCTGATGTAATCTTAGTAGTATGAGATTTTTACTGTAGCATGGGATTACACTAGTAGATTTGCTCTAGGGAAACAATATTGGCTAAAATATTATCTTTTAGCCAATGATTTCTGGAAATACTTCTGTATTTTCAGTTCTTAATCTAGAAGCAACTTCCTAGCTTCCCTGAGGTTTTACACAGCTTTTTCCTCTTTAGCAGGCTTGGTGGATAGGGAAGTGAGGATTTAGAAGAGAGAAGGATTTTTTCTTGACATTGCCCCAGACACCTCATAAACTTGGTAAGTTACTTATTGAGTTCAGTTACTTACCGTCCCTATCATCACCATCTTTAAAATGGGGGTAAAGACTGTATTTTGAGAATTTCCCCTCGGGTGCTCTCAAAAACAGATTTAACCTTGCTGTAGAGTGACATCCTGGAGTCTGTCCTCTGGAGCAAGTGGTTTTATCCACGTTTGGCAATTCAGTACAGTAACACAAAACAGGAACAGGATGTCTGCAGTAGCAGATAATGTGAAAATACATATGAATTTATTGTGGAAAAATAAAAAAAAAGAAGAAATTCAGATGTTACAAAATCCTGTAAACTTTGCAAATAAGCACTGCCCCCTACTGCTCACAAGTTTTTCATTAAAGTTTATTTGATGGAAAATTAAAAAGAGAAAGTGTCCAAAACAATCTTTTTTTATTTGAAATGTTTGTGTAGGTTTACCTGTAAGAAAAAAACATATTTTTTTTTCTGTTGCTGTATCAGGAGAAAATAAAGAGAAAATTATGGCCACACAAAACATTTAACAGTTCAGAGAAGGAGTAGTTCTGCTAAGAGCTGTTGCTACAGTAGCTGTCAGTGTTGCCAAGGCTCTCAAGCCTGTCCAGCGTGGAGTAGATTGGAGTCATCTGCTCTAGTTCTGAAAGGCATAAGCAGCTCCCACAAAGCATCCGAATGCGTCAATAATACTTGGATCTGATTTATTTGACAACAAAATACCTCCATTTCACTGTAGGTTTGGAAAGCAGTCTTAAAGTGGGTGTACATTTGCTTTAGAGGTAATTCCTAGCCATTTAAGCACTCCATTATGTTGCCAGCATCCAAAGGGATCTTAACATACGTCAGAATGAGGCTTTATTTAATCCTTAGGACACGCTTCTGAAGTAGAAAATTTAATAGTCCTTATTTTAAGGACAGGGAAATGGGACAGAGCATTTGATGGTCTCACTCTCTCAAGCTTCTAAACAACTTAATGCATTTGAGAAGACAGCTCAAATATCTGCAAAATCAGGTGCATGGTGGTCTCCTGATCCTTGGAATGTGTGATAGGGCCATCCCAGGGTGGTATCTTTGAGCAGCACTTCAATGCCCCATTCACCGCTGCCATTACCTGCACTGCAAGTGCTGAAGTCAGTTTTGTTTCTACCTAAGGACAAATATTCTAGGTCCAAGTAATGTCTGCTAGCTTAAAATAAGTTTCGTAAAAAAGCTAAAAATGATTTTCCTGGGAGATCCCAGAGCAGAAAAGCCCAAGTTTTTGTATGAGATGCTGTCCTGAAGAGGAGGAACCTCAGACCTTTTTGTTCAGCAGCCAAGCTGGGGTAACAAACCAGGTGGATTGCAGGTAGCACGCAGTGGGGTCAGGATGCAGTGCCTGGAAGACACACACCACAGCAAGGCTTGGCAGTTTTTAACTGTTCACAGAGTCACTGCATGGAGGAAGTGTGAGGAGTAACATTAGGCCCTTTCCTTATGACACCTGCTTAGGCAGAGGAAATTTGGGCCCTTGAGTCATTGGAGGATTTCAGCACAAAACCAACCAGTCAGGGAAAATTAAGTACTAGAAAAGGCTCCCATGTCAGGTGGCATCACTTAAGTACTGTGAAGATTTCTGGTTTTCTGAGAAAGGCTTTTCCTTACCAGGGAGTGAAAGAAAGAGCTTCAAGCTTTTGGGGGAATATTAGCTACTACAAGATGTGTGTGCTTTTTGTTTTTATTTATTTATTCATTATTTTTGCATGTACTTCTTTTTAATACTACTATTTTGCTAAATACTGGAAGCTGCTGATACTGGCCGTATTTCACTCTAGAAATATATTGCTAATTAGGTATAAATAGCAGACTGTGGGAAGGTACTGACTCTTAGTTGTGCTGCAGCTTTTTAAAATGTGGATTTGTTGCGGGGGGGACATTAATCAAGTTTACTAGCACTTCTGCAGAATGTTTGCAAATGTATTTTAAGTATAATTAAGTAGCAGAAAAATGTACTGAAATTCTGGAAAGTGCTTGGCTATAAACTGGATATTATGAGATAGTGATTGCCTTGGACTGGCTCTTCTCTCCTTTGCTATGGCTTCTTAAATGCCTTTTTAGAAGGGTGAAAGAAATTTGAGGCCCTTTTAACACTAGTTTAAAGGTTGAGCAAACGAGTGATCATTTATGGCGTGGCTGGATGGGTTTAGCTAGAGAGGCAGTCTGTGTTTTGCCTTCTCCTCTCATCTGTTCCTGCAAGCATCATTCCTGTAAATCACCAGGGAAGGTTGGAAAGTGCTAGTTCTTCCTTTCAGGCACTAGTGAGGACTCAGCAAAAGCTTAGGAGAGCAGCAAAGCGTTGAAGCCCTAGATCTCTGGGCTGCCATTCAGGAACAAGCTGGGCTTTGTCTAGGGCAGGAGCTTTCCGGAACGCGCGTCGGGATGAGCCGTGGGGAGGTACAACCTGTGACGCTGCCCCGGCACCAGCAATCCAGCTCCCTGGTCATCGGATCCTCTCTCTCCAAACAGGAACATGGGGGACACGGCGCTACCACAGGGGACCCTGCTCAGGACAGCTCGTTTCCAGCTGTTCAAATTCATTATGAGGAACGAAGCCAGAAGATTGAGAACGTTTTGGCAGTGGCCAGAGAGCTCGCCCGTGTCTGCCCGGGACTTGGCCAAGGCTGGCTTTTTCTTCGTGGGCCCTGGAGATGAAGTGCAGTGCTTCTGCTGCGGAGGCGTCCTGAAGGACTGGGTACCTGGCGATTGCCCCATCATAGAGCACCTCAAGTTCTTCCCTTCCTGTAAATTCGTTTGCGGTGAGGACGTTGGGAGCCAGCAAGTGTTTGCTTTTGAGGAAATATTTGACTGTGTGGATGGGCAGTTCCTCAGTTTCCTGCAGAGGATGGACAGTGAGGAGACTGCCCTTCCCAATCAACCGGAATACCCAGAGCTGGGAACAGAGGAGATGAGACTATCTACTTTTGAGAGCTGGCCACAATACAGTGAGGTGCATCCTGAGCAGCTGGCTAGAGCAGGATTCTTTTACACAGGTAAGTGCTTTGGGGAAAATCACCCTCAGCGTAACACTCTAAATCTAATTATGGATTTATAAATCCTTTATGGGAATCCCTAGCTGAATCTTCTGTTGGAGCATCAGGTGCTGAGAAGAAGTGCTACCCCATAGCCAGAGCTTCCAGTTAGAGGATTTGACTCTGCTTGATGCAAATCTTGCTCAACTTGTCCACTCTCAATGACAACTTGCTGTGTGCAGTTCATATAAGCTCTGCTATGCACCACAGCCTTCTCTTCTCCAAAGCCCCCATAAAGCTGAGCTAAATTTTAGATATTTGTCCCATTTAGCTGTCATGGCTTGTTGTTGCCATGAGGATTCCTGACTTGCATTACAGAACTGAAAGATATTACATGTTTCCTCAGAAATGTGTTTCTTGTTTAGCCGAATTTCAGTTGTTTCCCCTTGAGGAGGGTTTGCTGGTTTTGAGTAAATGCTGCTTACTGGGTTGAGCAGCCAGAGCAAGTAATTACAGTGTATTAATTCCAAAGTGTAATTAAATATTGGCAGGGAGAGCTTCCTTCTGTGTTTTGGGCATCTCCCCTGAGCTGAAAAGATAGGCACAATAGCAGGTTGGATTGTTTGGGACCATGTTGTGGTAAATCCTTTGTATCTATGGAACAGAAGCTGGAGAGACTGCCTGGATAACCAGGAGCTGATTATCCAGAGTAGCAGCTTGTGATGTAGGAAACCAAGTCTGTTTGTGGATATAACTAATTAAAGCATTTACTCTAAATGCAGGTAAGAGGGCTTCAGTTGGCAATGTGTGTATGGGAAAGCTGTGGTGCTAGCAGGCATGTTACTCTTTAGCTTGTGACCCAGTTCTAGAATAGTCTCACCTAGCCACAGCTCTGGGATAGTTCAATGCTCCCATCTGATTCCCTGCCCCTAAACAGCTTGTCATGTGCTCATCTGTTCTGTCCCATGGCCTAGGTTTTGTACTGAATTTTGTACTGAGTCTTTTCCTGTATTGTGTTTCTGGGAATCGTTCCTATGCTTCTGTGATTTTTATTATTGTTATTATTTTCCCCTTTCAGGACAAGGTGACATGGTGAGGTGTTTTTACTGTGATGGAAGTGTAAGAAACTGGGAGTTTGGAGATGACCCTTGGAGAGAACATGCAAAATGGTACCCAAGGTAACTCTGAAGAGGTTTATTATCACATTTTCTGTGACTTGTTCCAAAGAACACTGCAGCTGAGCCAAACATGAAGACCAAATTGAGGGGGAACTGTGAGTTGCTTAATATTGCCCTCCTTCCTGCAAGGACAGGAAGACTATGATAATCCCTCTTCCTTACCCAACGTATAGCAGTCTGTCTGTAAACTGGTAGCACCCCTTGCTTTTAAACCTCAAACCACTACTACTGCTTTCATTTGGAAAGAGCCTGTACTAAATTGTTTGCATCTTTCTGCCCACAGGTGTGAATTTTTGTTGCGATCAAAAGGAAGAGAATTTGTTAATGATGTTCAGGAGTCCTTTTTCAGCACTCTGGTCTCTCCAGTGAGTCATATGTCTTGTGGGTAACAGATGGGAGTTTGGACAGTGCGGAGCTTTGAACAAGTGCTTCACTTAAGTGAATATCTTGTCATGTTTTCAGAGACATTCCTGGCACCAGGCTGACCAAGATTCCTCTGCTTCCCAAGGTGGGTGCTGTGTAACTGCCTGGTGTTTTGCCTTCTGCTTCTGTTCTCACCTCAGCTTCTGTGTGCTCTGTAGACTTGGTGCTTGAGAGATGTTTTGATGTTCTAGAAGCTGTTTCTCATTATTTTTAGGAAGTGTTTTATCACAAGAAGAAAAGTACTTAATCTTGTGAGATTTTTTTTTTTGGCATATGTATCTGAATGTATATAAAAATATAAACTAGCCAAATGTCTTTGATTAAGAAAAGTCTTGTGGCCGTTTTCTAAACTTTCTTTGATTTGTCCATGTTTGTGCTCATTTTGTCTGTCTGAAGAGTGTTGTCAGACTATAGCATTTGACTCAGACTTGGTAAGAGACCTGAGAGTGACTAGAAGGTTCAGCTGTTTGTAAAAGTGTTGATCCTGAGCACTCATTGCCACTCATTGGCCGCATCTGGAAACTTAAGTAGGGTATAGCTATATGTATATATCAATATATAGATGTTGCTGTCACTCTGTGTATATCAGTTGCAGGAAGTGGCATATTGTGTTGCCCCCAAAGTTTCCCCTTTTTGGTAAAGTATCTGCTCACTGCTTTACAGATGCGGTGAGAAATGGGGAATTACAGTCTCTTCCTGCTCTGGTTGAGTCTTCTGTAGTGCAGAACATCCTGCAGATGGGCTTTGACCCCACTCTGGTGGCTAACCTGGTAGAGAGTAAATACCTGCTGACTGGGACTCGCTACCTTTCTGAGTCTGAGCTGATTTCTGAGCTGCTTCAGACAGACTGGGAAGGGAGCAGCGGTGCAGAAGCAACAAGAGGTATGAGCCTGATCACCTGTAATCTTGGTGGTGGTTTAACCTCTTATTTTAGGCATGGTTGTGAACTTGTCTTGCAGGTCTGCATGCTCTCTTCCTAGGCTGCAGTTAGGTGTAGTGATGTTCCAAGCCTGCCTTTCTTTGAGAGGCTGCAGAATGAAATTGTTTTCATGGTGCCCAAGGAGGCTGCATTTACTGGAATGCCAGTGACTATATCAGTCTCAGATAGGGTGTGATGTGGATATTCTTCTTCAGTCTTTTCTGCTGCCCTTAACTTACCTGTGTTCGTTATCTGTTCTGTGGACTCTTTTTGTGCAATTTGAGGCTGAAACTGAACATTATACGCTTACATTTTTTTAGGAGCAAGCCTGCTTTCCAAAACTCTTGTCTCCATGTGACAGGCTACCCAGCTCCTTAGCTACATCAAGGCAAAAAGTAATCACGCAGGAAAAAGCAGATGAGGGTTTCCCCTGTCCAGTAGAACTTAAATCAGCTTCTCTGGGGAGAGAATGCAATATAGACATACACTAACCTCCTTCCAGGGGTGTGCAGTTTGAGACATCAGCTAGACCAGGCTGTATTTAGTGTTAACAGCCCCATGAAAAGGAGTTTGATCAGAGGCTAGTGAGATCCAGGATATTGCATCTTTTTAAGCACAGCACTGTCTGAAGAGGGAGGAAAGTGGTAGTTCTTTAATGTATTTTTTCCTTCCTTCCTGTTTATGCAGATCCTGTTCTGAGAGAGAGTGAAAGATCATGTTCAAGAGAAGAAACACAACCTGTGCAACAAAAAGAATCAGGTGCACTGGAGTGATGCTGGTGGGGAAATTAGTCAAAACTAGAATAGCTCCCATGACAACAAAACTAGTGCTCTTTATGTTCCTTTGTTAATTCTGCAAATCAATGTGTTCTAGTTTGCATGGTGACTGAATGCTGCTTATTCAGGAATTAGGGTTCTGCTGTGAAGGATACCAAAAATGGACTTCTCTGGGATAAGTTTCATTATGCAGTATAGCCATGTTTGTCCCACCCGGCTAGTCCTGCATATGCAGATAAATGTGAGTCAAGGGTCTAGAATAGCTGTATGGGGGGTTTCAGTTGAAAACCAATTACCTGAAAATGCTGCCTTTGCCATTTTCAACCCCTGAACAAGTAATCTGTAGGGATGTGGCTTCTCGAGATCACAGGGTCCTCACTTCGGAATAACCCTATTGCTAACGCTTGGGCCTTTCTCCCTTCTTTTAAAGGTGAGACTCCCCTGAGCACAGAAGAGCAGCTCCGACGCCTGCAAGAGGAGAAGATGTGCAAAGTGTGCATGGACAGAGATGTGTCTGTTGTCTTTGTTCCTTGTGGCCACCTGGTAGCTTGTGCAGAATGTGCCCCCAACTTGAGACTGTGTCCTATCTGCAGAGCAGTCATCCGGGGAAGTGTGAGGACTTTCATGTCCTGAAGCAAGAGGTATTTGAGGGGAAAAATAGCCTGTAAAATCCAGTGGTAAAAAACCAAATGAACAAAATAAGTAACCGGTTCAACTCATGCTGGAGCAATCTCATTTTCGAGGTAGTCTGGCTACCTAAATGCAAGTATTAACCAAATTTAAATGCATTTCTTTGCACAGTGCCTGCTGTGAGAGTTGCTCATAGGCTCTTACTGACCTTGCTGGAAGATTGCTCCAGAAAAACTCTGCTAGTTTCTTTTACCCACCAAAATGAGTCTTCTGTTGATAGAGATTATCCTCCTCTGAAGTCTTGCATATTCAAATGAATCCAGCTTTGTATTGAAATCAAGGGCTGTTTTCAGTGGACTGTCTCTGATGATTTTTCTTCCATTTAACAGTTGCTTAGAGATGATGAAAATAATTAGCTTTATCCTTCCTGAGTTGATACTTTCCTTCCATAACTAAGTGAAATTTAGGCTACTTTTATAACAAACACACTCCTTGGACTAGAATACCGAGCAGTGTGTGTTGTGAGGAAAGCAGTGGGTGGTTTTTATTTCTGTTTGTCCTGATCTCCTGGCTGTGAGGGGGAAGAGGCTTGGACAAATGAAACCTTAAATGAGCTGTCTAGTCGAACTGTTAACAACTGAGAAATATTTCAGTAATCGCTGAATTTACATAATTAAGTGAAAACTCTAATCTGTTTGTAGATTTTTCCAACCTGTACTGTCAGCATGATGACCTTTGCTACCCAGAAGGTGGAAGGCTCTTAGATCTGGGTTCCTGGGTGGTCTCCTGCAAGTTTGCTGTAAAGCCTCTCTCCTGGCTATCAGAGACTGTCCTGCTGGAAGACAGTTGTGGAAACTTACCTTTTTTTAGAACTTGTCTTTGCTGGCTAAACTGATGGCTCTTAGTTCAAATGTGGTATTTTATCATGTACCCCTTTCCCCCCAAAGAAAAAGACAGCTTTGTCAATAATATAGCTTGTTGATAGGTTAACTACCTTAAGGGAAAGAGAATGTATGTTTTAAAAGCATTATTTTTCACAGAATAAAAGGTTTTTCTCTGTTTATCTTATGGAGGTCTAAGCATCTGATTCTAGTATAGGGGAAGGAAGCACCTGCTCTTGGCGCTTGTCAGCGGTTTTCCTGGGAGCCCGTGGAGCTGGGGTGAGTGTGGATGGATTTGTCCTCCAAACCCTGTGACTGCCAAAGAAGGGAAATGTCCCCGTAGTGACTAGTGAAGTGTTTCTGCCTGGCACTAAGTCCCAAGGGCTGCCTGTCCCCAATAGAGGGCACTCTTAACTTGGCAATAAGGGAACTCTTTGAGCAAGATCCTCAACTGCTCTTTTTTTCTTATAGTTTGAGAGATCCAAAGGATTGGGAGCTGGTGCTCTAACAAGTTGTGATATTGCACCGACTTGCAGGACATGCAGGTGTAGCACAAGAAGCCAAGGAGAAAGGGGTGGGAGCACAAAAGGTGGATGGCACTGCCCTTGAAAACCAGAGAACTCTCTTGCTCTTCCCCTCTTCTTGTACTGGACTTGATTTAAGACACTTGCTGGTAATCTAATGTGCTTAACCTGAACCTTTATTTTTGCTTCCAGTAAAAGGTACTTACCTTGTTCCTCATAAGACAGAAAGGAGGAGTAGTTGTTCTGAAGCTAAAACATCATGACGTGCATTTACTTAACTGACACTTACTGGCGTGTGTCAAAGCTGAGAAAGATGTTTAAAGCTGAGAAAGATGTTTAAAGATGGTTCTGAACATGTGGATGCTTCCTGCAGTGGCACAGTGACCAGGATGGGAGGCAGCCCGTTCTGTCAGGTGGGGCTGTAATTACTTCACCAGATGATCAAGCTGCTGGTCAGCTTTTCTTTTAGGTATGTGCTCAGTTAGAAGCTGTGGTAAAGAGAAGGAAAACTGACCTTAAAAGAAATTACATTCCCTAAAGTATCTTCACTTATATCAGCACTTGGTCACAATACAAAGTTTTCAGATGGTTGTGGCTATCTTGAAGGGAAACCACACAACCAGGCAGTGTGTGTTCTCTTACTGCTCCTTCTTTGTGTTATAGAACAGTATTTTGTCTCTTGGATCCTTTGACATAGGACAAAGAAAGGGGCATTATTCAATCTTTGATTTGTTTTCAATGCTTAATGTTTTTATTTCTTTAATTCTTCCCTCACACTTCCCTTTCCCAGCATAGCTCCAGGCTTGACCCTTCTGAAGGGCATTGTTCAAAAATCCCAAGTGGCCTCAGAGTGATTAGGCAGGACAAAGCTACAGCAGCACTTCCAGCTACACCAGCCAAAGAGTAACAGGGTTGGCTGTACAAATGTGCCTCCTGCACTCAACCCTTGCAAGCTGGGAGATGCAGTGAACAAAAACAATATTATGTGTTTCTTTCCCAATTAATTACTGTAGCTTGTTAATGCAACTTAATTACACTTATCTCCATTTGCTCCTCCCCTCTATATGATCCTGTTGGTGGGGGGGAAAAAAACAAAACAAAAAGGGCTTCTAGAAGGGTGTTGTCAGGCCTGTGTGTGGAGTAAGTGTGGCTGCCTGATGAGGAAAGCAGGCACAAAAAGTCTGTGTTCCATTAAAAACTGGGTATTTTCCAGTGTCCTGCAGCAGGTATCAGTTGTGCGTATGGCTACCCCAGCGTTAGGCTGCTGTAGATGAGCAAACCCCAAGGGGGTCAGAGCTGCTCGGCGCGGTGACGTGGGAATGAGTTCCGTGGTGAGGGAAGAGCTGGAGCTTCTACCAGCCTGTAGCAGGTCAGTGTTGTAGGAGTTGAGTCGCAGATTGCTGAAATCAGGAACAACTTCCTATTGCTGCAGAGTCCACCATGTAAAAGGATTAGAAAATGAGGAAGGGGCTCTTGCGTGAGAGAGATTTAAAAAAAAAAAAAAAAAAAAAGGCTATAACTTTATACAAAAAAGTGGAGGGATGACATCTAGAAAAGTGACCTGTAAATATCCCCCACCCGGTTCTATGCAGGCAGGGAGGAGTCAATGGTGTGTTAGGGGATTCGGGCCCATTTCAGAACAAGGAGAAAGGAGGAGGGAAGAAACTAACTACAGAACTTGTGAAGTGTCCCAGGGCGATTCTCAGCACCTCCTTCTATACGGATCCGTGTTGGGAGGAGGCAGCTCCTGCTGGAGCCGTGTCCCTTGGGAGGCTCCCGGGGCCTCCCTGCCCTTTGCTGGCCGGAATGATGGGACTGTGGTCGCAATGACCCCTCCGGGCTCTTGGAGGCTTAAAGACAAGCCACGTGGCTGCTCCTCAATGTACATTTGTTCTAGTTGAAAAGGAGAAACAAGCAGTAGGATGGAGTTCACCACCGTGCGTTTCCTCTGCCGCAGATCCAGGCAGCAGCGACTGCTTCCCGGGGCACCTCCGACAGTGGAGCGTGAGCTCGATCCGTCCTCAGCGTCCTCTTCACTTACGCAGGCCTGCAGAGAAGGGGGAGGTAGGCAATCAGCCTGGGACAAATAGCAAGTTGTCTATTTTAGAGCCAGTTGTTTATTTAAAATAACAGAAATGGTATGAAAATGAGGACAAAATTATAAAATTCTCTTTTGTTGTCTTCACTATGGATGAAGAGCAGGATTGGAAGATCAAATGTAATATGGTTAAGTAGTCTTCAAGTCTAGAAAGAATATTATGGATATAATGGACCTGAGTATATTGCAGTTAGACTAAAAGGTATGTGCCAAAGTGTTAGAGCTTTGGAGTGGCATAAAATTTGGAATTTTAAAGTTGGGGAACATCTCTGGAATAAAACAATCTCTTGAAACTGCAATTCTATGCTTTGTGGTGTAGAAGCAGTACTAGCAGATCTACTTTTGTAGCTAGCGGTAAAGATGAGTGAATGTTTTCAGCTGAAACATCACCTCTTAAACATGCATCTTCAGGTTGATCAAAAGAGTTTGCAAATTCGAGTTGATGTTCAGTAAATTGTTTGTTTGGGGGGCAAAAAGTCTACCTAGAAAGAAAAGCAGAAGCATTTTTTTCTTTTTGAAAGTAAGCGTTTTTTTCCAATTTAAACAACTTTCCTTTGCAAAGTATTCTGGTCATTAAACAAAAGCTTGGAGGAAAAAAGAATTTTGTTTCTCCCCTTCCCTCAGCATTTGACTTTAGACATTGAACTGAAGATTTTGTTATTTGCATACTGATACCTGTCAGTTGTCAGCTGATTATTGAAGAAGCTGCTTTCAAGCAGTAAGTGGGTGACTTTTATGGGTTTTAGTCTTTTAATAGTGCCTGCTGGCAGCTGCTTCACACCTTTGACTTGCAGACAGGCTGCGGGCAGAAGAGCTGACTAGGGAGCATTAAAGGGAGCAGTTGCCAATTGGAACCTTAGATCATTCAGTCAACTGAACCTCCCGTTGTTGATCTGTCACTCCTGGAGCCTCCAGCTGATCAAAGCGACACCCTGGGTGCTGGCCTGTGAACCCTTCAAAAGGGTAGAGCTGAGGAAAACAAAGCCAGTGAAGCTGGCAGCCCAAGCAAGATGAAATTAAAGCCCTTACTAATATGATAGAATATCAAATATTGCAGTAAGTGCTAAGGAGAGAAACCTCACAGCTGTGGAATTCTCTTCTTGATTTTCCAAATAAAATCTTCAAATGCAGGTGGACCTGTTGCCATCTCACTGTTTTAAATAAACATAGGCTACTTCTTGTCACCCAGCAGGCTCCTGCTTTAGTGCTAAATCAAGTAGAAAAACGTGACTCGATGATTCCCTTTGGGATTAAGATTACATAGCCCACTTTTTTTGAAACAAATTCAGAGAATCATGTTCTTATTCAAAGGACTTGAATGGATTTAGCAGGCTGGAGGTGATGTCGAATTATCTTGATGATCTGGCTCTCCTGGTGTCTTGGCAAGTGTTTTAGGACACTTGGAGATAATGGCCTTAGTCAGAAACTTCAAAGGAGTCTTGGTTAACCCTTGGAGGGCTGCAAGAATGCCTCCTTGTTTTAAATATGAGGTCTGTTACCACAAAAAAAGAACAAAAGCTGCCCTGAACTGAAGCCCTTTTCCCTGAAGCCCAAGAGGAGACTGTGGCAAGCAGGTATGGCCTCAGGTTGAGCTTTAGCTGATGAAGGGCAGGAGTTTAGCCCTTCCTTGTGGAGAACTCAGGGGGAAGGCAGTGTGTCTTGGCCTCAGGAGCATGTGAGTTTTGTTTTCAATAACTGATGTATTTTCCTTTGGTTAAGTGCTGTGACCCAGAAACGCACACTGAAAACTTCCTATCAAGGTTCCCAGCATAAAGCTAAAAGTTAGTCCTGTGCCTTGACTGGGATGCAGTGGTGAGGTTAAGGGCAGCTCTTCTACACAGTGAGGTGTCAAGCAGCTTTCCCCATTCTGTTGGATCTGTTAATTTCTATTTAAAGTCACAAATTTATCACAACCAAAAACAACCCCAGAGTCAATGACATATAGAACAGAAACAACTGTGGAACCTGAAATAGAAATAATTGTATTTATAGAAATCATTGTTGCAGAGTGAGAGTTGGAAGTGCTAATTGAGATGAATCATTTTAATCATGCCTTTGTAAGCAACAGTACAAAACTAACTTGGACTGTGCTGGGAGGCATGAATAAGGAGGATGTGAAGGAATAAGGAGGATGTGGGAAGATGCCAGGAGCAGGGCGCCTTAGGAGGAGAGGAAGGAGGGTGATCTCATCAGAAAAGGGCAGATAAAACTGGAGTGATGGGGGTAATTCCATTAGACAGGCAATGAATGAAAGTCATCCTGTTATGGAGAGGGAGAGTTGCAGCAACAGGGCAGGGTGGATATCAGGAGAGCAGTGACTATTGATGGGGGTTGGTGCCATCCTAAAATGAAAAGTGGCAGTTTGGTGTTGCTGTCTGCCCTGACTCCGTAGTTTCAGAATAAATTTGATTTCAATCTCTTCTTCCTCCACCAAAAAAAGCAGAGAAGACAAAGTGCCTGTTCCTGACCCCTAGCTGCTCTTAAAATTTGAAGGAGGTTGGATGTTTTTACTGTTTTGCATCTTCTGGAACAGGGTATGAAGAAAGGAGATGCCTTAAGTCATTGTGAAGTGGATTTCACAGCAGGGCAAGGGCATCTGGCCCTCGGTGCAGCAGCACTGTTAGGTGAGAAACGCTCTGCTCGGGCACCAGCTGCTCCCCTCCTCATGCAGGTAAAGGAAACACAAGAACTAGGAGGACTGTGAAAAACAACTGCTTGGTGGTTGCTGGGGAGTTTATAGAGGGTTGCTTTATCTACTGCTCAGCAGCTGTTCTCACTTCCAGTTACCCCCCTAAAAAAATATCATATTGTGCAGACAAGCTATCAGTGCATGAGGGATGCAGAATGGGAATGAAGTGACAGAATTGCACTTTTAGTAGCTTACCCATCTTAATGAGTGCCTCATAGGGTAATTTTACATTACCAGCTTCTATTTGTATTACGATCACCCCATATGGAAAACTTAATTTATAATTACTAGCTTATTTTACAACATATATATATATAATTTTAAAATAAAAGAAGATGAATCCTCTACTGTAGAAATGTGATGTTTCTTCCCTACGCTGCTGTGTCACATTAGTAAATCAGAGAACTGCCTGAAGCTCCACAACTTCTGCACCCTGTCCATCCTGCCATGACAAAATGAGAAGGAAATCAATATTTAATTTCCTGTAGCATCCCTCCTAATAATGTTATTGCACCCCTAAACTTACAGGGAGTTTAACTGCTTGGCAGAAATACCTTGTTCTTGTGGACTCATGCTGCAGTGATGAAGTGTGTAGTAACTCGGTGCTGCATCCCAGAATCACTCCTGCAAAGTGATGTGGGGGCAGTTTTTCTTTCCTCAGCCCTGCTTTTCTCCCCCATTCTCAAATGTTTCTTTTTGGCAGAGCTCTCTGGTAATCATAGTTTCAGAACACCAACCTCCCTTGACAACTGCTCTTAAATTTCTGCGCATTGAATTGCCTTCTTGCAGCTTCTCAACAAGGAGTATCAGAAATTCAGATCTTATTGCTGCTTTTTTTATCCTGGAGATAGAGGGTGACCCTGTGCCAGTGATACTGTCAGTTTCTGTGGTGCCAGCCTGAGAGAGGGTTAGGGGAGGATGGCAAAGATGTGGCCAGGAATCAAAATGACATGGATGCATAGATCAGAGTTCAGTTGTGACTGCACATGGAACAAGATAGAGATTAAATAACTATAGAAATTACATGTATTTTTCTCTCTGTGATTGAGGCACTGCTGGTGGACCACAATTCAACCCTGAGATGGAGAATTTCATTCTGCTCTTGTTCTGGCTTATCCACATCCAAAAAACCTGCTGGAGAAATCCAGCCAAAAGGAGGAACAATCCCGAGCCCACGGCACCCCTGAGCCAAAGCAAGAGGCTCTTAGTGCAGCCTCTTAGCACAGGACCCAATACTTACAGGTATGTCTGCTTGAACAAAAGGTTGGTGGGTTTTTCATTGACATGGTAGAGAGGAAATGGATCAAATCCACCAATGAAATCAACTGAAAAAAAATCAGAACTGAAATAAACAAACAAACATGGCCAGGGTGTCGAAAGGAAATGAAAGATAAGTTGGTGAATGCCATGACATAACACAGAAATTAGTGAGAGAACAGAAAAGTGATTTTTTTGAGTATGAGTTGCTCAGTGCTGTTTGGAAATCGCTGCCTGAAGAGACCTCTTTTCCTCCTGTCTCCGGGCAAGTGCAGGTGTCCCAAAGCAGGAGATCCAGCTCGCACAAGAGCCAACAACAGAACCAAACCAAGACCCCAGGAAAGCAGGAGGACCCTCCTCAGCCCCTTTGGGCTTTGCCACCATGCTGCAACTCCACGGGATGCAGCAGAGGAGCGGGGAAGAGCTCCTCTTGTCTTTCTGGCCAGACAGACCCCAGCAGCTCTGGAGAACTGCAAACACCCCCTTCATTCATTATCTTCAGCACTGGTGTTTTTCAGGTCCCCTCTGCCACCTCCGTTTCTTTTAAATGCCCGCAAATGGGAACAACACTCCCTTCTTCCAGTATTCACAAAAGGGCAACGTAACTAAGCAAGGACTCTTCTAAGTGACAAATCCCTTGGTACTCAGGGAAGAGTTTTCCAAGCCTCTTGGTTCCACTGAAGTTAGGCCAAATCTACCCTGAGCTGGCCAAGACAACCAGGGCCATGGGTACAATGTGGGATTGAGCTGGCAGGCTTTGCAAAAACCCTTTAAAAGAGATTCAGCTTGGACTACTTTTCTGTGCCAAGTCACTGTATTTTGTTTGGAAATGTGAAAGCTTCTGTCCCCTACAAATGACATTTAAAACCAATAGGAGAGTCTTATTAACTACATAAGTGCCTGTTTGGCTTTCTTTCCTGAAGGTGGCACTAGTATTTTGGATTCTAGCTATATATTGCTATGGATTTTTGGTATTTTTAAGCAAACAATGTAAAATCCAGAACAAATAAACAAACAAAAAAAACAAAAAACAAACAACAAAAAAAACCCCACCAAACAAAAAACTCTTAAAAGTTTCTAAAGTACAAATTATTGTCTTCATTTAAAAAGACAGTTACTAATTGCATTACCTCAGTTGTGAAATGTCTAAATTAGGAGACATTAAAGACATTCTTCAGTAACTGTCCAGCTCCTTCAACAGAGTTACCTACCCAACTATGGAAGCACCAAAAATGTGTGTTATTTCAAAAAAAATCTTAACCATAGTTCCTTGTCCCTACAGCCATACATTACAATGCATTAGTACATCTGAAATATTCTTGCTCACAGTTCAGCATTAGTGGATCCCTACTGCTGTGTTTTCTCATGAAAGTCACGTTAGCATGAGCTTCCTGATTAATGTGCCTCAGCACTTATAATTACTCCATGCTTCATATCAAAGGAACATTTAAAAGAAACCACAACTGGAAGAGAAAATTAAAACGCAGCTCAAATTTGTTCGGGTCACTGGAAGGATCTACTACTGTGAGTGTGAAATATTGATGGTTTGTCATTGCTAATTATTCAAGTTGGCATTTTAATTCCAAGCTGGGAAACTGGTTGGGGAAAGGAATTTGCTAGTGAGGAAAAAAAAATGTATCCTGAAATTAACAGCTCTGCATTTCTAGATAATGCTTCTTTCGTGTGATTGCTTCTAACAGATCCTTGCCATAAAACGTGCTGTCAAGTTTATTGTTTTACAGTATTAAAAGGGAGCTCAGAACTCAAACTGTTTAGGTATAGGGAGAGCTGTAGGGCAATTAAAAGAAATATTAATTATGATGCAGAACCAAAATGTATTGTCAAGCTGCAAATAATCAATAAAGCCAGGAGAATCCGTTCAGCCACCCAGGAAACAACAGAAAAACACACAGTCAGACCAGCAATTCATCTCAGCACACCCCTTCGAAATAACATTCTTCACATACTTTCAAATATCCAGTTCAAAGCTGTTACTCTTCATCTAAAATCCACGCCAGCTGCTCTTCACAAGGACAGAGCTGTTTGCACAATCCTAACAATGTCTTGAGGAAGTGATCCTGGGATATGAACCTTTTGGATCAGATACTTAGCTGAAGCTAACTGGCCTGGACCCGCTGAATAAAACTACTCATTCAAACACCCTAAGAATTCAAACACAGAAAGCAGCACATTGCCAAGGAAAGCAAAAAGTTCATTTATTTGAACTCTATGCATCCGTCCTTTGTGTGCAAAAGCATTGGTCCCAAAGGAGTTTTGGAAGAGCAAAGTAATCCAGGACCAGACTGTAGGTGCCTGGATAGGTCCCCTAGGCCCAGCCACCCCCGTGCTGTCTCTCTGATTCCTTGCTCTTCTCCAACACTCGTAGCAAACGCAAACACCTGAGGGAACTGCCTCCCAAGCCCAAGGGAGTGGGTTCATCCAGCCTTCCTGTCATTCAGACACGGTGCCTCCTCTGCTCTTAATTTCAGTGCTCAGGTCATACTTGGCAATAAACCTTGCTCTGCGCCTCATCCGCAGCTTGTGGCACTTGATACTCAGCGGGTGGCCTCCCTGCTTAGCTGAGTACCAGGCTGTATTCTCTGCTGTAGGAACTCCCACTTACACCAGTAATATTTCAGCATGAGCTCAACCAGCTTGAAAAGAGAGGAAGCTGCCCCGTTTCCATAAAGCTTAGCCTAAGTGATTCCATAAAGCTTAGCCTAAGTGAGTAACCAACACCCAACTTTCCTGTGCTGAAAGAGTAACAGGATTACAGCACCCAACACATAATGATGCAGGGACAAAAATCTCATAGTAAAAACAGCTGGTACTTGAAAGGTAGATACTGCTGTGTCACATAGATGGAGAGATGGAAAGAAGCCTGATTGCAACCCAGAGCTGATAGAAAGAGAATTTAATGAAACCTTTGCCAAGGGATCAGTTGATAAATACTTACAGCTGTCTTCTTCTTCTGTAAAAACACTAACAACATAACAGGCGTAGACAAAGCCGACCAGCTGGAAAACACAAAGAAGAAATCAGTTTAGCATTGGTCTGGTGAGGTTGGTCAAAACCCTCCTGGCAGGGCCTCAACAGCCGATATTTGCTGGGAACTTGGCAGCACTAGTGTCACCGTGGAGCCAGGCTGTGTGTGCTCCAAGGTGAGGAGAGCCAGGGTGGGATTGGGGAAGAGACTGTGGGGGGAAAACTCAAAACTCCAGAACTGCCAGAGACATCATTACCATCGGAGTAGGAGCCTCCTGCTGCTAGAATGGCAGGGAGAATGGGTTGGGTTTGGTTGACCTTGGAACCACGGGGCTGTTCAGCGAAGGGGTGAAGGAGGGTGCTGATATAACGTTTTTAGATGGACCCCTGCAGACAAGGAAGACACACAGACATATGGGGTAGGCTTTGTTAGCAGAGGGCCAGGGATAAGAACTCATCAGCCCGTAATCCTGTCACAAGGGTCAAGCAAGGAAAGAGACACTGCTGAGCTGTGGGATCTACCAACAACAACGGAACAGTTTTTATGCGGATGGGATAGAAACTTGTGTCTTATTGACAGCACATACTCAGAATCCTGCAAATTTTTAATATCTTGGCTTGGAGATCAAAAATCAATTGGAATGAAATCCTAGTCTTACTTTAGCTCTAGACTTTCTAAAGGTCTCTCTGTCCTTGGAATTCAATGAAAGCTGCACTGACAAATCAGGCTTTGGACTTGCAAAGGAAATGGGCCAGCAGGTGATGAGCAACAAACAGGATGATAGCGATGGTCTTAATTCACAGATTGCATAGGCAGAAACAGGAAACAAACTAACACAGCAGGGTATTTCTTAGATTTCTTAGATTTCTCAGAGCCTTCTGTTGTGGCCCACATGCCAGCAGTTGCCCAGAGCAGTATCTTCAGCAGAAAAGTACAACAAACATTAAAAATAAAAGCAGTTTAAGGTATCCTGGTGGCTGTGCACTTAGCAGATAGTTGGTAGAAGCCCTAAGATGCCAGAGCCAGGCTTTGCTCTCCTTGTTCAGTGGTAAGTCATTACCCAGCCTCAGTAAAGACAGAAGCTTCTGGTACTGTGGGAATTGAGCATTCTAGATCCAGCAGGGCTTTATTTTGCTTTGATTTCTTCCTGTTAATCAAATATCCTCTCCATCCTTCGTTCTGCATCTTTACATAGCGCCCCACTTAGCGAGATCTCGGTTGACACTAACTCTATTAGTAAAGTTATTGGGCGACGTAATTGTTTTCCACCGTGAACTCAATTCTCTGGAACAAGAGCTAAAATGTAACGTCCAGTGACTCACTCCCCGGGAAGACAGCATGATGCATGGCGGGACTTGAAAAGCAGAGTCCATTCATTTTTAATATGACAGAAAAATACATCACACCAGAAAACAAAAGGCAAGATAATGAGATTTCTACTAGGGAGTTATAAGGCATTCTTGATTTCTGTGGCTCTCCTAGACAAAAAAAACACCTTGTTGGAAGGAAATGGAATATTTTTTTTAACATCACTAAGGCTTTTATTTCCTTCACACTTTCCTCTAATTGCATGAGGGCCAGGCCGGGCTCTTTTGCTCCTGGGTGGGCCCTTGGGAAGCCTGTCCCAGATCCGCAGGGCAGGAGAGGAGGCTCCGTGCGCTCACGTTCTCCTGCTCTGTGTTTTCCAGACACGGGTGCTAAGTCTCCATCGGCCGTAGGGCGCTTAGCTCAAAAAGAAACCCTGCCAAGTGCAACGGTGACCGCAGAGCAACGGCAACGGCCTGGTTTTGTGGGGCCTGGTTTTGTGGGGCCTGGTTTTGTGGGGCCTGGTTTCCTCCTTCCCTCGGCTTTGCCCTCACGGCTCCGAGGGCCAAGGCTGCCATTCCCACGAGCTGGGAATGCCCGATGGTATCTGCCTCTTTATGGGAACACAGCCACATTATCACGGGCACCCTGTTAAACCCCGGAGAACTGAGCTCAGAGCGAGCAGCGAGACTCATCCGCAAAGTTTATTTTGCAGAGAAATTAATGCCCTGTAACCCCCCGGCCACCACTCTTCTCTCCCCACGTTCGTTGTCCTTTTACAGCCAAGGTGACCTTTTACGCTCACAAACAAACAGACAAACAAAACAAGCTAGGAGTGAACTCTGCAAAATCCCTAATCCCAGCGCCAGGGAGGTTTGTTTGTTTATTGTATCCCTGGACTTCGCATTGACCTTATAACCCATTTCTTCTTGGCGTGAGTTTCATCAATAATAAATTACTGCTTATTCAATAGCCTGTTTTCTTTTTATTCAAATAAGTTCTGCGAGTCTCACAGCCTAGTGAGAACAGGAAAATTTCAGTGGCAAAGACAGGAGAGACATGCAATACGAACGTGAGCTGCATTTTCACACTGGCTGAACTAAACTCTAATTAAACCCATCACCTCAGGGATGAAATGAACTCCTGGGATCCGCTCTGCGTCTTCCCTCCGTCATGAATTATGAATGAAATACAGTTACAGAGGAGCAACGCTGCTCCTTTTGTCCCATCCTTTTCATGGAAAAGTCTCCTGTAATGGGGGCTGAGCGGACTCCGAGACACCAACGGTCCCTTCTGCTGCGTCGTTGGTGAGGATGAACCAAGCCCAAGAACGTCACCGGTGATTAACTGAGAGCAAATGCTTGACAGGCATCAAAAATGTGCCAGTAATTACACTTTTGCTCTGAACGCCGTGTTCATTCCCGAGTTCAATGAAAAGAGGGTTTTGAGCCCTATTATCCCACTGAAATATCAGTAATTCTTAGATTTTTCCAACTATGTAGAGGAGGTGGGAGAAGAGAAAAAAGTGTGCGATGCAAAATGACACTTTTTTTCCCCCCTAATTTCCCAGAGGATTTTCTTGTACTTTGCCTCTGCTGCTGTTTCCTCACTTGTTCTGCATGTTGGGTACCAGCCTCCTCCAGGCTGCACAATATCTGATTAAGGTTTTTATTAGGAACACATGTTGTAGGCAGGTGGGTTCAGCGAGCCTGGGAAAAGCTCTCGCTGCCCAGCAAGAGAGGATGGAGCTGGGCTGCCCCGAGGGCTCTGCAGGAAAATGTGTGGTGCAGGGGAGACAAATCTGCCCAAAGCTGCTAGGAAAGCGGGGGTGAGAGCCTCTTTCTGCCCCTTGGTGGCTGGAAGGTAACTTGAGCTGAGAAGATCTCCTCCCAGAGCAGCACTGACCTGCAGTGCTTGGGCTGGAAGGATGAATTACAGGGATACCTGAAGACGGGACCAGCTGGCTGCGAGCGCGGATGAAGTTTATGAAGGATGGCGAGGCAGATTGTAAGAGGTACCACCAGTTGCTTGTGCAGAATCTTAACCTTAGTCCTTCAGCAACTATCCTGGTGAATATCCTGGGCTCTTCGACTCTTCCCTCAAGAGAAGAGAGAAATTTGTCGTTTTTCTTTTCATTGCAGAGAAACCGTGCAGAGTCCCCTTCTTTGGGGCAGATGTATTCTAGGTTTCCCTTCTAATCAAAGATAATGAAGTTTTATGTGCTCATCAGTGTGAGATTTCTGCCCAGTTTCTGAGCTGTGAGAAGGCACTAACCAGCTTGAGAAAAAGCTACTGTGATCAAGTAGCCAAAGAGAGGTAATCAAAACCCTCGGATTCCTTGACCTTCTTTGCTCTTTGGATGCAATTAGGACCACTGAAAATCTAGCTTCTGCCAGCAGCAAAGCATCTCTTGTGCCCTGCTTCTCACATAACATCTGCTGTCAAAGCTCCGCTGCCTTTCTGGGAAGCTTCCAACCTGTCAGTTTTTAGTGAAAACAGCAGACAGGCGGCAATGGGTTCTCTCAGCTGGGAAGACATTTCCAATTTCCATCCCATTCACTGGAGCCTCAGGAAAAGCCTCTCCTCCACTCCCAGCACTACCATATGGGCAGACCAGAACTATGCCAGGTATTTCAACCCCAGAAAACTCTTCTTGCTGCTGGCTGGCAAGCTCAGGGCACATAGGATGGAGCCTTGCTGAGATAAAAACAAAGCTGATATTTTCTTTTCTTGACAAACTGGTTTCTGCTGAATTTCCTGATTGGGTCGGTAGGATTAGTTTTACAGTGACATTTCCATAGGCTTTGTTTGGAGATCTCATTCTAGAAAGCCTTTTCCTCCAATGTCTTCTGTGCTAAAACACCAAGCAGAATCGACACCTGCACAGAACCTGCCATCAGTTCTGTCCCATTTGCAACCTCTTCACCTTCAAGAGACGTGGGTTTGCATCTCACAAAGAGGAGGTTTGTGGTATCAGATGAATTTTAATCTAGATCCTGCAGGTACTTGTGTCATGGATGGTGACTGGCGTGTCCGTTTGATCCCCCTCCAGGTTAAAGCAGTTGCTCCTCCCTTCAAGGAGCACCCAAAAGCTCTGGGTAAAAACAAACTGAGACCTTATGCATCTTCTTCAGCTGTATACGCAGGACCAGCACGATACAGCCAGCAGGATTCAGGGTGACAGCCAACACTGCGCTCCCCATATGGAGCAAGATTTTCCTTCCCCCTCCTTTGGCATGGAAGATCAAATCCAGTGAGATGAACTCAGCTCCTCCCCATCCTCAGGGGACTGATATCTTCTCATGCGGGGACTCCTTGCTAAAGAACAAGGACTTCACATGACCGTGTCTGGAACAGTCCCCCGAGCCCCGCTAAATTCCAAAGTATTAACCAAAGCCAAAACTGCAGCAAAGGACGTTTTGCTTCTCCACCTCCTCCTAAACAGGCTGTGCTGCTCCCAAGGCCCAGCAGACAAGGAGGGAACTCGGTCACGTCCCCTGCTGCATCCCCAGTCTTGGGTTGCTGGTCCTGTTTTTAGAACTATCGATCTGCTCTCCCTGCCTGTCTGCAGCACGGACACCTGCAGGCGCCCTGGGAAGGGCAGCAGCTTCTAATGAAACCTGCCTAAAATGACATAGAGAGGACAGGGGAAAAAAGAAAGAAAAATAAATAACACTGGGAGGGATCAAAGGGTTTGACCCTCAGAGACTCAGAACGGTGAGGACTGGCAGGCTGGCTGTTTTCATGCAAGGTTTTAGTGAGAATATATCTTCCTGTCTTACTTCAACAAAGCAGAGAGGAAAAACTCTGTTTGTCCCTTTACCTGAAATAATTACATACACGTTTCAGAGCTGGCAGGAGCTACAGGCCTGGGGCTTTGAAATTCCACCTTTATTACAGGACAGGTGGGAAGTTATTTCAGTCTGCACAGCTCAGCCCACAGGGACTCCTCATATCCAGGTATTCCAGCCTCGTTGCCAGGGTTTAGAATGCAAAAATCTACTGCAACTTAAATCTCAGGAAGGAGAGAGAAAATATTTACCTAAATCCTATTTGTCTGACAGTCCCCACGTCTTTCTCTCCATCTGGCACCTTATGGTGTTCTGCACATGCAGAAATATATTATTTGCCTCGAGGAAGCCAAGGAAGAAACAGCCCCAGAGACGTGGACGAGTCACCAGGCCCCCTATATATCAGCAGGAGCGCTCAGCTGAGAACTTAGTGCTATAAATCAGTAAGACACTATAAAACAACGTCTACATTTAGAAAAACCAATGCCCTGTGTTGGCCGAGCCGCTGGCTGGGGCCCGGGGCATCGGGACAGACGCTGCCAGCGACACCTCTGCGCTTGTAAAGCCTGGAGGGGTTGAGTTCACTGGACTGGGGGGACGGCACCAGCTCAGCAGCCTCTATCCTCTTGCTGTGGACTGTTCTTTAGAAAAGAAACCAGGCTCTGCTCTTTTGGATACTTAACATTTCATTTCTCCAACACGTGCAGTGAAGCATCTTGCAGACCTTTGAACTCAGATGATTTTCCCTAAAGGAGAACCCACCAAATATCAACGGACCACACACAGGCCAGGGAGTCTGCCCAGCTCGGAAAACAGGGGCTTCTCTGTCTGCCTGGTTTTGTGACACTGCAAGAAAGGAGCAGGGTCCTCTCCTCCTGCAGTCCCCTGGGTCACACAGATCGTCTCAGCTAAAGGCAAATGCAGGATCAAGACAGCAGAAAGTTGTACAGGAACACACCAAGAAGTCTTTGGGATTCCAGCAGCTTGGAATTTCTCTGCATTCGTTATCCGCTAACATGTAGATCAAAGCAAGTTACCCTTTTTACAGCCAGACCTGAAATGCTGAAACATGAATGTTTCAGCAGCTCTCGTCAGTGTAGGTTTAAATCCATCAAGCACAAAGTAACAGAGCAAAGCGGCTGAGGAAGATGCGGGCTGCTAGCTGCAACGTAGCCACAAAACCAGGAGCCAAGCCAGGGAAACAATGGCCATTTTGTTTCAGTTAATTTCACAGACAAATGGGAAACAATTAATTAATGGCAGACATTAAGGACATGGAATTACTGCGGAGTGTTTAAGATTCCAATAAGGAAACAGTTGATGGAAACAATTAGTGCATATCTTAGGCGTCAGCAGAAATAAAACATGCTCCTTTCTGCTTCCTTAGGGTTTATTTCATTTTCTGGAGATAAGGATGTGCTGCCCTTTATTTCTGCACAAGCACAAAAAGACATGGGCTCCCCCACCTACCACCAGCTCCAGAGGAACAGAAGAAATCCTACAGAAAGGGTCCTGTCCCATGAAAACACGACCATTCTGGCCCTGACGTGGATAGACAACGAGCCGTTACTGTAAGGTTACATAGGATATGCCGAGCATTAGGTAGCTGCTAGTAATTCCCAGTTCTTGGTAGCAATATCACCAGTAAGGGAACAAAACCCACTAGCTGGAAAGCAGCGAGCGCCGGCGGTGCCGCGACTCACCGCGATGAGGATCTGGAAGGAGCTGTGCACGACCTCGATGTAGCGGTGCTCCAGCGCGCAGCCCATCACCGACACGTACGAGTGGCTGTCCAGGCCCTTGATGCCCGGCGTGGGAGCCTCCTTCCTCACGCAGCCAGGGCCGTTCTCGCTCCACCACGACTGGTGCCGGGAGATGTTGAATGTCAGGAGTTCGCTGTCCTAGAGAGGGAAAAGTCCGAGAGGGTCTGACGTGCTGTTTTCATAGAGCTCTTATTAAAACCGGTAGAAAAATCTGAATTGCAGGCACTTCCCCACCAATTACGCAACCAGCTGCACATCTGAAAAAGGGATTTCCCTCACACCTGAGAAAAGCAGGATACCCCCTGGAAAGTCTGCAAGCGCTTTGAGATTCTGAGCTTTCAGATATTGCAAAGCCCTCGCTGCAGATGGTAAAAGACAAACTTAGCAGAGGCAGAATAGGGCAGGAGAGAGCTCAGCAGCATCACTTCACCAGCGAGCGCTGGGTGTCCCAACCAGCCCCCCAATCACCCTGATGCAGAAGCAACAACCCCTTTTTGACTACAGGTCCCCAGGGACGTGAGAGATGGAAGTTTCCTTTTGTGGGGTAGATTGTCCCGCTTTGCACATCGCATGAGCAGCCCCCATCCCCAGCAAAGCCTCAGGAGCAGTTTGTGGATCTGCTATGGAAGCACGTGTTAGGAAATGTGGACAATTAAGCAGGAAGCCAGCTGCCAAGCTCCTCACATAATCACCGCAACAGATGGGATGGATGAGTTTTATGGTAGATGCAGAAGGGCACGGGGATGAAGTGTGGCATCAGTGAAAAAGCAGCCGCTACAGCCAGGGAAAGAAAACAGGGGAAAAAAGGCTCTATTATAAACGGTTGGGAGTTTGAAGGGAGCTGTCTGCATTTTGAAGGCTCTGGGGAATCATTATATTGGCAGCTATAGCACAACGTATGCAGTGCAAGGCCCTGGGCAGCCAGGGAAGAACTTCCAGAGACCCTTTTGTTCTGCAGCCTCTCGTCGTTTTGGCAGCAAAGCCCTCGACCTGCTCCCTCGCTGGACACAGCTCCTCTGCGGCCCACGCATCTCCCTCCTGCCCATCACATTGCACCTGCTCCAGGACACTTGCTTTTCCTCCCACATTTGCCTCTGTTGGGTTTCTCCCAGCAAAAGCTCTTCCTCCTGGAAACATCCAGCCCTCCGCTTTGCTGTTCTCCAGAAGCCACTGGATGTTTCAGCTGGGCAAGGAAAGAGGCGCCCTCCTTCAAAAAGGTTCTTGGTTCCTCTGCCTGGGACTTCCCCAATTATCATGGAAACAAAGCAATTCCAGGGAGGTTCCATCCGCAGGGCGTCCTTCTCCGGGCAGATGGAGCTTTCCCAAACCTTCTGCTCCAGAGGCAGCCAGCCCTTTCAGTGCCATTCCCAGGTACCCCCATATGGGCATCTCCATGTGCAGCTGGCAAAACAGGGAACAGGAATCTCTCCCTCATGCCAGTCCTTGCAGGATTGTCTTAGCTTTGGGGCAGGAGCTGAACTTTGCCATGGATGAAGCCAAAACCAGGCAGAACGGGTGCTGGGCACCGGGCTGGGTGAAGAACTGTAGGTCCTAAACAGCCCTCACGCTTTTCGCCAAAAAAGGGTGCTCCAGCTCTGTGCAAAAACAACATTACACTCGGGTTAAGAGCAGCTGAGCACATTTGAACTATAAACGCCCTGTGGTGCTGGCACTTGTGCCCTGTCCATCTCCCGGCTCACTGATGGAGCGGGAACACCCATGGCACGCGGGACACGGACACCCCTGGGTTCCCAGCACGGAGATGCCTTTCCAAAAGGCACCACGCTGCAGGGCAGGGGGGCACCACAAAACACGGGTCTCACTGCGCCATGAGATGCCCTTTCCTGCCTGCATCCCTGCCAGGTATCCTTGGAGGATAGCAGCACCTAGGGATGCAATGAAGGATCATTTAAGGGAAGCATTTGGTTGACCTCCAGTTGCTCAGTGCTTGCTCGGAGAGCAGGCAAGTGATCCCCGGGTGCCTCCTGCAGCATCATTTATGAGAGGGCTGGAGAGGAAAAACTACGGAGCAGGAACAGGGCCCTAAAAGCAGGAAAAACAGCCCTCTTCTCCCCCCAAAAAGACTTAGGGCAAGAAATGTTAGGAAACAGCTATTTATCAAAACATCTTCATAAATCATTTGAAGCTTGAACATACTGAAATCCTTCCCAAAGTCAGGGCAGCCTGGAAGGGGCTGTGTTTGGAAAGCTCCCCTTTCCAAAACCCTCCTTGGAAAGGCTGGCAGCAGCAGCCGGGTTTCTCACGAGCAGCTTTGGGAACCTCCTCCCCCAGCATTTCCTTAGTTATCGGGCAAGCCGGCGCTGCAACAGCTCTGGAAACAAATCGAGCCCTGCGTGGGAGCCCCGGAGCCTGAAGGCGGAATCGTTTTACCTCTTTCAAAGTTGAAAGCGTTTATTATCAAAAGGGGAAGCAGAATCTTTATCTTTTAGCCCCGTGTGCCGAGTAGCTGCATCACCCCAAGACGAGAGGGGAGAAGCTCTGCGGGGCTGTCGAGGAGGCCGCAGCTTTTCGAGGCCAAATCCCAGACTTCCATTTGCCAAACGTAGGTGGAGTTGAGGGATAGCTGTAATTAACTCTGCTTTCATCCAGCCTCCACACACATTTATTCAGGTACAAAGTCATCCCAAATATGCCATCCAGATTCTCCTCTGGAATACAAATAAACCCCTGTATGACTAATAGGAGCTGCCTCCGTTTCAAGAAGAGATTTAGACCACCACAGCTCAGGATTCACATCAAAGCACTGAGTAGGCAGCAGACAATATAAAGGGGAGGGGAAAAGAAAAGAGAAGAAGAATAAAAAAAACAATTCCAAGAATAATTCCGGAGGGAAAAGATGAAGAAGAATAGGTCAAAATAAGCAATAGCAAATCCTGAAACCTCTTGGACGCTTCTCACATACGCCATGAGGGGTCCATCAGCAGGGCAGCTGGACAGACAGATGCTCCTGCGTCTTACCAGGAGGATTTTAATAATTAACTGGGCCTAACTCAGACTTGTGCTTCCTGCTGGGCTGCAGGACGGGGTGTTTCACGCTGGCTGGACAGGCAGGGGCTCAACATGTTGCTCCATGCACAGCCCAGGCCCCAAGGAGACCCCTCTCAGCAGCTCACCTCGCTAAGGGGCCAGATGCACCGAAAAAGGATAAAAAGGGGAACAGGAGCAGGCCAGGGGAGGGAGGGTGGATGGAAAGCAGGTTAATCACGAGCCCCCCCCAGCTCTGGGCTTTCGGAGAGGCCGAATTTCACCCCGATGCTGGAAGCATCAACTCAAATTGCTGCTCTGCTGTCTAGTGAGCAAAAGACAGAGCAATCTGCAATAAGGGCACGTCAAAACTGCCTCTTTTCCACTGCTGCCTCCCCCAGATTCCCCAGGCGTTTCCTAAGCTTGATACAGCAGAGGCACTCGGGCTCCTTCGCACCCGAGTTACTGCCCGTCCCGGCTGTGCGGGGCTGTCACTGCCGAGGGAACAAACCCTCCTTCCCAGCTCGCCACCCGCTCTCTGCTTTGTCACTATAAATTAGGCGGCTGCTGATGGTGACTGCCCTTGTCGGGAGCACGGGAGCAGCGCCACTTCCTCTGGGAATCACAGGGAAAAATCCCATGGCCAAACACCTTCCGTGGACCCCGAAACCTGAAGGGGATCGCATGGGAATTCCATGGAGCTGGAATGCTCCCGAGCGCATCTGTGCTAGTGAGTAAAGAGCTGGTGTTTTCCTGCCCTGCTCCTCCAGAGCTCTCTACTATTTGCAGGCTCCCTTCACTACCAGGGTCATTGCAAGCTGTGACTTCTTATGAATGACTAAGGGAGAGCTTCATGGACGCGGGCATCCCTGCAGCTGGAATGTCCCCACGGAGCCAGTCTGAGACGCGCTCATCCAAGCGCAGGTGCCACCCGGGTCACCTCCCTGGCCACTGGGATCAGCAGGATGCTCTGCAGGTGTCAGCTGGCTTTGGGTCAGGTTTCTAGATGTGCAGGAAGAGCCCCGTGCTGCTCCGGAGGCCAGTCCGCCTGCAAAGCCCCCTGGGCGCTCCTGGAAACCTTCACTCCGCTTCCAAGAATGTCTTTTGTTCCCTGGTGGAAGAGAGGTTTTGTTTTCCAAGGAGACGGGCACTCCTGAACAACAAGGTCACATGGACAAAATAATTTCTGCTGAAGAGGAAAGGGAGAAAAGGAGGCAGCATATTAAAAAAAAAAAAAGACACCCTTTTCTTAAATGAAAGGAAGCCACAAAGAATAGTGACAAGGCTGCAGAATGATTTTGCTCTGTCACAAGCCCAGCATGATTATTCTGTTATTTTTTTTCCAGTTGCCGCCACACTAGCAGCATGAATTTTTCATTGCCTCTCTGGAGGGAAGTCCCCCGAGACAACAACAACATTTGCTGAGGCTCAACCCCATCAAGAACGTGCCCAGCCACAAGAGCCGTCCTGCAGCCTAAGTGACAGCGCACTGGGCGCTGGCTTTGCCAGGACCATGAGCAGGAGTAAAGTCAGGCCAATATTTTCTCCTCAGAAGGAATTTTTAAATAGCTAAATAAGTGTTTTTTTAATTATTTTATGTAATTATTTAAGGTTGGTTATATCTCAGGCTGAGCTTTTAGACCAATAGTCACCCCTGGTTTAGGCAAGAACACTCTCCAAGGCTCCGTGAATGCTCATGAGGGAAAATGGAGAGTAATTAAGGAATTAGGAAGTTAAATTTGCTTATCTGCAAAGGATTTATGCCATTGTTCATAACCTGTGCAGGCCTGATAAACAAGACTGCAGTGCCTTTCCAATCCTGGCTGCGAAGTAGTCACACAGCCAGGGAATTTAGGCCAGACGTAGCACGTTTGGAAGGGAACCTGTATCCCGTAATCACTGCAAGGCCGCTAAGCTGCGGCAGCGCGGAGGAACTCGTTGCTTACAGCCCAGGCTTCCTTAGTTATTATTTCTGACTCACCCTCATTAGGCAGACAGCAACACTTAGCTTATCTCACCTTCAAAACGCCTCTGAGATATTAACTCCCGACAGCCTGGACAAGGGCCAAGGTAACCACGGAGGAAGAGCTAAGACGGGAAAGCAGCTTCTCCCAAGGCAGCAGCGGGAGAAGACGCAGCCAAAAGGCCCCTCTGGTTTGTTCTCCTGTCCAACGCGGGTGCAGCTACCACCTCGGACCTTCCCACCACGTCACACACGCTCTTTTGCAGGTCTGTCCCAAGGGGACGTGATCCACTCGGCTCGTCACCCTCCTCAGGCACCCCTGGATCACAGCTGGGAATCAGCCTTCAAGGCCCTCTGCCCTCAGGACAGCTTTGCCACCAGGCTTCCTCTCTTTGAAAGGAAGGACACTTCACCCCCATGACAGTAGACACAGCCTACTCCAGCCCAGAAGAACCCCAGAAGTCAGGATTTGCCCTATATTTTTACCATGTAATAATCACTGCTACTTCACCTGCCACAAAGCTGGCACCTCAGCATGCAGGACAGCGGGACCTGCTCCCTCGCAGCCCCTCACCACAAGTTCAGGGCAGCTGCCAACCTCTCTCACCTACACTCACTTCCATTTAATGCAGGGGCCATAAACCCAACCATCAAACCGCTACTCACCTTTGAGAGTCCTCCCACTTCTAAGTAAAAGCAGATGATGAAGATGTTCCAGGTGACCCAAATTGCAGTCCAGATGGCATACTAGAAAGGGAATGGGAGGGAGAGAGAAGCATTAAACATTAGGAAGCCACTGCAATTAGCTCATATATATGTGATGCAGCTGGGGACAGTTTAATGCCCTGAGTCAACATTGCAGTCACTCTTGCCCTGTTTTTTGGGGGTTTTGTCTCTGCTCGGGGAGGTGAAATGCAGTGCTTGGTTCAGGAGAGCCATGCAGGGCACAGCAGGGCAGAGAGAAGGGCAGGAGGGCTGGGATGGGAGCTGCGCTCAGCCTGACGGGATGATGGTGTCCGATCGGGAGGACAGGCAAGGAGAAAAGGTAAGTGAAAGGAGAGCGAGTTCAGGTTTTGCCTGAGTCTGGAAAGATCTTCCTTTTAGGAATACTACCATCAGACATGCAATATATGACTTTCCAGCAAGTTTCCTAGGGAGCCTTACATCAAAACAGAGAAACCCTCCGCTGTGAAGAGTGCAGATGCTGCAAGGACAAGTGATGCATGTGCAGGCAAAGCTGATGATCAGGTCACTGCTCTACTGAGAGCACTTTCCTGTAAGCAGGAGGTTCCTTGCCTGGTCAGACACGGTGCCAGAGGAAGTGAGGAAAACTTGCCATGCATTTGTCCAGGATCTAGTGTTGCAGCATTTAGGTGTTACTTTGCTGCTAGTGTTAAATACCTGAAGTCTTCCAAGCCTGGAGTAAGCACAGCAAAAATGCAGCACCTTGAGCAATTCTTTGGCATAGCCAGGCTAAAACTGTTTGCAGGGCTTTTGCCTGATTTCTAAAGGACTTTACCCAGTTTCTCTTCACTCACTGTATTGCTGGAGAGCCGAGCTGGTGGGTGGATGTCAGCGGCTCTGACACATAAGACAGACGGGACTTACCACGACTATGTAGCGAGGTCTGTACTGAATGGTGCCGAAGAGGCCAAGGATGACGATGATGATGTGGAGGAAGTTGGCCAGGATTGGGGCCCACTGGTATCCCAGGAAGTCGAACACTTGCCTCTCTAGTGCAGCAAGCTGGGAAGGAAGGGGAGAAGGGGAGTTAGAGCGTCTGCACTCGTGGTGCTCAAGCTCAAGGTCTGATGCTCATGCTCGGGGTGAGAGGGACGGGAAGTCTCTCTTCTTCGCTCTCTCCCAGTAGAAATTGCTGCCCATGCAGCCCTGAAACGTTACATTCACAGGTGAAACAGCAAGTGGAGGGGGCAGGTTGGCACCTATAGTTTTTCCCTGGGTGCCAACCTTACACAGAGACATCTCCTTTTTGCTACTGTGCCGCACATTCCTGCTCCCCAGGATGCTGCTAGTGCTAAAGCACTGCGGGAGGTTTTCCTATCAGGCTATGATTTCAAAGTATGCTTAATTATCATAGTAATATACTGGGATTTCATTGTGATATTTCATATTTATCCTCACCCAAAGAAATGACTAAATTTACCATTGACAGTCAATATTAATTTAGCCACTAATTGGATATTAATCATGGATGATCCTGCTCTACTATGCACAGTCAGCTGTGAAATGTGGCATCTTTTCCTAGCTTGGCTTTTAAAGTGCAGCTGGGTGTCGAGCACTGAGGTTTCTGTAACACGTAACACAGAGGGTCACAGACATGAGCAGTGGTGGTGAGCGGTGAAATCACCCTCACACCTCTCCTGGGGTAAAGAAAGCTTTGCAATTCTCAGCTTTATCTTGGAGATTCAATATAATCTGTGTTTCAAAGAGATCTCTGGCATCCCCAGCTGCCACATTCTGACCAAGTCAAACGCAGAAGATGCTCTGAAACGGGGTGCGCGCAGCCAGCAAGCGGTCCCTGTTTGGCTCCGTCTCCCATCGAGCACCAGAGATTTTTCCCTATCTCCTCAGAAACAGCAGTAAGAGGTTAAATGCCTAATCTTTTAGCAGGGGATTAGCACGCATACCTTAACGATATTTGGGAATGTTGCATCCTGACTGGCTGGCAGCAGGTCACTTGACTGTAACCACTCCATCCCATCAGGCATTTAATTGGCTTTGCAGGAGCCACATCGTGGCAGCACCTGGGTCTATCAGTTAGCTGAGGGGACACGGGGGATGTTCTGTGGAGATAACACCCTGCCATAGCTGGGGGACAAACCGCCCAGCTTCAGCTCTGCCTCCAACCACCAGAAAAAGGGGTAAATGCAGATCCAACCACCCCTTCTTGCCCTGAATGTCCTCTCTCCAGAACGGAGGCATCCATGTCTGGAAGAGCGTGTCCTTCTTGCTCTAAGGGTTAGCTGAAAGGGAGAAGGTTGGCCTTCATTTTCTCCTTCTGGCAATGATGTTTTCTGGGGTTTTTGGATGAGGTAAAACATTATTGGGCACTTCCTGCACCAATCCTGGGGATGATTCCTACGTGTCCCTGCAACCTGACTGTGAGAAGACCTCTGGCAGAACCTGATGGTCTTTCGTATCCTTTCCTGCTCTCACCCTTGTCTCCAGGTTATTTCTATCCTGGTTTATGCATCTTTTCCATTTTCCCTGCATTTTGAAATGTTTTTTTGGCCCTGGGAGCTGCCAGGGTGGCTCAGCTGCTGCAAAGCCACCCACCATGCCTGCCTGGATCCATTCCCTTTGGCGTGATGCAGGAGCTCAGGCAAGATGCTTCTTCATTTGGAAAACCAAAAGCAGTTTTCTGTAAGGTCTGTGTTGATGGCAAGCTCAAATGTTACTGATGAAACGCTAACACTGTATTAGTGATGTCGAAGCAATGAGTCTGTGCAATTCTGTTCAGTAACACAGCCCGAAGATACCCAGGGCTTGGCCCTCATCCTCCAAGAATCCAGGATAAATACTAAAACACTTGTTAAAATGCATAGACAAACAACAGTTTCACCCATTGCACACTGTTGTGTGTGCAAAGCAAAGCGTGCCCATAACAGGCTGATGAGATCTGCAGATAAACAGGGCTACTACTTGTGCTAACACAGTCTAGTTTGGGATTGCAGTAAATAACAAGGCAGTAAATATGAAGAGTCCCACCCTTCAGACCACGTTCCTTGAATTTGGCCCAGAAAGGACAGGAACAGAGTTTGTCCTAGCCTGTATATACCAATATATCTGCACCCTCTGCTGAGCCCTCTTGAATCACCCTGAACTTGGGGTTACAAATGGTCTAGATGAGCAGGAGAAAGACCATTTTTCTCTCCTGCCGCGTCACAGCAGAACAATATTCCTGCTGTAATGTTCTTTATGATGATTCACATGGTTCTATTGAGAAATCCCATTATATTCTAGAGGTATTGATTGTAAAGAGAGATTTCACAGATTGTGGTGCTGGTTTCAACCTATTCAAAGCTGACAGGACCTTTCCATCAGGGCGGGGAGATTTTTCTTCTTTATGGCTATTCTTATTAAAAGTAGGATTCCTTTTGCTCTTTTTGCTTCTCTAGACAATAGAACATTTTTACTCTTCACTCCTTATGTTAAATGATTTGTTGCAGTACTAAAATCAGAATAGTTGCAGCAGACTTTCCTCTCCCGAAATAAACCACGTTTCTGCTGATCCGAATGAAACTGGAATAGCAGATAATCAAGTGAAGCAATTGTTAGTCAGGCAACCAAAACAAGCTGAGGGTCTCTGTTGGGCCTATCCCTCATTTATATGGCCAGGAGAGATAAGAAAGGCAGAGACGCTGTTTGCAGCTTAGAGAAAGTCCTACCATGTAGCTCACGTGGTGGGAAGGAAAGACTTTGTGAGCTGGCAAGACAGGGCATGCTCAAGGTCTTCATGGTGTCACAACTTCACCAGGAGGCTATGGAGGAGGCTATGGCTGAGATGGAAGTGAAGTTTCCTTGGTGGGTCCTACTCCAGAACAGGAGAATGCTCTTAGAAAACATGGCAAAATGTGGAACCGCCTCTTTATGGAGGGCTCAGATTGTTCAAGCTCTGTTGGCTCTGGCAGGACAGTGTCACTGTCAGATGTTGGTACCGGCAGGACAGTCTGTGGGCTGGAGGGGGGACTTATTTAAATTTTGGTCCCCAAAATGTTCTCCACCCCAAAGCCTCGTCTTTGTCTTCTGTTTCTCCCCTCATCTTGGTAAGCCGAATAGTCCATCCTGTTCCTCTTGTGCCTCCAGACTACTAAGGAAGAAGGGAAGCTGTTAAACAAGTCAGTTACCTGCAGTCCTTCAACTCCATGTCCTTTATACGCTACCATCAAGGCCACGCTATCAGCTAGATTTGCTGTTCTTAATTTATTAAGCTTTCAAAGCCTTTAATCTTATTTGTTTGGGGTCTATGTCTTTCACGGCATTTCTGAAATCTATTGGGACAAAAAACAGCAAGTATCACTTGCAAGATGCTGACATGGCTGTACAAATGTAAGAAGGCTGGACAAAAAGCCCAAAGGTGGGTACAGAAATGCAGACAGGATGTCCTGGACACACTCATCCATTTGACATCTGTATCAGTTCCTGCAGGCAAAGCTTCTCTCACTTTTTCCAAACTTAACTTTAATTAGAGTGTTTTTTTTTCTTTTTTTATTTTTTATCTAAATGCTGAGAGGGAAGTTACTAGTGGATATACACAGCTGCCTCGAGTCCCTGAAGATATATCTGCATCTGCAGCTTAAATACAGGCAAATTGGTGACTTACACCCCCATATTTGCTTTCTGTTTGGCCTGAACTGAGAAAGCACCTCAGCCCGCCCCGCTCACCACTGCACTCCTGGGATTTTCTTTCAAGGCCAATTCCCTCCTTGTTGATTCAGCCTTTGATTTGCTGCCAAATGGTTTTACTCTTTAAGAAGATGCTCTTTGTCTGTCTACTGTGCAAACAGCACCAGAGCGGCCAAGGCTTTCACTGGAAAAGGTCACTGGTCTTCTCCTGGGGGAAAAATTGTATTGATTTCTTGAGGGATTTTGGCCAAGCAATAGTTGACGACTTGAGTTCAGGGCAAAGTCACAGCACTGCTGTCCCTGCAGGATGAGGTAAGGACATCAATATGATTCTCAGTAGCAAAAAAAAAAAAAAGCAGGAGGAAATTATAAAAAACTTGTATCATTTTAAAATATATCTATTTGGGTGTTAAACACAAGTATCTTCATTTTTTGTTCTTGCAGATAGAAAATCCTGGCAAATACCTGGCAATAATAAACACCTGTTCGATTTGTTACCTTACTATTGTTATATTATAGTCTTCTACACAATTTCCTCGATTTTGTAAATAGTGAAACAATGCTAGATATAGCAAATCCTAAACCCAAGCCCCAGCATGATGAAAATGTTAGCAGTGAGTAGAAAACTACCTTCTCTACGCCAGAGCAAGGCGTAGAAGAGTTTTGTGGTACAACACATCTGCTTTTATCACGGTGACTGTATTTCTAATGAAATATCAATGGTCATAATAGTTATTTAATTAATTAATTAACCTGAAAAGAAGAGCAACTTTTCTCCGAGCCACGACTTCATGGCCCCTTGATTGAGGGCTAGTTCTACCAGTGACCACGTCCTTGTCGCTTCCTCAAGCACCTCTTGCACTAATGCACCCCGCATTCAGGAAACCTCATTTTTCTCCATTAAGTGTCGTCAAGGAAACCTTCCTCGAGGCCTCGGGATCCACAGCCCCTTCCCAGCATCGCTCATTGAACCACGGAGGTCAAGAGACTAATTGAACAGGAGGTCTCTGTTTGTCACTTTGTGTCTCAGGCATGTTCGGTCATTATGGCCACTGGATACCGTAAACCCTGTTCTCTGCTCCCTATGATCAATGGGATCCGTGGGAGCTGATTAAACCTTCTTTATCCACACAGACATTAGGGATATCTCCAAAAACAGACCTTACATCTTTAAATCCTTTCTGTTTCAGACTCGACCTTCCTTTGCTCCGATGGATCGCAAGGCACGTGCCTACGAAAGGTCCCACCAGGTAGCTGGAGAGGTCCCTGTCCCCAGCCGTGAGCCTGTGCTCTCAGCCACGCTGGGGCTTCATCCCTGTCCTTCGTGCTGCCAACACCTTTCAGAAACACCCTGGCTACAAAGATAAGTGATTATTCGGCCCCACATGCCTGGAAGCTGCTTAGTATTCCAGGAAGGACACGCTCCTTTGTAAACAGAAGGGGCGAGACTGGCACAGCAGGATGCGGAGGAGGAAAGAGGTCACCCAGCACAGCCTGTCTGTCTGGAGGGGCTTGGAAAACAGCTCCCAGAAAAATCACTGCTCCCTAGGAAGAGTGTTTGGGTAAAATTATTGCCCTATTGGCTAAGAACAACAGCTACATCTAGGGAAAGGGCTGTGTGGCCTAAAGTTCTCCCAAAGGGGGGTCAGCGAGTGCCTGGGGAGGTTGGAGCTTCCCCAGGGCCTCTGCCCTGGGTGGTTTCCTTGGACCACGTCTTGTCCCCGAGGCTCTGCGGGACCTGCCTGGTTGCACGAGGGTGTCTGTGCAGCAGCAGCACCCGGAGCCGCTGGTCCCTTCGCTCCTGCACGAGGGCCGGTTTGCTGGGATGAGCAGGGGCGCTAAATTAATAGCTAGATGCCTTTGTGATCCAGACAAAAAGGCACTCTGACAAGAACGAGACACTTGTTCCATCTGTAACCCACATCAACGCTCAAACCCCAATTTCCCAAACATAATAAATTTAATCTGTAGGGCCCACAATCTACCCCTCCGCCCTGGGCTCATCTTTTTCTACTCTCTCAATTTCACAGCTCATTTTTGGTGCTCCAGCTAGAATGAAGGCAAAGGCAACATGACTGTATTTAGTACAGGCACAAAATAACAGGTTTCCCTCTCCAGCAAGAGCCTGAAGGATTTGTTAGCCAGGTGCACCGTGCGAGTCGTTAGGCACAACCTTTTCCCAGACTCCAGCTCCACATTTGAGGCTTTTCCTGCCCTTTTGGACAACTCAGACTCCTACCTTATTGCACCTGGTTGGGCTACCTCTTCCTGACGACCCTGGGCTGCTCTTTGCTGCTCCCCACAGTGTCCTGCCTTGCTGGATAACACTGGGAATAGCAGGGGGAGCTTCTCTCACCAGTAGCAGGAATTTCGCTGTTGAGTCAAGTATATTAAAGAGGTGCCATTAACTCCCCAGGCATTTCCCAGGGGAGCTGTGCTACCGTTTATGAGGCCATCTAAACACCATAAAGTCTGTGAGGCAGAGCAGAGTTAGAGATGAGCAGGAATTTAATTTTCTAATGGAGAGATTTATTGCCCACCAACAGGGCACTATGTTCTATGGTCTCTTCCCTTGCTCAGCCAGGAAAGGCAACCCAAAGTTTATGTTTGTTCACGTGGGAGAAGTGGGGGAAAATGAAACTCCAAAATTGTCCAAATGTTGTAAAATCTCCCGTTTGACAGCTCTGCTGCAATGCAGTGCTGGAGCAGGGCCTACTGCCTGGACCTACTGTTTAAGCATCATCTGCTCACTCAGAAAAGCCAGCTAAGAACCTGGAGCCCCAGCACCGAAGGGACACAGGTACCTGGGGGCTCTCAAGTGCGCTAGGAAAACTTAAAAATCATTTGGGGGCTGATGGAAACTCAAAGCGCATATGAAGCCCATGCGATGTCAGCTGGACTTGCCCCAAATTTACACAAAATTGCTGTTATCCTCCCTGCTTTATACGCACTGATTGCAAAATTGCACCTTTATTTTTCTTCTGGTTGAATTCATGACCTGTTTTATATTCTATATAATTATATAGAATTATATTCTATAATATTCTATATAATTCTATGTAACTATATTATATAGAATATAGTTAGAATATAGAATATTCTATAGCATAGATAATATTATAGAATATTCTATAGAGTATTATATGTAATTCTATATAACTATATTCTATATGATATTCTAGTGGCAATTTCCCAAAGAAGGAACAAACTCTCGCTTCTGGCCCAAAAAGCCGAGCTCGGTTCCTCCTCCGTCCTGACCACACAGCCCGAGAATGACCCGTTGTGTCCCCAACAACGTCCCCTCCCTTTGTCCTTATGGGCAAGACCGTTCCCATTGGATGTGCCTTGCAAATCCAGCTCGTGGCATCTCCAGGCCTTTCTGAAGGCTGTGAGCTGTGAGCTGTGGGCTGGAGAGCCGGTTTCCTCACGCAGGGGACGCGAGGGTGGCGGTTTCTTGGTGAACATTTCTCATGCCTCCGGCAGCCGATCCCTTTCATTGGGTCACGAACGGATCGCGCGTAAAACCCTTGTGCAGGCCGGGAAGGAAGAACACGTGGGAGCTCTGGGTAAAGCCAGAGAAGGAGGGATGCCCGAGCTCCAAAAACTCCTCAAAACTTTGTCCATAGGAAAGAGCAGCACCCTCCGTCTGTTCCCGCTCCACAGCTGGGTCCCCCCATCACCGACACTGTCCCTAAGCAGTCGTGTTGCTTTAATTTCCTCTTGCTCCCGTTGCAATGCCAGATTGCTTGGATATTCGTAAACAGAAGGAGTTTAATGAAAATTATAATTAGAGCCCTGCAGTGCTCTTGCAGGTCGCCTTTACACTGGGCTGCCCATTTACATCACAAATCAGGCTGGCGTCGCGGCGGAGTCTGCAGCAGCAGAAGAGAATTCATTAAAAGGAAAGTGTGGAGTGGGTGAGAAATGGCAAAGGGAAAAAGAAGTGATATTGTTCTTAATAATCTAGGAAATTGGGATCTGCCACAGTCTCACTGCAACTTTGCTCCTGGAAGAAGAGCCCATTTGTAATCAGCTTGCAGCAGGAGGGAAGAGAGGGGAGCTGCTTGGAAATTTCCATTGGTAATTACTGTACAAATGGACCCTTTTCCACAGAGCATCTGTTTCTGCTGAAAAGCAGAGAGGCAGCAAAGACTTCATCTGTCCCACTCGGATACAGAGAAGAGCTCCCAGCACTGCTGCTTCCTTACGCCGGGCTGTGCAGTTGTGGGTCGGGGGAGATAACGCGGGAAGCCGGAGAGACGGATTCCCCGGGATTTCACGGCAATCCTTTCCTGTTTGCCAGGGGCTACGGGCGACACTTTTTGCTCCTGTGAGGCCCCATGAGCAGCTCCTTAGGAAGGACAGAAGCGGCTTTCCATGGAGAAGCACTGGAGCATCTGCTACCCTGACGCCTGGGTGGGAGAAACCGACCCCTCTCCTGGCGTTCCCTCTGCTCCCACTGCTTCCACCAACGTGCTCTAGTTGCTGCACGGATGCAAACGGTCTGTTTTCCCATTCCTACTATGGAAATATGGATAATGAGCTCACTTTACACACATGATAGCTGGAATTTAGGTTCTTCAGTATTTCATGCTAACACATCAGCAGAATGCGTATCGTCACTGTAGCAATAGAAAGACGGGACATTTAAGGGGACCTTCACTCCTGATCCCAGCACCAGCCCCGTCACCCTTCCCTGCTTGTCATACCCCAAGAAGAGGGGAACTCTCCCTGCCTCCGGGACTGCATCCCCCAGACTTCAGCCCTGCGTGGCCTGTTGATAGATGAAATCCCAGCAAAGGAGGCCAGCGAGTTCCCCAGGGCTGCGATTTCACCTGTTCCTCCTGCCTTGCCCTGCACGTTTGGAGGATGTAACTTTAGTCTAAGAAACAGCTGAGAAGTCAGGAGGGAGCGGATGAGCTAACACTGCAGGAAAAAAATCAGGAAAATTAGAAGCTGGAGGTGTTTTAGCAATTTGGATACCAAGGAGCCAAGCGCTATGTTTGCATTTCATACAGGACGTTTTCAGTATAAAATGACCCCAAACTGGGGCAGCGGACTTTTAATCATGACTAGTAACAGTGCAGAATTATCCTGCGCAAAAAAAAACCAACGAAAATGAAAATGTGATTATTTCAGCAAAAAAAAAGGATAAAAGGAAAATTTCCCTTGGAAACTTACAGTTAAAAAAATAACTGCTTTTAGCTGAAAGATAAATATCGGTAGAGAAATACCCACAAATGTCCTTGCCTGTCATCAAAGCACTAAATAAGAGGGAACTGAGCAAAAAACACTACTTTGGACATGAAAGATATTTAACAATCCAGCTCTTGGTTGCAGTAAAAGGCTTTTGACAGGAAGATTTTTAAATTGGAACAAACAGGAAACAACTATTTTGTTGCAACCAGGGACTGTCAGAGGCTTTGGGGCCATGGCAGGAATTTTCCAATAACCACATTCCCCACAAACAACTTCCCTTCTAGAGAGAGGCTAGAAAATGAATCAATCACTACGGATTTTCATCCTCTGATAGCCGCACTGGGTAGAAATCAATTGTGCTTGAATAATAGATTAATTACCTTGGTAATTACAGGTAACAAATCTACATTCCACTGCCTCCCTCTACACCTGTACACTAGGGATTTTTCAAGTTTTCCGGTCACACCAGAGTTCCCACTCTGCTTTCATGGGAACGCAGCACATCTCTGCTTCAGAGCAGTGCTAGAAATAAGTGTCTTGGGACTCAGAGTCTGGGGTTCAAAGCACAAAGAGTGGGGACCTTGATGGACCTCACTCGACTCGTATTTGTCCCATTCCCATCCCTACCCGGGAGGGTTTTCCTGTAAAAATCAGGTAGGATTTACTTGAGAAAGGAAGCGGTGTAAAGGAAGATCCTCACTAAGGATTTATTAGCAATACAGATTCAGACTAGAAACGCTAAGATTTAATAAATCCTCTAAATTGCATTTACTGCCCCGGCTGTATTACTTTCTCTGTAGCACTCACTTTGCTTTTGCATTTCAGGCCAAGTAGCTGATGAAATGAGACGGTGACATCCACATTAATGCCGGGTAGTCTCTCCAGCAGTGTAAATAAGGATTGGGTACCTTTTAAAAAACACTGTTTTTAAAGGGAAGCCGTTAGAGCGAGGGCTGGAAAGGGGTTATTTTCCACACAACCAAGCATTAAAAGGAGCGCAACAGCCCGGCCCATGCTCTTATTGCCCTCCCTGAGTCACCCACTCGATAGATCTGTCACAAGGTGAAATAAGAGCAACTCCTCAATTTATTATCATTTTCTACTTGTCCTCCCTAATGCAGTTGCTGCCAGGATGAGTTTGCTGTGGGAAAGTGGAATGAAACCAGGTCTTGGAGCCGGCTGCTAAACAGGACCAGGGGAGGCTGCCACGGGGGAGGGAGGATCCTCCTCATTACGGAGGGAACAGGAGCGCCGCGGAGCTGCCCTCGGATGCTGCCCGGCCTCCCAATTAGGGAAGCCGAGACGAACGGCACCATTATCCGTAACCGCTCATACAATGTCACTCAGCCGTTGTTTATTTTATGGGCATAATTTATCCTTGCCATTGTGGTGCTCAATTTGTTTGTCCGCTCGAGTGTCTCCGTTTTATTGTACACATCCTTTGGCCCCCCGCCAGCCGCCTCTCCAATTAAGCTTCCAGGAGCGTCTCGCCATGGCCCCTCCTGCGCTTCGTTTCCACGTGACGTTTGCGTTCCCGTCGCTCCCGCGCTGCTCTCCTGCCCCTCTCCACCGACCTGCTGCTGCTCAACGGCTCATGGTTTATTCAGCAGCAAAGCTGAGTTTCTCTTTTCCCTCTCTTCTTCTTTTCCATTAGAGACTTGTCAATAGATGCCACGTTGGGGAGCTCTGGAGAAGGAGGTTCTTGCATGGCTAATCTGGAGCGGACGACAGCGGTGCAAGAGTTTGGTGACCTTGCACGGACTGAACTCACCAAACCTGGCCCTGCACCAAACTTCTGGACCAGTTTTTCCAGGTCTCTTAATCTTCCCTCTTGCAGGGCTGTCTGCAAGGATTAGTTCAAACAGAAAAGGGCTAATCCACACTATGGAAACTGAAATCCTTGTTGCTTCATTAAGTTATTTCAAAGATGCTTAATCTGGAAAGACACTGGCTTGAACTCCACTCTTGCAAATGTTCACAGGACCTGCGCTGCCTCTTTCACTAGTGCAGTTTTCCCAATTTCTGCTAGAAAATCCTTGCTGTGTCACCACCACAACCTGGGCCTCCACCTGAAATGCTTTTTGTTTGGAGGTTAGCATCCAAAACTGGGAGCAAGGGACCTTACATGACCATGGGACCCGCGAGGAAAAGATTTGGCAGATGAGAAACTCGGGATGCTTCTCATTCAAGGAAAGCATCCTCTGGATAAGCATTCTGCAAAGGAGTTTGTGCCCTCCACCTCTGTCACTATGAGCTGCCTCGGAAATTCATTGTACTTTAAATGATTCACTCAAGTATCCATTCGGCCCCAGTTCATAGACCGCAGAGCCTTTATTACACAGTCATATATTTAGCACTGAAATAGTTCTCAGCAGTTGTAACAGCTCTGTCATCTAAGGAATAAAAACAAAGAGCCATTATTCATCAGAAGGGAGACATAGTCTTTATTGTGTGAAGCCTTGGCAGTTTTTCTGTCACCCTATCTATCCTTTCAGGCTGTCACACAACTTGTTTTTAAGCTGTTTCAGGAGCAGCCCTGGAAGCCTGAACACTCCTGGGCCTTCTCTTATCCAGCTTCCCAGCTCACGCTGTTCCAAGGACTGATCCTGAGCGTACTAAAATGGCCAGTTTCTTCAGACCAGGGAATTTAACCATTCAGAAAAGCTTGAGGTAGGTGTTAGTTTCTGGTTAGGTGAGTTAGGAATGACAAAATCATACAAGGAGGAAATAGAGTTATGAGGAAACAGTGGAAAAGCTTGCATTTTGTGCACTGAATATATCCAGCAGATCTGGGCTTGAGGGATTAGTTCCTTGGGGTGTATCGAGCAGGAACCAACGCACTGCCCAGCCTTGAAGCTGACTGACTTTCTCTGCAGCTCTAGGAGAAAGCGCTTCAGTTTTCTGGGCCAGAACATGGAATCACAGAATCCTTAAGGTTGGAAGGGCCCTTAGGGATCATCTAGTCCAAGCCCCCTGCACACGCAGGGTCACCTAAAGCACGTGGCACAGGACTGTGTCCAAGCAGGTTTTGAAGATCTCCAGAGAAGGAGACTCCACAACCTCTCTGGGCAGCCTGTTCCAGTGCTCTGTCACCCTCACTGTTAAAAAATCTTTCTTTAAGTTCCTACGGAACTTTTGGTGTTTCAGTTTGTGGCCATTACCTCTAGTTCTGTCGGTGGCCACCACTGAAAAGGGGCTGTCCCCATCCTCCTCACTCCCTCCTTAAGGTATTTATATACACCGATAGTGGTGCAAGCAAGCCAATTAAGTGCAAATTAAGTAGCACTATTGACAAAATCAGCTCCCATCCCTTTTTCTGAGGCTTCTGAGAGTGTTTGTGTCTGTGTCAGCACAAACGCACCATAGGGAGCGTGCAGAGGGGATGGCTCTGAGGAGGTTGTGCTGCACAGCAAGGCAGGCCCAACCTCCCCTGGACGTTCCCTCGCACAGCAATGACATGGGAAATTTGAACACCAAGAATCCTAAAAAGTGGCAAACACTTGGAAAAGAATCGCCCTTTCACAGCTTTGTAATCTGTTTTTAGGCCTGGCAATCACATCTCCAACCGCCCTGCTCGTCTCCCCCTCCACAGGCCCCAAAAGCAGAGGGCACAGAGCAGAGCCCCTGGGGTCTCCTCCCAGCCCGCTCTCCTCCCTGCTGAACAGCCAGGCTAATTAGCCAAAGTCTATTTCGAACATAGTTAGCATTTCTGAGTAATTAGGATAATCAGATTCCTCTCTTGATTCTGTACATCTACCTCATAAGCAGGTGTATTGTCTTTCTCACACCGATATCATGTTGTCTGCTGGACTTAGGGAAGCCCAGGCCTGCCAGAGCCCGTTCTTATCCCACACATGGGAACCTGCTGCTCACGGATTACTCGTTGCCACAGGAAATTAGGAACTGGGTTGGAGTTAGGCAGTTAGACACAGTTCAAATATTCATTCAAGCTATTAAAATGTACAAAATCCTCCAATCCTCAAATCAAAGGCCCGCATATTTGGCCTTACTCTTCCCCGACACCAGGAAAGCTCTGCAAGAGCAGCTGTCTTCTGAGGTCTGGTTAAATTGAGGATGTTTGGTGCAACCCCAAAGGGGTTTTGGTTTCAGGGAGAGTGTAATTGTCTGCTTGAGCTTGATGACTCAGGTCTCAGATCGCTATCACATTCTTCACCACGTTCATCACCAAATATATCTAGATACTGGTTTTCTGAGCCTGCTAGCTGGTAAACAAATGAATATGGTGTCCAAGGCCTTTAAGTAAAAGTCAAATCCAGTCAGGTCAGTCCAGCTTAATCTTCTTCTACCCACATGGGGTTCAGAAAAAGTTTCTCTCTAGCCCAGCTTCACTCTGTAATTTCTTCTCAAGGGAGCAGACAGTCTTCTAGGTGCCCATAATTACATTCTCCTCCTGGTCCTTGGAACTGTTGGATCCCCACCACAGTGGGAATGTTCTCTCTTACTGGAAAATGAAGGATCCATCTCTGAAAGGGGGAAAGGGAGCTTTCAATCACTACAGCATGGAATTAGATACTCCTGAGTATCTAGACTATAATAAGAGAGGAAAGACCCTTGCACATGCTTTCCACAAAAGGAAAAACATCTGCCTGCTGAATATAACATAGGAGAAGAGTTTGCTTGTAGAGTTTAGAGGAAGACTTGATATGCTCCCCACATAAAAAAACCACCACTGGACCACTGCCACCAGGAGACAAAACACAGGACAATGCTCTTATTCCTGCTGATCTCCAGGTAAATTAATCTTAGCACTAAGAATGAGCTCTAGTTACTACAGAGATCTTTTTCAGGTAGAGCTGAAGACAGTGACAAACTCTCCTCTGTGGAGAGGCTGTTTACTCGTGATGGATGGACGCTCCTCACAGAGCACTCCATGCACAGTTACACTCAATGTTTTGTAAGTTCGATGTGGGTAATAAAATACTCCATCCCCTTCCTTGGTGCCCTCTATCTCACCTTCTCCATTCAGCTGAAGTGGCACTTACGGATGATCTATCTCCAAGGAATACATTTCAGCACCAGTCAGTTTAATAGGTCCAAGGCTGTTGGCAGGGTCCCCATGGACAAAGGGCAGGTCCCTGTTTCCAAAGAGGAGGCAGGTTCCCAAATTTGTGTGCTCATCGTAGTGGTCTATTCATCCAAGTACTGGGATTCATTTCTGTTAAGCTCTTGGGGGAAATTTTAACCCAACTCTCCTCAGTAACATTCAGTGCTGGCTCTTCAATGTTTTATGTTGGGATAACTGGTTGCTCAAGGGCTCAGTGATGGAGAGCATCTTTCTTGTTCTCTTGCCCTTTCTGACCTATCCTTCTTAGGCCAGCGATGTCCTAGACCCCTCCAGAATGGCAGAATGAAGTGAAACAGCCCTGGGGAGCTGTGCTGAGCAAAGTGCTCAGAGCAATAACCTTCCAAAGCTGGGAAACTGAGCTGCTGGGCAACTGGTGGGGCTCTCAAGGCAAGGGGAGACACGAAAACCGTTGTTTTAGAGTTCCTAGTATTGGAGGAAAGAAACAGAGAAGGAAGAGCAGGGGAGAAAGGGGCTCTTCTGCTCTTCTTCCATGGCTGCAGAGTGGTCCCAAGAGGCACAAGGGCAGCTGCACCATGATCCTGACGCCTGCTCTCTCCCGGCTGGTGACAGGGACAAGGTGTCACCTTGATTCCCACTGTCCATCTTCATGAAGCAGATGGCAGTGGAGGTCACCATTTCCACACCGCCATCCTCTCAGCCAATTCCTAACGCTTGCTTCATCCCAGCAGTGTCCGGGAGGAAGCGGGAAGGGAGAGCAGAAAAGCTGGTCTCTTCATTTCCACGAAAACGTAACTTTTTAGCGTTTTTTTTTTTTTTTTTGTGAGACTTTTCAGCTTTGTGATGGAAAGAATTTCAAAAAAAAAGACTTCTGAAAAGTTAAAGATATTTGGAATTTGGTGTAATAAAAACTCCATCATTTTCAGCAAACACTGCTGAAGGCCAAAATATTTTTATTCTTTGGCCAGAAGCTTCCCTTTTTCCCCTCATGTTCCTGAGATGGGGAATGGAATAAGAATGTGCAACTTCTGGGAAAAAAAAAAAAAAAAGAAAAAGGATAATCTACAGAAATCTATACTTTACTGAAAACTCTATTTTCTACCAAACTAAAATCCAGATACAACATATACAGTGAGATGTTCTCATCACCTCTGCTCCAGCAAGGAGGAGTGGAGACAAAGGGAGCCCTGCAGCCATAAGGACATTAAATCACAAATTCTCTCTCTTTTATAAGAAAGAAAGATCCAGTTTGAGTGCCCTCCAACCCAGTGATACGCGAGGGGGAGAAGGGGATGCTACAGCTGGGGCACTTGGAGCGTGTTATATCCCGTGCATTTTTTAAGTGCTTGGGGAGCAAGGGGCTATTCCAGAGTTTTCCTGGAGCAAAAGAGACCACAATCTGGCCTTTGTTATCTGGTTTATCCTCCAAGAATTCCTACTGGAGGGCCCCTTTAGCAAATTCTTGGAAAGGTTCCACCTTGCACCCGGGCCAACGCGCTCTCGGTTTCCGTATATTCTTAGCGCACAATGGAGCAAGGTCAGCCCCGCGCCGGGAACGTCCCGGCGCCGGGAATGTCCCCATTCCCTGTGCAGAGCAGAGAGCGGCTGGGCTGAATCCACGGAAAAGAAAGCCAGGACTCAGGGAAGAGGCAACTATGGGTCTAGTTGGCCAAAGCCCAAACTCTTGGCTTGTTTTCTCCCAGGCGACCCAATTCCAGCCAGTTCCTTTGTGCTAAATGGCTCCTGCTGCTCGTGGGAGCTCGTGCAGCAGGAAAAGGTGGGAATCAGGCAGGGAGGAGAGCGGAACGGTGGCCAGGACATGGCCTGGCCAACTTCACCCTCTGCACACACAAGTTTCAGAGGCTTCCAGGTTTCTTGGAGGTTCTGTGAGGCAAATCGACGGGCCGTTTAATTGCAATTTAAACCACTCTGCAGGTCCATCTCCAAAGACGGCTCCTGTCAGACACCTCCAGGGCATCCCCTGTGTTACAGCATTTCTGACACCAGCTGCTGAGGAAAATAAATAAATAAGTAAAAGAAAGATTTCCTCGTGCAAAAGCTCAACATTTTTTTGTAAGAAAAGCCCTGCAACTCCAAAATTAAAAATGTTTGCTCGCGCAGCAACCATTCGCCAGCGCATTTTTGATTTTTCGCCAAAATATTCTGGCCAAAACTTTGGAGAAAAACTCCAAATTGTCTCTGGAAAGCAGATACTTCTCATGAAAATATTCATTTAGACAAATTCCCAGGTTTCTACTGAAAGTCGGTTTCAGCGGAAAATGCTGCCGAGCTCCATTGCTGGCACCGCTTTCCCCCTGCTTTGTGTGGAGCAGGCACCGAGCAGGCAGCGTCGGTCAGGAGTGTCCCCAGGCTGACATTATCCCTAAGACCGGAGCGCCGGGCACGGATGCAGAAGGGCTCGAGCCGCCGTGGTGCTCAGTGCCGAGCATATGCATGAAAAACGGTCCCGTCCCCGTGGGGATTATAATTTAAGCACAAAAGTGAAGATAAACAGATGGGGGGACACGCGGCAGCCGTGGGGCGGTGGGATCGGCGGGATGAGCGGGGGCACCGTGTGCGTCCCGGCACCTGCGCCGCCTCCCGCGCTCCGTGCTCAGCCCCGGAGCAGCCGGGCCGGCTCCAAACTCCCCCGGGAGAGGCCTCAACCTGCCCCGGCTCCCGGGACAGCTGCAGAGGACGGATGAGACGCGGATGGGCCTCCCCCCGCGCAGCCTCCTGGGCAAAATGCGCCTGTGATGGAGACGGGAAAGCTGCTTCCGTGGCCCTCCGAGGGCAGGAGCCGCAATCCCGCTGCCTCCCAGGCCCACGGAGCAAGGTTTGGCCAGGAGAGGAAGCAGATAACGGGGCAGGGAGCCTGCAGGGTGCCAGCCGCTGCCCGTGCCCCCAGGAAAGGCCGGTTACAGCAGCCAGGCGCTCGGCTTGGAATCCCCCAGGGAATCCTGGCTTTGAAGATAGAGCTGCCAGCAGCCAGGCACAGAGCCAGGCTCCATTTGCGAACGCGAATGGCTTCAATATGGGGCTGAACAGCCCCAAAAATCACCACCGGAGCCAGATTATCCCTACCATCTTAGGAGAGAAGGGGCACACGCTTATTGCGTTATTATCAAGTTACCCATTTTCACTCGTGCTTTTTTGCCCACATTCGGTCTTCCCCGATGAGCTGGGCAATTCCCACTGCCTTTCTGCCAGGTCCCCCCTTCCCTGATCCCCTCCGTGCTGTTTATCCCTGTGTCCGGGCTGACACGGCCACGTAGGTACAGAAAGGAGTTATTAGAGAGGGATCTGCGCTGGTTTCAAATAGTTTCCAGAACTGGTCACCCACTTCTGCAAGAGATTAAAAAAGCATTGGCGAGAAGGGAGTGAGGGAGAAAGAGAGCATGAGAAAATAAATAAATAAAGGTATATAGTTACTTTTGGTTAGTCTCAATATGCAGCCCCATCCCGGGGCGCCTTCTTCTGTGCTCGTTTGCAGCATTAGTCACTTTTTCCATTAGAACCCCTTATTCTGAGGGGATTTATAATGTATCTGTAAAATTGTCTGCAGGCTTTGCTTGGCATCCGAGCTCTCGATCCGTGCACGGAACGTAAAGAAACTGCAGTTGCTTGATTTATTGGGACAGGGCACAAGGAGGGAGGGATTTTTTTCCATGCTCAGCTTGGTGGAAATAAATTCACATGGTGCCTTCGCTGCGCAGCCCCTTCCTCCTCCGGGAAACGCTCCCCGTGGGGCGGCTCTGGCTGCCGGGGAGGGAAGGAGCAGGGGGACGAGATTTAATTTTCCCTCTCTGAGATCCAGCCCCTCTTTGGGGTTTCTCACCACCATCCACCCAGGCCAGGGACTCTTTCTGCCATACAGCGAAGGTTCTCAAATCCTGCCTTTGGGAAGCCCTTTCCAACCCTAATTTCTATATGTTACAACTCTTAACCCTCCACAGAGGCTCCCCGCGGAGCCCAGGGTTTGCTCTTTTACTGAGTTACACTTTTACTATCCCCCTTCCTGCGCTCTCACCAGTCACAAACTTTTTCTTTGGGAGCAGATACAGCAGTGACTCCTACATTAGGTTCCTGCCTTTTCTCCAGACAAACACTCCAAGTGCAGTTTGCGAACACTCCCCCACGCACTCGCCCAACCGTTTGCACCTAATAATAAAACCAGGGAATTTTAATTCTTCATTTTGTTTTATTTTTGGGGGAGGGGGCTCTTTTGTTTTGCCATTCATCACACACAAAAAGCCCCAGCGAAGCCTCAACACGCAGACATCAGAAAACACCAGTTCTGGTAAAGCAGCACGGGGTGTGCTGCGGAATTGGAAGTCCCACAATCCAAATCCTCATCCCGTTTTGGGTCAGACCGTAGAGGCGCTGCGATGTCACCCCTGGGACTTCAGTGTGGGTGACACGATGCTTGGCAACATACAGGGTTCAAAGTATCAAATGGAGAAGAGTGGCGACATAAGAACAAAGGAAGTTCACGTCGTCATCATTTATTGATGACCCCGGCCCGATCGCTCTGGTGTTTTGTGTTAACAGAACCCACCAGGAACCGCAGCGAGGGCTGCAGGTCGCTTGGCTGTATTGAGGGGTAAAAGCTGCGACCGTCTCAAGACAAGGTTTGCAAAAAGCAGCAAAAGAAATGGGGCTCCATGAGGCACTGGGAAGCAGCCAGGCTCTCCTGACCTCACCCCCTTGGAGCAGAGCTCCAGGAATTCCCTCCCCATACTTGACATTTTTCCATCTCCACCAATTCACCCAGCGAGTGCCATGGGAAATCGCTAGGGCTGAAGCATCCAAACTTGCCTAAGAATGAGCCAAACTGAGTCTTTTCTTCCAGGAGGAGGGTCTTGAGGAAAATAAAATGCTGAGGGTTCTTTGTCCCTGTATCTTGGATACAGGAAAACTCCCACGCTTGTCAGGAATAAGAGCAGTACCAGCAGCTCGTGGGTTTTTTTTCTTTTCTTATTCTTTTTGTGTGTGAGAGAGACAGAGTTTGCTTTAAAGCAGCCTGACACACTGACAGGTTTAAGAGATACCAATTTCAAATGTAGCGCCGGGTACGGCTCCTTTCTTCTGCGATCACGGGTGAAAAATCAAAGAAATAATCCAGCAGACTAAATATACTCCCCAGCCATTCAGCTCACTCATAAATATGCCTCCCCATACGCTTTGTGCAAAGAAGAAAAGACAAAACAGAACAAACCGAACTTCTCTTCCCTATTTTGTTTAACTAAAGTCAAATCTTCCACCCGCGGCTTCTGGCCGCGCTAGTCACAGTTAACAGGATTGCGTTCCCACCCGCGTCCCCGTCAGGTTTAGGCTGGCATTTGAAAACTAACTCATCGCAATTTTGCAGTTTCTTCTAACGAGAGGTTCTCATTCACCTCCAGGCAGTTTCCTCCACAGAGCTTCAAAAATAAACCAAAATAAACGCGTGGGACAGTGAAGAACTCCCAAACAAAGAGTTTGAACTAGATCAGCCCCTGCCACTCGCTCGCCATCCGAGAGAACTTGGAAGACAGAGAAGACAGAGAAGACTCCTCCGCATCGATACCAGCCCAGCACACCGCAAATTTAGATAAACTACGTGGAATTAAGTTTATAGACGCTGTCGTTTGCTCTTTAAGGCTAGAGGACCCCAAAGTGCACGAGCTGTTGACAAGACGGGGAGCCCCCGGCTCCGAGCTGGATGCGGAGCCCCCGAAACACCCCGAAACACCCCGAGCTTTGTCACCCTGCGCTGCCGTCGCAGGGGTCCCGAGGACTGGGACCCCGGGCGCACAGCGGGTGACACTCTCTTAACACCACTAAGTTGACATATATAGAACACACGGACACCAAAGAAGCGCTTCACGGTGAAAATATGTGGAGGGATTCCTCCCAAATCTGCAGACGAGCGGGGCGCGATGCGGGCGCCGCGGGCGAGCCCCTTCTCGCCGCCGTGCAGCAAAGCGGCGGAAGGTGCCCGTGTTTTCCAGCACGCAGGAACTTTCCTTTGGAGCCCCGCCACCAAGACCGCTCGACGGAGCGATTTTTTTCCAGTTTTATCTCACACAACCCGCAGCCTCTGCAAGTTACGGGCTTTTTTTTTTTTGCTCAGGCGCCCGCGGGTTTGCGGAGGATCCGCGGCAGAGGCGCTGGCGGCTCCGCAGCGCCGGGGCCGCCGCTTTTGTCCCCGCGTCGCCCTCCCGCCCCGTCCCCCGGCCGAGTTGGTCCCGCGGCGCCGCCACTTACCAGCTGCAAAGCGCACAGCGAGATCAAGGTGCAGCGGCCGGTGCAGCACCCCATGGCCCCGGGGGGGACGGCCGGGGTGCGGGTGCGCGGGTGGGGACACCCGGGAGCTCGCGGGGGACCCTGCGCGGCCCCGCAGCCGCCGCTGCCGCCGGCGGGGAGCGGAGGCGGGAGGCGGGCGGGGAGGCGGCGGCAGCCGGAGCCCCCCCGGCAGCGCGGGGGGATGCGCGGAGGAGGCGGGGGGGCCGCTGCTTAAAAGGGCAACGCGCTGCCCGCGCCGCCCCCCGCGCGGTCCCCGCGCGCCGCCTCCGGGTGGCACCGGGTGACACCGGCGGGGCCGGATCTGCTGCCGGCCGGGGCGCGGGGACCCGCGTGTGACCAAGGCGAGGGGCCAAAACCCCGCAGGGAAGGGGATGGGACCTCCCCCCGACCCTGCACCCACTCATCTTCCTCCCCGGGCAGCCGTTGTCCTCCTCGCCCCGAAACCAGCAGCCCGGAACGGGCCGGAGCTGCAGGGTTTCTTCCCGCAAACGTTGTCAGCTCCGAAGACAACGCTGCCAAGGGGGGCTAACACAAGGAATGCATTAAACTGAGGATTTGTGCGTGTTTTAATGTATACACCCAGGTTTGTGTTTAAATCACACCTGGAGAGCAGGCGGGTGGAGGGGAGCTTGTCCCGTTTTCCTTAAGGAGCTTCCTCCAGGCGATCACCAAAGCCCCTGTGCCCAAAAAGTGCTACGAATCTTTAAAACCTCGCATTAACTTTATTGTTATTCAAATCAGCCTTAAGGAGGAAAAGCGCAAACAAGCAAGCAAACTCTGAGAGCCTGAGATTAGGAGGCAGACTCTGAAATCTTCATAAATCCCTCTGCTTTTATATGGCAAAACATATTGATTACCTGACCTTGCACTGAGCATATCCAGGGCAGGAATTAATGCAGTCAGATACTGTGAATTTAGTTATATGTGAAAGGAAACCCCCCAGTGACAACGCCAATTTACTTCACCCAGAAAGTTGTGGATTGGAGCAGTTTGGTGGCGTTTGTACTCATGGGAAGACAGATTTGGGATGGTGGAGGGGATAGGAACAAAGACCAGTTTATTTTTTAATGAACGCAAATGAAACGTCCCTTGGTAAGCGAGCAGAGAAGTCTCCCTGCATGGTGAGGTCAGGCAACCTGACATCTGCATTAAAACAGCAGCTCAATCCTGACACAAGCAGCCTGGGACAAGGTTGGTTTGTGCAACGTGCCCTAGAAACTGCTGGCAAGAGCATGGAGAAGGTCGGGCTGCGGCTGCGCCCGCTACTACCCGCTCCTGGTACCGTTCCTGAGGGTTTCCCGCATCCCTTGCCCCGGCTCCTGCCTCTCCAAGCCTCCCACAAGATCCGTTATTTTCCAGCTCAGCTTTAGCACAAAGGGGACATGAGAAGCAGCAAAAGACACTGTTATCGACCCAAACAGGATTCCTCTCCCTCCTGCTTCCCCTGTTTCTCTTGATCAGCTAAGACGGGAGTAGAAGAAACCATGTGTTTGTTGGGACTCGTTTGGTAACTGAAGAACATGTTGAATCTTCTTAGTCTGTTAAGAAGGGTAAAACTGCGTCTCCGATGGAGCGGCCCAAAAGCTGATGCTGTCGTCTCTATTCGCGGTCTCGTCCGCACTGGTTCAGCAGGACCCCCTTCCCTAGCAGGCGTCTGTGTATTTAAGCATCCAAGTAGCCCCACGGATCTTAGGAGGGCTCCTTGTGTGTTGAAATTGGCACTTACTTGAGTGCTCTGGTCTTGTGCCTCTTTTGATCATCAAATCGGAGCCTCCTGACGGGAGGTTTGCCTTTTTGCTTACTTTTTTGCATGCCAGTTAGTTAAAAAATCTCCTGCAGACTTCCTGAAAATCCTTCATTTCAGATTGAGAAAATATTAATGTAGCAGAATTGGGGCCCAAGTGAATAAAACATGCAGAGCTGCACCCGTAATTAGGTTTAATTAGCAGACAGATTAGTAAGGAACTGCCAGATAATAAGTCCATTGGCTGGCAAAGCACAGCACCGCCAGGGATGTGCCACCGGCCATGCACCAGGGACTGCTTTAAAGTGGCACTTGGCTTGTCACAGCGCAGGGAGTCGCTGTCATCCTGGTGGCACCGGCACAGGAGCCCTCACCAAGAGCATCTGCTAAAAGCTGCGCAGAGCCCCGACCTGCTCTGCATTCCTGCAACGACACCTCGGGGCTACGTGTGAGTTTGACTCCTAAAACTCGGAGCAGAGTGAGGGAATCCCCTCAGGATTCTCGCTGCAGTCCCATTCGGATGCTGTGACCCAGGGATGAGCTCCTCCGTTTTCCCTTGTTTCCTTCGACTGTCAGGGGCGCCTCTTGGCTTTGAGACCCTGATGCAGAGGCCGGTGACATCCTGGCTCCACGGGGAGATGAAATCCACTTGGGAATCATCAGGCTGGAATGGTGCTCCAGAGAATTGAGTGCGTGGGGTCAGGGAGCCTTTCCCATCGCTTCAGACAGGGAAACTCATTCCACCAAGGGAGCCAGCTGCACTACTAGGGAGAATAACCGGAGGCAAAGGGATGCAGCTACCATGTCCTCTATTTACTAGGACCCTTTCAGACCGAGCGCATTCACATGATTTCAGACATCACAGATTGGCTTCAGAAGGCTCAAGAAACGTTAGCATGTTTGGATCCAAGCTGAAGTCTTACCCCGTAGCTGTCACAGCTGCTGAAAACTATATATATATACGATCTTACATCCCACACCTTATATCATGGGGTGCATCACTCCTCTTAGCCCATTTATATTCCCCTCTTCTTCATTTTAACAGCCTCATTAGGGTGACTTTAAGGACATCTGATCAAGCACAGAGGTGTCGGAATATCCCAACCTCATCCAGCCGTTCCCAGCACAGCGTATCCCAGCGTCCCTCCGTGCTTTATGGCCTTCCCATTTAATTAGCCAGCCTGCTCCCTTCCGCTGGGAAAGGCTCCGGCTTCCCAAGGCGACACGGCGCGCTGCAATTTTCTGTCACGAATTAGAAGAAAACCGCCCTGCCAATGAGCTGATGGATGGCACCGCTCTGCTGCGCGCAACAGCAGCTCGCAGGGGACAAATTCAAAGAAATCGATGGGAGATTCTTTACATGAACGTTGGTGCCGCCGCGAAACCTCCTGCCATGGGACAGGAAACGCGTGCGGGGACAAGGGGATGGGGACAAACCGCCTTCTTGGTTGGGGGACCTTAGCATCTACCCTGTTCCCCCAAAGAGGACAAGGGCTGCAATGACGGGACCCAAGCCCTGCTGACTCCTTGCTACCTATAGGAATCTGACTGGGCAATATTCTTAATTTTTTTTACTGATCTTTTATTTTTTTACCTAGGAAAAAATTTTAGAACCAGCCAGAGAGAGAGATGCTGTAAAGGGCAAGGGCTTCTTAACTTCAATTTTAAATTTGTAACTTTTCACCTCTCCCTTTGCCCTGGGGCCCAACACTGCGATCGCTGCAGAGCTCAGGCGCTCCAGGACTGAGGCCAGCGGAGGCCAGGGCTGCCAGAGCAGGGGGTCTGGGGACAGGGGGTGACACCAGCAGACACAGCGACCTCCTTTGGCCAGAGGGACCAAGAGAGGCAGAGAAGCCCCAAACAAGCAGCGCTGCTGCAGCACCTTCACGGGCGACATCCATAGGATCCCTGCTCTGCCTTCCCTTCTCCCTTGCAGCCTTGGGAACACATTGCAGTAAAAAAAGAGAGGGGACTGCCAGAGTGAAACACAATATTCCTTAGTTTCTTTACTTATATAGTGATAAGAGATGTTTTTAAAAACAATCTCAATGATTTTGATGCTTTGAAAGAGTTCCCTAGCAGCTCTGGGCAATCCACAGAATTTATCGGGGCGGGGGTGTGGAATCTGTTGTTTTCTTCACGATCCCTGTGACGTCCTGGATGTCCTCCTCAAGCGCTGGCATTTCTACACCACGGCCATCTGCATTCGGTGTTTCTCATTCCCTAACACTAGCTTGCTGGGCCACACACGTTTTGGTGAATTCTCATCATGTTTTGGATGAGGAAGCGGCGATGGCAGAGGTGGGAGATTCGCTAGACTCTCTACTGTTATTCTACACCAGAATAACAGCAAGGTGAACAATTTCTCCACATCCAGCTGACACTGGTATCTTGATTTTCAAAAGCTTCTGTGAAGGAAAAATGATCAATGTCATAACTTTTTGATGCCTTTTTCTCCCGTTGAGCAGATGTATAGGCACCTGTTTACGGCTACAGAAGAGTAACGGTTCAAACTCATACTTTTACAGCAAAAATAAGATGTCTTGACAATTCTGCCACAAAACCCCCAAGGAGGCTTTATAAGACCCTTTTCTCTTTCTTCAGGATCAGAAATACCCTATAGAAATAGAAACATCTGGGAACTGCTGTCAGCATTTTTGTTAGTCTGAGGCAAGGACTCGGTGCTGCAGATCGTAACCCCACTTGAAGAGCAGCATTAAAGGGCTTCCAGCATTCCCTGAAATTCCCAGGTGTCATTTACAACTGGGAGGCTGAGGCCTCAGACCACTGAATTACTTTGGGAAGTGCTGCTCAAAATAGGGCTCTCGCGGCTCTTGGAATCGCAGCCCCACATTCCAGGGAAGACAGCGCAGGTGCTTCCAAAGGCAAGGCCTGGAGCATGAGGGGGTGCAAGAGGAAGGGTTAATTCCGTCGGGAAACGCAGCTGACATCCCAGCATCTCGGCCCGTGCAACACGAGTAGCTGGCTCGACTGCAGCCACGTTTCCAGCTGCAGTTCCTCTAGGCAGTGTGACCGAGAAGTGATTGAGTGCAGCTGCCACGTCCCTGGGTAGGGACACGCGGTGGTTCCTCAGGGCTTTCCTGCAGCAGTTGCATTGCTCAAAGGACATGACCACAGAACCAGCCGTGAGTGAGAGCAGTCTCCAACCTGGGGCTGTCATTTGGGCGCTCTCTTCCATACGAGCTGCTTCCCCTTTTGCTTAAGAATGATTTTTTTTCCTCTCAAAGTATTCCTAATTTCCCTCAGCTGATTTAACAAGTCTTGTGTGATATGTTGGAGTAGAAAACAGCAAAATGTTTACTTTAGAATGGCTTTCCAAGAGCATCTGCAGCAGCGTGTACATCAAGCTCTTTCTGAACATTCAAAGGGTGGACATTGGCACCTTCAGGCTTCTTCATCCTGCCTGGACCACTGTAGATGGCCATTCTGGAGAGTCATTTGATATTGATACAAATTCAGATGTTTTTAGGCTGAGTAACTCTGTATTTCTAAGGATAGAAGCTTCATGGCTTTCTCCAAGTGCTTTATGAGTATGAAATAGGAAGAAATGAAAGAGCTCTCAGTGGTTTTGGTTGCTCATCTGTGCACTGTGCCTATGCACTGACCAGCTATTACACACACACATCCATGTATGCGACTGCAACATGAGGTTTTAGCTGTGTGCAATAACAGATGCTTGTTAAATAAAAACTTTCACTTGCTATTTTAATATTAGAGGTAAGAATTGCTGCTGTCTCACAGAGACTTTCCAAATTTTGCTCCCTGAAAAAAAAAAGAATGGGCAGAAGGTCTGAAGCAGCTACTTAAGGTTTTGTTCAGCCCCAGCTGTGAAGTGACATTGGAGGAACATAATGAAAGGATGTCTTAGTAACCTGATTAATAATACAAATGAGCATGTTAAAACGAATTCCTAGCTGCATGCTGAAGTGGGCATCAGGAACCCAAATCATAAGTGAATTTCCCAGAATATTCTGTGGAAAGATAGGGCTGATTCATCTCCTAATCTTGGCATGTTTGAAGAGCTGGAGCTGCAGCGTGCGATGCCCAGGGCAGAGAGGGCTCCTTGCTTTAAGTGCAGAGTCTTGCCTAGAACATCCTCCCTCTTGTGTCATTACCAGTTGGGCTGTCCTGGGACTTAGACGTAGATTTTACCAGGGCAAGTTTAACTAAGGAAAGGTGACACAAAAGCCCGTACACACAGGTCTCATCTGAGAAAAAAGGACAATGTTCCCTTGTACAACGCAGGGGAAGCAATTATAATTGTTTACATATAAGCAAATATAAGCAAACATGCATATATTATATATAATCAGTTCATGTGACATTTCCACAACCTAATAGCAATTTACTTTATTGTTTGATAAGGTTGCTGCGTCACAGCTGCCAAACACAATGAATACTGATAGCTCTGAATACTATAATTAATAATAAATGTTATTTATCCACAGCGATAAAAACATTAAATAAACAGTAACAACTGGCCTCATATTTTATCCAATGGTAGAAAAAGTTTCACTTTTCTTTCATTATTTATGCGACATAATTTTAGTATGCACGTGATTGTGTAGAAATTTATAAATACCAGTTGTCCCCCTGATGTCTGAATCCCGTTAGGTTAAAGTGGGACTAAGTTCTTCACGGCGTGGCTGAAAAGCTGCTCACAGTTCACAGGATGCTACCCAGAGCATGCAACACACAGAAGAACAAACCACCCTACCTGCAAAAGCCGTTTCCACGTTCACAGCAGCTAATGAGGCTCCTCATAAAGCAAAAAGGGCTGAGTTCAGTGGTTTTCTTTTGTTATTCACACAGCTACAGTTTCATAGTCATAAATAACGGCAATGCAGAACTTGAACGGTGGCATTTATCAGGCAAGCAGGTCTACGCCGCTCCGCTCGCGCTTCCGATTTATTAAATAGATCTAACAAGGGCATCTGCGGTTCTTTTTGTTCCCCCTCAATTTAAGTGTTGTGACAACCTGCACATTACTCTGACATACTTGCTAGTCTCAGGTGTGTTGTGAGGGAAGGAGGCAATAAAAATCTGTAGCTTTTCAGTCCTGGAGAAGCATCATTTGTGCTCTCTTCATCCCACATAGCTCTTCATAAACAAGCCGAGAGAGAGCTTCGCTGTTGTTCTTTTTGCTTTAATATTTTAAGGTTTATGATGATTCTTTCTCATCTCCATAGCTCACAACACCAATTCGAGGATTCTTCATTCTTTTATACAATTTAAAGGGTCTGGTAATGCCACAGGGACCACAATTTTAATGGCTGAAATCAAATTTTATTAATAGATTAGAAAGAGTTCAGGAAATCTCTAAAAGAGGAAAATATGAAAATGTTCTTTGGTTGATTTCTTCTTTCAGAGGCTTAATTGAAAGGTTTTGAAAAGATCATTAAATGTATTAACTTAGAAGCAAAATTCTAAACTAGTTATATTAACAGGCTTTCACATGTGATTAGTCGTCCTCATTGCAACTGGATGCACACTAGATATTATGAAAATTTGCTCCTTATTGTCACATCTTATACAAGTTGGAAACAAGGCGTAACAATTACTAACAATATTGTAAAAATACCTGTAATTTATTTTCAAGATGGAACTGATTTGATAACTAAAAAGGGAGGAGAAGCAGAGAATACAAGACCAGATGTCTTTCCAAATGTTTCTTGTTGGCGCACGATGGGTTCTCCCCTGGTATATAATAGATATGCCACACATTGCAGAGATGGGAAGAGAGCTATGCACCCGTCCCAGATTCCAGGAACTGAGCAAATCGGATTTGTCAGGGAATGCCATGCATTTATTTGCTTGCTAAGACAGACAAGTGCTTGCGGCTTCCTTGCATTCCTACTGAGAACCAGATAGTCTGATCCTGTAACCTTTATTCATGCAGGTTAGCATTTCCTTCCCATAGTTAAAGATGGGTCTAAATGAGTCAAATCACAGTATTATTACCCAAGGGAAAACAGAAGCACTGTTTATGCTTCCAAAATGAGAGCCTCAGCAGTAGGTAAGACATTCATTTGGTGCTTTTTCTAAGTAGTAGCAATTTTGAGCTCAGAAAAAAAAAACCAAAAACAAAAAGCAAGTTGCCAGAATTTGCTGCCCCAGCAGAATATGAACACTCACATTTGGTAAATTAAGTAATACAGAAGGCATTAGTATGTCCGTCCTGCATCACAGCAGATGAAAAACCTTGCACAACAGTGCTCCCCTGAGGCCGCAAGCACCAAGCATGGAGCGTGCGACATGAGCCCCACCAGAATCAACACCCGCACCAGGCACTGGACTTTCTCCCAATTACGGAAAAACTAAGATTGATATCCTCATCGGATCCTATACTGCAGTGTCTGTATAATGGGAACCTCATTGCAGCGAATAATGGTGCGTAGGAAATGAGTTCACTTTGCCCTTAACTGGATGAGCAAATTGCACAAGCAGATTTTGCTTTATGTTTCATAGCCCTCCCTCTCTCCTTCGACTATACACTCATTTAAGGACCCATTATCTTCTTGTTGATGTAAGGGGGCTATATGTATGTAGCCATCATTAACGGTAATGAGAATTGCTTCTGTTAATCTCCCATGTGCTGATAGCAAGGTAATAGCCTAGTTATTAAGTATGAAGGCCAGAACAGGAGTTGCACTGCAAACGAGCAGCACAGGGTCTCTGCGGGATTCACGTGTAAACGTTAAACGATTGCTCTGAAGTGCCTACAGTTGACGATTAAAAATAAATTAGCGATAGTATAAATGTGCTCTCCTGACATTTGGCTCCTGCCATTACAAAGCAGTCCCATGTGCTCTTATCTCATATACCCTCTCCTTTGGAGTGTTGTTGGACACCAGTTAGTGGACATCACCCTCCGCTCTCAGGTGAGGCGCAGGCTCTGCCTTCCCGCTGCTCCCTTACGACACATCATGGAGCGACCTCGCCGGCCTCGCCTGAGAGCTCGCGGAAAATGCTTGTTTGTGGACGAAACGTGTGGAAAAGATCACCGTGCTCAGCCCCACAATTCAGTTTTACAAGCAACATCTGCTGAGAAAACCGCAGCACTAAGATACCGAGCGCCGGTTTCTCTGTTCAGCACCAAACCGAAGGATCAAGTAGGGACCGGGGAAGCTCACAGCTGTTTGGTTCAGTTTTGCTTCGTTTGCAGCCATCCAACTTTGTTTTTTCCCCTCTTGTAACATCTGATAATTTAATATTCGTCATGATATAGGGAAATCTGAATTCTATGGTGAATTTGTCCTAATACAACAAAATATGTTTTAAAGCACCCAGGTGCAAGCCTCTATGGTAGTAAGAACCCAAAGGGAGCTTGTGGTGAGGTGGGGGTCATCTAGTCTCCTAAGTAACTACCAAAAATAGGACAAGAGGAAATAGCCTCGAGTTGAGCCAGGGGAGGCTCAGTTTAGATACGAGGAAAAAAAATCTACATGGAAAGAGTGAGGAAGCATTGGAACAGGCTGCCTGGGGAAGCAGAGCCACGGAAGCCAGCAGTCTTCAAGAAACATGCAGTTGAGGCCCGTAGGGACATGCTTTAACAGGAACGGTGTTGGAACTAATAAAGTTAAAGGTATTTTCCAGCCGTAACGATTCCGCGCCCGCCATGGCCGCCCCGCTCGCCTCAGCGCGCCGGGCGGCGGCGGGTTAAGGGCGGCGCCCACAATGCCCCGCGGCGTCCGCGGCGCCTGCGCGCTGAGGGGCCGGCGGCGCCGCGTCAGGAGCGCCGCGGAGGCCGGTGCGTTGGCGGCTCCTGCGGGCCGGGATCGCCCTTCCCGGCCCCGCGGCTGCTCCCGGCCCCGCTCCCGGGGAGGAAGGGGGGTGGATCTCGGGTTACTGGGGGTGCCGGTGCCGCCCTCCCCGCAGCCGGGGACCCGACGGCCTCCGGGGGCTCGGAGCGCTCGGGGGTTCGGAGCGCCGGGCGCTCGGCCCTGGTTTGTGGTTTTTGTTTTGTGTTTTTGTGCAAGAAAAGCGCTGAAAAGGCCGGCGGGGAGCGCGGGGGGAGAGTGCCCAGCTGGCATGGGGCGGGGAGAGCGAGCAGGGGCGTGTTTTGCTCGGGGTTGTGCTCCCAGGATCTTCTCCCTCTTCTTCTTATTTTATCTCTCTCTCTCTCTCCTTTTTTTTTTTTTTTTTTTTTTTTTTAAATCTAACTTTATTTTTTATTTCTGGTAGGAAAGAGGAGCTGATGTGTTCCCTGTGAACCCAGGCCATGTTCTGAGCCTCGTCTCCAGGCCCCATCTGAGAACGGGGTGCCTCTGATCGCAGTTTTCCAGGAATTTGCCCTCCTCTCATCCCTGGTGAGGGGCTTGGTGAGTTTTCTGTGCATTTTATTATGGGAAAGCACTCGGCTTTGAGCGTGGATTGAATGCAGCATGCTGTAAAAAATGGAATATATTTCCAAGGGAATCCTGCCTGTGCCCTGTTTTGTTCAAAACTCTTCTTCAAATAGTACGGCCTAACACTTTCCTTTTTATTATTGTATTTGGTGAGAGCCATAGGAATCCTGCACACATGTGCAGGAAATTGGGCAGATCGCTTTGCACAGCTGATCTTTGTATGTTGAAATACTCTTTACAGCTCCCTTGTATGAAGCGACTTCTACATCAGAGGATCAGAGACCTTTTTACAGCTTGTTTAAGCTGAAAGTATTTAGTGCCACATCTGCATTATTTACTTGCTTTTAGCTAACTAAAGAGTCCTAATGTAGAATTCGTATGGTGCATGTGAACTTGTTTCACTGTAAAAGCAGATTATTTGCCTGGGAGATGAAAGTTTGCAGGGCTGATCTGTCTGAACCTGCTTGGAGCCCTTATCCTGGAATGCTTATGCATTTTAAAGAAAATTTATTCCCAAACTATACATTCTCTTTACAGTTTATGCCCATTTACACTGGATCAAAACAGCAGCTACTTATTTAAGGTGTCCACATGCAATTATTTTCGGTCTTCACTACTTGTGATTTAAGATGCATCAAGGGTTATGTGCCCACTCAGTTACCGTGGCTTAGTTGAAGGATGGTAAAGTGCAATAATTAGCACATTTTTGTGACTGAATGCAGTTGGAAATAAACTAAATACCTTGGCTTATGGCTAGACAGATCAGATCTGCTTATCTGCCCTTACAGTAGTATGTAGAGTGTGACCCCCGTGCTCCTTCATTTCCAAGTGATTTGCCACAGAGGTGGTGATGAAAAAGTGGAGAAAAATGGGGAAGTTGGGGCCTTGGTTTCCTGCTCCTTGGAAACCTTTCTGGCATATGGAAAAATAAGGCTGTGGTAAGAATTTTCTTCCAGCAGTTAGTTGTGATTCAGTGTTCAAGATTGTAGGCGCATTTTTGTAGAGATCATCCCTATGTAGTACTGAGAATCTGTATCAAATCTTATAAAATCATTCAGTTTTGTGTTTTCCTTTTTCTTCCCTTTGTAGAACCATGGCGAGTCCAAGGACAAGGAAAGTTCTTAAGGAAGTCAGAGCACAAGATGAGAACAATGTAAGAAATTTATGTATGATCTTGTTTAAATTAGTTTTGTAGCATTGAGTTTCCTTTTTGCCTACTCCAGGCATACATTATTATCTGCAAGACCTACTCTGTTTATAGCGCTGATGCGACTAACTACAGGTGGCACATAAATTTGGATATCTCCCACTTGTGTTAATTTTACTTTTGTTCATATTTGTATTATAATGCACGGGTGTATATTTGTCACAGGTGTTCTAGAGATTCCAGTAATGCTGTAAACCCTAGCAGTCTGTCTTACAAGTGAGATCTTGGACATAGCTTAGTATAAAATAGTCTGTTTAAAAGTTTTATACTTCACCTTGAATGTGATAGCCCACAGACAAGTTCATTTTAATTTATATCAATGTGGGATTCCTCCCTCCTCCCCCTAATTATTATTTGCAACTCTATTTGAAATTACATCTTTTGGGTACAACCCACATAAAAACAATGTTAAACCCCAAAGCATGATTCCAGTCGTAAGTATGCAAGATTTTGTGATGTATGAGCAGTAAAGATTTTTAAAGAAAAACTCCATTTCAATTTGCTATCATCTTTGCAATTCGTTGCCAGACTGTAGCATGACTGAATACGTGTTCCAAAATTAAATGTTGTGTCTTTATTTTGCAAAAGAAACTTAAGGAAGTCTGTTTGGTCTTCTTCAAAACAGTCTGAAAATGAAATAAAGATGATTTCTTTGCTGTATAAGTTCAGTTCGTTTGATTGTATTTCCTTACTGGTTTTTAATGTGCCTGACTCACATTATAAAAATATTTTACTGAACCAAGCAACAATGAGTATTCCTTTTCATGAACTACAAAATAAGTACTTAAAGGAAGTTGGACTTTCGGGGAAGATGTTCTTCGAATGCTGAGATTTTCTAGTCTGAATTTATTTTCTGCATGTAACGTCTTGGTAATTCCGTTTTTTGAGTTGTGCTTTGAAAGCTTCACACAGATGCTTCAGTGCTGGACGTGACTGTGTTTCTCTCGCAGGTCTGTTTTGAATGTGGTGCATTTAACCCCCAGTGGGTGAGTGTGACCTATGGAATTTGGATCTGTCTTGAATGCTCAGGAAAACATCGTGGCTTGGGAGTTCACCTCAGGTCAGCCGTTCAGACAGACACTGCACTGGGCTACCCTGGGATGTGTTGTGGCTGTCGACAGAATCTCATTTTGGGGACGTGTAGAATGTCCCAGCTTCAGCATTTCACAGACAGTTTTGCTTTATGCTTTGCTCTAAAGTGTATTTTACTCTCTGTGATTAATTTGGGCATGGGCTGCATTAGTGTAGCTATATGCTTAGGTCAGAAAGTAAAACTTCTCCCTTCATATTGAGAATCGTGCTGCACAATCTGGGAAACACTGTGCTAGTTTAATCCCCTTCCTTTGTATACAGCCTTTTTTTTTTTTTTTTTAATTGTGCAATCTTATCAATTCAAACTGCTAGTATTAGAGCAATTTGAGATTTGAGCCAAAACAGTGATAGTATGATTAAAATGTATGTCTCTAGTGTGTGCATATGTGTAAAAGTGCTTTATTCAGTTTTCTCTTTTTTTTTTTTTTTTCCCTCCTCTTTTTGGTAATATAAATGATAGCTCTTATTTTTTTTTCAAGAAACATACTCAGCTGAGCCAGGAAATTATGGAATAAGAACTATTATGTGTTCCAGAGACTCCATGGTCTATAATAGGGGCAGAACATGGGACAGTTACTCAAATGAGAAAGGGAAAGAAAGTCCAGGAGGGAGATCACCAAAGCAAGGAGGCCATTCAGAAGTATGTGCTTTGCTTATTAAGGGGTGATTTCAAGTTCCTTAGTGAGTTGAAATTGCATAGGAAATGAGTTTGGAACTATTCCATGAGTTACGTGAAAGCAAATACCAAGTATTGAGACAAAGGAAAATCTAATGAAGGGTAGCGATTTAGGGACAAAAAGACAGAAATAAATCAAGATACAAGTTCTATAAAGCTTTGCTGAGGGTAATGTCTCATTTTTTTTTCTGTGATCTTGTACTGAAACACTAACAATAGAGCACTCCTTTTTTAATGTAGTTTAATGAGCAGTAGCAATTATTCATAGCCCAAAACAGAGGCGAGATGTTAACTGTGGCCATAAACACCCTGGGATGAGGTCATGGTAGGGGGTTCAGTGCAGCTACTTCAGACAGCTGAGCTGTGGGGTGTCTGATGGGCTTTCTGAGGAGAAGCTTGGAGTGATGGAAAGGAAGGGACACAAGGTATCCTTGCTGATCCCTTAGCTGTAATCATGCAAAAAAAAAAAATCCTGAATAAAAAGGTCAAGAAAGTTGGGTTAGGTCAGTTTCCAAAATTTCCAAGCTTGTAGAAGAAAGCTGCTTTTTTTCTGCCAGTTGTCTTCCCTTGGCCATCTGCTTTAATTGCCTCTATAGGCATGTTTTTAGGTTATTTTAGTGAGAATTTGACCTTTTTATAAGGCTCTTTCTTCCTATACTTTCAGAGCGATTCTCACCTTTCCATACCCTCTGTCTTGGAGATGAGTTGCAGTAATATCAGCTTCTGCTCCTATAGCAGGATATGGCATAACACATTGATTTTTTTTTTAACTAATTTTCAGTTTTGTACGCTCTGTAACTATGGACAAATGGAAGGATATTGAGCTGGAGAAAATGAAGGCTGGAGGTAACAGCAAATTTCGAGAGTTCTTAGAGTCTCAAGATGACTACGATCCTTGCTGGTCATTGCAAGAGAAATACAACAGCAAAGCTGCAGCTCTTTTTAGAGATCAGGTAAATGTAGTTGTAGAGCAGTGTTTGTTTTCATCTCCTACTTGAAAATCTCTAAGTACTTCATAAGCACTTAAAAAAAACCAACCAAACAAAAAAACAGTAACTGTTTGAAGCTCTACAGTGAATCTCAGAAAGGGTGAGACTCAGAGATACTCTTTTCAAATCTTAAGTAGCATGAAAAAATACTACTCTTTTGTTTCTTTTCTTTAGAAACTTTCTTTTGGCCTTTGGGCTAGTTTCTCATGATGTAGCTTGCTGTGACTAGGTAGATAGGGGAGCTAACTTAATTTTTCAGTAAATAATTTGCTATTTCAGCTGTACTATTTAATGCGAAAGCTTGCTGATTAAATCTTATTTGCTTATGGTAGCAAAGTGGCAAATTAATTGTTTCAATACACACAGCATAGGCAGAGCAAATAATTAATGTAATCATTTCAAGGAGTCTGGAAGTTTCAAAAAATGAAATGTCAAAATATTTGGAATTAGATGGTGGGAGACTGTACAGAAATACTGATTTTTCATGCTGACCCTACTGTTGCAGCATTAAGATGTTACATTCTGTGCTTACTGGAGTACTCCTACAGCTTTGAAGTTTGTCATCTGTGGTGTCTCTCTGCTTCTTCAGAATTTGCTTGGTACCAGAGACTGCTTGTTGAAAGCAGAATATCTTAATGAAGGCAAAAAATTCTTAAGTTCTGTACTGCATAGGTCTTTTTTGTACTAATTTGCATGAAAACTTAGACCCTGACATTCTGATCTTTCCTACCACTTTTAGGTAGCTACTGTAGCTGAAGGCAAGGAGTGGTCTCTTGAAACATCTCCTGCAAAGAACTGGACACCACCACAGCCCAAAATGTCCCTCTCCTCAGCTCATCGGTATGTATTCTTTCTATCTAAATCGTCATGTTACAAGAGCAGGATCAAACCCTCATGTTGAAATTTGTTTTATCAAGCATTTTGCTTACGTAAGTTAAGGAATCTGATGTAGCAGAGCTTTCATTTCTGTAATCAATCCCCCTTTCCTCAGGCTTTCCTGAATCTTAAAAACTGTGGCAGAGACAGAAAAGTGAGAAAGAACAGAAAATGAGCCCGAGCTGCTTCTGGCTTTGTGCCTTGCAGCACACCTGACATCAGTGTGTGTCAGTCAGACCTTGTGTGCCACAGACTCAACTGCGTTGCTTTTCTATGGTAGTCAATCATGAAACTGGATGTGACCATCTTTTCTGTATGAATTTAATTGCTGTTAGGGCATCAAAGTTAAAATGCAGCAGCCCTGTTTTTCTGCTTTTTGCATGCCTGATGTTGTTCTTTGCGTTTAAGAATCAATCTAACTGAAAAAGCAATCATAAATTAGAAAAACACGTGCTTTGTCCTTGGCCATCATCCAGCAAGTTCAGTGGGCTAAATAGTCTGAGTCACACTGTTTGGATCTGCTCTTGCTTTATTCATTCAGTACTCTAGTGGCTTTTAATGGTTACATTAGAGTTCCCTACTTGTTAGACCAAAGAAATAATCACTTGTGCACTTGTTTTATGATGATATATGACAAGCTGCAGTGCTCACCTGGTGGTTTAATTAGTTCAATTTCTTTCTTGCAGGACTTCTGCTGGACAATCTCAGAATGCAACTGCCTCGTCCGACAAAGCGTTTGAAGACTGGCTAAATGATGATGTCAACTCCTATCAAGGGTAATGTAATATTTACAGAGCTGATGTTTTGTCTGCCTGGTCTTCCAGCATAGCACAGACCAGGATGTTATGCTGCAGCTGCATAGCTGTGATTCTGATTCATCTGGCCTAGGTAAACAGTTATATCTTGTTTACTGTTTTTTAAAAAAGATAATATATGATCAGGGAGATGTCCTTTAATGCGTTTGTTTAAAAGAGAAATGTTTCAGTAGTGTTTTAAAAATGTACTTGTAAATCAAAATGTTGCCGTAGTGAGCTTCCAGCCAGGAAGGCTTTAGTGTATTTAGAGTATTGGGTAAAACTGGGACATTTACAACGTTGTTTGTTTGATTGATTGTTTCCTCCTCTATCCCTCTCTATTCATATTTTCAAATATCACTTCATTTTCTTATGGTAGTGGCCAAGAGAATCGTTACGTGGGATTTGGGAACACAGTAACACCTCCAAAAAAGGAAGATGACTTCCTGAATAATGCCATGTCGTCACTGTACTCGGTAAGGAAATGTGACCTGAGGTACCTTTTTATTTTGTGTCATCTTAGGGGAATGTAACTTGAGAATTGGGGAATTAGGGAAATATAACTTGGGAATTATTCCTGAAAATATAACTTGATTCTTGAGGAAAAAAAATCTTGAGAATATAACTTGAGAATGAGAGGAATATAACTTGAGAACAATAATTGTAAATAATATAGGGTACTGAATTTTTTATTTCTTTTACAGGGATGGAGCAGTTTTACAACTGGTGCTAGCAAGATTGCCTCAGCTGCTAAAGAGGGTGTAAGTAAATGCAATATATTTTAGTGTAATTCTTGCAAGGTCAAGAAGACTAAGCAAACTTTGAGTGCTTTGAAATCTAAGAAAAGGATATCTTTAACAGTATCACCAAAGAAATCTAAACTTTTTGTGTGTGTGTCCTGGCCTATGGCCTATAAAACATAGACACAGGTAGTGCACATTTCTGCCTTACCTATATCTCATCGTTCTGGATGGACATTTCTGCAAATTTATCTGCTGGATGCAGGTATTTCTGCTTCAGAAATATGTCTGTGCCAAGTAAAGATAAACTGCATTTCTTTTCAGCAGAAATTTAATATTGGTTGACAAATTGTTGATGGCTTTTTGTTCTTTTCTCACTTGAACTGTGACTCTTTTTTGGTTTATTAGAAACTAGAGAAAGTAAAAATTCTTCATATTTTAAGGTGATGGTAGAAAGACCTGAAATATGCTATTGTGATTTTCACAAAAACTAAATTAGAAACTAGAGAAAGTAAAAATTCTTCATATTTTAAGGTGATGGTAGAAGGACCTGAAATATGCTATTGTGATTTTCACAAAAACTAAATTAGAAACTAGAGAAAAAGACTTAAGTGCACGTTATGAGATGCAAATTTGATACTCGTCTGTGTAGGCTCACCTAGGGCTGGTCTGAATTGAGGAGCCTTTCTTGTGCTGAGTTGAGAATGGTGCTTCCTATATGGTCTGGGATACCAAAGGGATTAATGTGGATTTTGCCTGTTCAAAGTGAAATTCTAGCAAAGATTCATTCATTTTGGAGAGGACCGTGCAGCATTTCTGAGTGTGTCTTTACTAGAAGTAAAGCCCTTGGTTATATTAAAATTTAAATTAACCAAAGCAAATATATTAAAGCAAATATATTAAAATTTAAATTATTTGCTTTCCACAGGCTACCAGATTTGGATCTCAAGCAAGTCAAAAGGTGATTGATTATAGATTTAGCTGTGCTTTATTCATAGAAATTGGCTTTAAATGTCATGCATTTGCCTGCACTGGTTGATTTAGATTTGATCATCAAGAGACCAGTGTGATTATCCCTGGGATAATTCCATGGAGATTACAATCAGCTGACATGGGCATGTTAAGCATAAAACAAATAGTGGTAGTTCTTCTTTTACATCATTGAAGGGAGTATTTGATAGGCAGTGGAATTAAATGCTTTAATTCATGTTTTCTGTCATAAAGTATGCTAGTGATTTTATTTTTGTGAAGCATAAGTGTGGTGTGTCTGAAGTAGCTGTCTTCTCGAGGCTATCTAGTGGAATACAAGCCCTCATTCCACTGCTAAATCCTAACAGTCACTTATGAATGTAGTCTGCTTAATATTCTCAAGTTAACTCGCCTCCGTGTATTAAAAAAGTGACAATTCTAAAAATGTTCTCTTTCAAAATAAGATTAAGAGACAGTCAGACCTGAATTATACAGAGCTCTGGCACTAGCAAGATCTGTGAGCATTGAGAAGTTTTAGATTAACATGTGGAAATCTATAAAATGGGATTCTTCACATGCCAGTGTTGAGAGAGGGCTTACATATACTGACATATGCTGTAGGGAATTTTACTTTTGCCCTGGGGCTCATGCACAGCATTAGCCTGGCGTGCCTCCTCGTGTGCATAGGATGCTGTAGTTCCCCAAAAAAGTAAAACTGCAGGAGGTGGCGTTCAAACGAGTGTTTGCCATAGGGTGTCAGTGCTCCGCACAGCAAGCCAAACTTGTGCATGTTTTGCAGAATTATCAAAAAAAAGTCTTGTGCAAGCACACAAACGGGATACTTAGAAGCTTTAAAATTTGCTGCTTGGCTTATGTAAGAAAAATGTAGTGTTCTGCACTTCCTTTTTTCTTCCTTTCTCACTTTGTCCAGTTTGGTTTTTAGAAAACTGTTCTTTCTTTAGTGTTATTGGCATTAATATGCTTATGTAAATATAATACTAAGTGTAAAAGCTCACAGCTACTGACAAGATTCTCAGCAACGTGTTGCTCTAGAATCCAAGCCCTGTTACCATAGCTTAAATCTTATTCCTGAATCATCTGATCCGTAGCACAGATTCAACATCTCCTTGATATCCTATATTTGAGTATAAGTGTATTTGGTGGCCAGTCATCAAATATATTGTCTTGTCAGTAGATGTTAAAATTCAACAAAGGTTTATGCTACTTAACTTGCCTGAAGAAATGCTCCTAGTCCTGCTAAAAGCTGCTTCTTCTACCTTCCTTGCTCTTTCTCCTTTGCTGTCGGGTAAAGTTTTGGGGCTACAAGCAGCAGCCAGAGCCGGTAATGCCCTCACATATGTTCTCATGCATGGACTCCTTGTCACTGTTGGTGCTAAATATGTGCATTTGCTCTTGAGCTGTCTCTTTTGCCTTACATCAAATCTGTTTAGAATAATGTTGTGTTTCATACAGTGATGTTTCTTCCAACTTCGCTAAAATAGATTAAATTGGATAGCGATACCCAAGCTCCGCACTCTTAGGAAACCTTCTGTGCTTCTGCCCATGGTTTTTGGAAGCACTGATGGTATCAGGGTTTCTTTTTGCATTTCTGATTCAGGAATGCTCTACACCAAAATTACACTGGTGTTCACAGGCCGTAAGAAAAACCTCTTTATGTGGTGGTTGAGTAAATGGGGTTATGTGAGAATTTTCCCTAATTCTAGCAATGACTTCACTTAGCACTCATCAATTATGAGACTTAGTGTATTAGATTTATTATATGTAATAAACTGCTAATTTATCAGGTTTAGCAGACTGTTGAGTTTTTTTTTTCATCTTTGGAAAATCCTATTCGATTCCCTTTCTTGTTTTTTATGAACACCTTCTTACTCTTACTTCCTGCAGAACAAGTCCGATGTGATTTGCCACCTGTTTCTGTAGATGTGGGAATGGGGTCACATTAACCCTTTGTCATCTTAAATAACCTTTGGATTGTTAAGGAGTGCAAGTGCTGGAGCTAATGATGGCTGGGTGCCGGGCACATCCTAGCAGCACTATGTCTAAGGGAAAGGCTTTTAGACAGCTGGGAATCTGGAAAGGAAAGGTGCTTATGTGTCTCAGTCTCCAGGAATTGGCTCTTTTGGACTAATGGGTGGAGGAATTCAGAAATTAGTAGAATATACTGAAAAAAGGCAATGTCGCAGCCTTATTACTGTAGTAGGGGAAGAAATGATTTTCTGTGAAGCCCCTACAGGCCCTGCTGTCCTTGTCAATATGGTTCTTCTATGAAAAGCATTTCATGATATCAACTTGTGTTTTTGTAAGTCAGCCTCTAAAGTATGACACTGTTATGCATCCCCTTTTCCGGATTGTTAAGGAAGGATATCTGCATTTCATTGCTTCCTCCCTCTGCAAACCTGGAGCCATAAAAAAAATGCCAAAAATCTTCTGTCACAACTGACTCTTAAATTGCCTCGAGGCAGGGCTGGATTGTTACTTAGAGATGACAGCAACCCTCCAACTCAGAAGAACTGTGCACAATTGGGCCTAAAAAGGACCAATGTTATGAGTACCCCCCAAAATTAGAAAAAGTAAGGGTAGAGGAGATTTGTTTTCTCAAATATTGAGCTGCAAATGTCAGCAAGGGGCTGCCCTTCCAGGTTGCTGCTGATTGAACCATTGCTTCTGCTTGCTGTGGAAGATCAGGCTTGACTTGGGCTCTGGGCATTTTCCACAACCTGTGGCCATGTGCATCTGTCTTTAAATTTATTTTCTTTCGTTGTTTGCAAGGTGTCTGCAGCACTGTGCTGTATGTGCTTTCAGCTCATCCTGCTTGTGCAAATCAAAGCTTAAGGCTCTCTGTGTTTGGGAGATACTGCAAAGAACTCATCTGCAGAGAATGTTGGCTGTGTATTTTTTTTTTTATAAAGGAAAATATAACTGACTTTGTTTTTGTTTTGCTTTTAAATAGGCCTCAGAGTTAGGTCAGACATTAAATGAAAATGTTCTCAAACCTGCACAGGAAAAGGTAACTTTGGAACTAGTAAATTACTTGCAGAACATGATTATGATGCCTTGGGGAATTATTATTTCCTCCCATCATAACTGTCCAGTTTGTCAATGCGTCCTTCTGTTTTTATATGCTAGCCCAATAGCAGAGGGGAAATATCCAATAATTTAGGGTTAATATAAAAGCAAGGAAATGTTAATGGGACATATTTTCCCCTACCAATCTCTCCCACACCCGCAAGAGTTTTACCTGTCACACTCATTCTCCATTAGATATTTTTCATAGATATCGTTATGCAGGAATGGAAAAGTGGGAAAAATGAAAATACATCTTAAATAGATAAAGAAATCACTCATAAACAAACATTTTTATTAGCAACATCTTTGAGCATCCCATTTAAAATGTTCTCCCTTGTGCCTGCCAGCACCCTTTTAATTCAGCTCAGCCTCTTGGAGCCCCAGTAGATCGTCTGCTGCCATGTGAGGAGCAGTAGAACTTGGAGCAATAGTATATGAGATGAACAGGGACAATTTATTAACAAATAATATGTTCATGTAACCATTTTTAGTATTCTTTTAAAAATCTTACGGTAATACCTCAATATTAAGGTTTTCATGCAGTCATAAGCAAAGTATGTTCTGAAGCAGCATGCTGATTAGTCATTCTAATTGCTATATTGTTTCTGAGAAACCGAAATAGTCCAAAAGAGGGTTTTTTAATCTTCCTTTTAGAATTGTTAATGACTACAAACGTGTAGCTAATAGCACTTTCAACACCCCTGCATGGAAAGCACAGGTTATATTAATAGACAGATTAGTGGATAGATGCTGTTTGGGGGCATGTAAGAAAGCAAAACGGTCAGTCCTCCTCTGGGACTAATTGTGCCTGATTTTACTGATTTTTAGTCAAAGAGTCTCCACCTTTGCAATCACTTTGGGATATGGATTAATTTTCAATTAGAAAACTGTGGTTTAAGCATATCAGAAAATAATTTCATTTGCATTACGTTTTTTTTTTTAATTCAGCTTTCTTTACATAGCATATGAAATCACAGGAGAAAGGTCTTAATTAGTTTCCTATTCCCTAGGATTATCCACAGTTTATTTTAGAGCGTTTAGATATTTTTTTTTGTCAGAGTGTATAAAAGATAAGAAGATAGATTGGGTAAGTTTTTTATTTTGCTGTTTTTTTAACCTCACCAAACACTTGTTGAATATTTTTTGAATAGATTTTTGAAATATATTCTTTATAAAAGTCAAGTTTGCAGATTTCTTAAAGACTGTGTCTTTGATTTTAATGCTTAGTGCTAAATAATGATGCCTTCCACAAGCACTCTATTTCAGTAGAAAATTCCTGTGAACATCAAAGTGCTGAGATACACCCCCATTAGAAATTAACGGGCTATACAGATTTTATTTTAACTTTGTTAGTTTGGATGAAATATATTTTGCTTCACTCTCTTCTTGTTTTTAGCTTTTACCATAAGTAAGCTTAAGGTGTCAAAATACTTTGTTCCATGATTATTTACTAATGCTTTGATTCATGTAGGTGAAAGAGGGGAAAATTTTTGAGGAGGTCACCGTGGGGGTATCACAGTTGGCCAGCAAGGTATGGAGCGGCCTCCTTGCCTTTGAGGAGGCCAAATATCAAGCCAGTCTCCATATTCTTCTCTGTGTCCTTAGTGAAAGGAAACCCCAAAGCAGCTTCAGTCTCTGCTTGTGCTGATTTCAGTTAACTTTGGACAATATATTTTGCAATGTGCAGGGCTTGTGTTGAGGTCCTGAAAACCCTATACAGATATGATGTGATTTTCTGCAATGTCTGCACTGAGGGCATTATGTAAGAGAGTCTGTGTCCCAAAAATGGGGTTAACATCTGCTAGAGAATATGGAGACAGCTTGTGTTCATATGTACCCTTAAACCTACTAATGTTTTGTACCTTTTTCCTTTGTTCTTTGCTGTCATTGCTTGGTAATGTGGTAAGTGCTCTCTGCAATTGCTAAGTACAGAGTACTGCAGAATATAATGCCTAGTTTGATAACTTATTCAGTATTACATAGGGTCTGCCTTTCTAGCACGGTGAAAGCCAACACTAGAGGCCATATCAGGTACCAGCTTAGAGTCTTAAATGTTGGGAGTATTTGAATAAAGTTATTATTATTGCTTAAAGCTTGCAGACTTTTAAGTCTGAGTTCTGGGACCCATCTGTAGTATCTCTGACTTAGAATAGTGACTTCTATTAATGTCATTTCAGAATTCTTGTTTCCAATACAATCCCAATACAACATCTCCCCAGAAGGATTCCTCTAGCAGTCGTATTTATTCTAGAACTCCACTTTTGGTCTATTCCACCGAAATAAAACTAGTGAAAATGGGTGGAAACAGTTTGGAAGACAGCAGAAGTATAGACACTAATCACGGACATCGTGATACTTCTTGGTAACATCAAAGCACCAATACTAGACCAGACAAGATCTAGACAAGCCTCATAATTTGGGCTTTTGATTTTAGTGCAAGGTAGCTTTCAAACGAGTGATAGGATGCTTAGTGTATGGAACAGGAGCTTATTTGGTTTCTGAGCGCTTGTTACTTCTGTTCTGAAGTGGAGCATCAAACTGAAACAGCTCTGAAAAGTTAGACATTGGCTTCTGTTTCTGCTGACCGTCCCACTTCGTGCATAGTAGCTGGGAAATGCTGTGGTTCTGAGTTACTAACGTTTCTGCAGTATGCAGTTTATGTAAGGAGTAATTCCAGCATTTTTGTCAAGAAAGTTTAGGACCAGATTCAAAGCAGTTAACTCAGTTGTAGGGGAAACAGCCCCGTGACCTACTTCTCCCATCTTCCAGCAGTGTGATGCTCTCAAAAGTATTTTCTTTACATCAGTCTTGTAACTCCTGATCAAAAATACTAATACCTGGTGAGTTATTTTTTTTTTCAGTGAAATATGTTATCTTAATTTCAGGAAGGGGAGGGATGTGTTGTGTCTTTTTGCTGTTCAGACTGTTAGAGCAGATGTTGGTTCTATCCAGATGAGCAGAGTGTCCTTCTTCTCTAGGTTCAGGGAGTTGGAAGTAAGGGATGGCGAGATGTGACCACCTTCTTCTCTAGCAAACCAGATGATAATGCTGAAAGGTATGTATGTCTATTTTGTTATTGTCTTTTGTGTCTCTTTAAACCAGTTTCATCTCATGTATGTTGTCTGTAATATGATAGTAGTGGGTAATTTTTGAATATGGTTCTGTCTTTTAGGAAAGCTTTGCTATGCTTTTAGGAAAACTTTGGCAAACCTCTGCATGTAACACAGGGGCATATAAAGCTCAGCTGAGTATAACCATTTATGCACTGAGAGCAAATAGTGCAGCACACCTAGATGTTACATTTGTGCCAAATGCCCCCACCTCTGAATATTTTCAATTGTGACCAAAATCTGTGAATTGGAATATGTGTCATTCTGAGCAGCATCTGCATCTTTTCTGCCTTTGTCCTCGGGTTTCTTGAGCAAAGACAGTAGCATTATCATTTTATGTTTATTTATGCCATTCCTGCTTTTTCTCCCCTACATTTTTTTCCTTCCCTCCTAAAAGACCAGCTGAGGGACACAGCTACCAGAATAGTGGAGGGGAAGGCTACCAGAACAGTGCCGTAGACCAGAGCTTCTGGGAGACCTTTGGCAACTCAGATGCACCGAAAGCTCATAAATCCCCAAGCAGCGAGAGCTGGACGTACGTGGACAATTCCACAGAGAAGAAGAGCTCCGACAGCTGGGACGTATGGGGTTCAGGAACAGTCTCCAACAACAAGAACAGTAACAGCGACAGCTGGGAAAACTGGGAGACCAACTGGGAAAACGCAGGAGGGGAGAGCAAGACCAAAAAACCTCCCAAGGCAGCGAAGAAGGCGTCTGCAGCCGATGATCGGTGGGATGACTGGTAGAACTGGTGGTGTTCTCTCTGTTCACCCTGTTTTGCACAGCTAGGGGAGGGAGGTTATGCTGGCTGATCAAGGGGAGACAGTTTCACACACAATTGGATTATCTTGGTTGACCTTAACTGATCTGTTAATTTTGTGCTTCCTTCCCATTCGTTCTCCTTTCTTCTGTCCAAGTTTAGGAAAAAAAATAGTGTCTGAATCTTGTTATTACATGAAGATGACTCTCCCATTTTTAAAGATAATGATAAATATAATCTCCTTGCACTATTGAAGCCGAGTACAGTAACTTTCTTGACAGGGATGTTCACAGGATAAAAACTGCAAGCACATTTTCATGGCACAACCTTGCATGTGTAGTTTTATAGGTCTTCATTCCGTCTCCATGTGATATGAGATGATGTGAAGTGTTTAATACAAGCAAAGGAGAGGATGTATCTTAAAAAGAGCCATTAAATAAGCAAATTCCAGTTGCATAGTTCTAGTTCAAATGCCTTATGGATTGCTGGCACCACATGAAGTCTGGCAATTCAAAATGCTCTTTAAGATACTTTTTATCAGAGATGTGTTTTTAAACTTTGAGATGTGAAGACTTTTAAAACTTAGGATTAATAAAGAATCTGGAGCTAGATAGTTACTTGTATAAATTCCTTGTCTTGACAGTGTGAGCTGTCAAGGGATATTTAGAATGGCTCTGCTTGTCCTTCCTACTCATTTGGATAAGAGTTTACACAGTGCAGGTTTTGTACACATGTAACGTCAAGTTGTGATACTCTCCTTCCTTTTTTGCACTCCTCCCCCAATGTGAGTATTAGCAGAGTCTGTCTAATTTGGTATTATTTTTTTCCTTCTACCCTTCTATTCTAAAAAAAGGTCTTTTTTTCTGCTGCTCATGGCCTTTTGGACACTTACTTGGCAATGAAACAAACATTAAAAAAATAGTTAGATAAAACAGGCGGAGAACGTGAGAACCCTGAGGAACAAGACTGGCAGGAAGGCCCTTTCCAGATGAGCAGATGTCTGGCATCCTGGCGGGTCGCACGAGCCTGTGGAAGAGACAAAGGCAGGAGAGACTGAAGTTTTACAGGCTGCTTGTAGGACTGTTGGGAAAGAGCTTTATCCTGGCTATAAAACAGGGCATTTTTTCCATGTGTTCTTCTGTTCGAGATAGACCTTTGTCATAGCTTAGCTGCATGTCAAACATGTAACTCTTTATGCATACTCTTCTGTTGCCTTATTCTCGTTTGTTCCCCCAGTGCAGACCTGCAGTGCATGTTCTTGGCAGGCACAAAACTGTATTTTGTGTGACACGGCCCTGCCAGGCCCTTGGCTGCTGGTTGGTCTTTGTGGAGCGATGCAGGAGGTGCCAGCGCGAGGCCTCTGAGGTGACATGAAGCTGATCCAGCTTCCTCCGTGCAAAATTATTACAGCTTCTCCTTCGTAAACCTCCAGCAGGAGCTCCTAGAGGGCTAAGTTTTATTTCATTCCCTTGAATCACTGATACTGTGATGTGTTTTCATACGTTCTCCTCAGCTGCGTGTCTTGCCTAGGAGAAAACTGGTTTACTTGTATATCACTTGCACCAACAAATGGCATAAGCCATTTCTCTGTCAGGTGTTTTTTTGTTGTTATTTTGTTTTTGAAACTGTATGTTCTAAATCAGAGTCCTACAAAGATGAAGATTTGGAATTTTGACTTTTTTTCTCCTTCCAGTTGAATAGAAGATGACAGAAAAGCTATTTTTTCTGTGCATGGCTGTAGAGATACAAAGCTAGACTACAACTCCCGTAACAGAAGGTGTTAGTAAAGATACTATAAGAACTAGCAGAAACTACAGCTGCAGGAGCAATGCCAACATGCTGACTCCTCTCAGTTTGACAGGTGAATCAACATCTGTGACTTATTTAAATCTGAATAATTTACCATATTGTCTAGAGGAGATGATGAACAGAGGGTATTTTCTATTGCAAAGCCTCTGTTTTATTTTTACTCTTATCGGAGAGTAGATGCTTAGGAAGTTTCTGCTTTGGGGAAAGCAGCTTGGTAGAATTTATGCAAAGGACACCTGAACAACTGGACATTGCAACAGTTATTTAAATTTCCTGGTGTTTCAGACTTTGTTTCAGTTCCTTTGCATGGCTTCAGTTTTGGAAGATACAGAGCAGCTGTATTCCTGCCAATAGGCTGAAATCAGAGAAACTTCAAGACGTTCAAATTAAGTGCCACTTACAAGGGACAGAAAGTCTTGGTGAGTGTTCCCAGACCAGGAGCTGAGTCTAACCCCAAACTTTTGGGATTATTTTAAAACGTTTCATTTTTCTCTTGAAGCCTGTTAATAACAATTATATTTCAAGAAAGGCTTGGCCAACTCTCCCTCATGGTTGAGGTTTCAAGGATAATGCTGTTGCTTTTATTTCTTTCTTCAGTCTAAGCTATGTAACATTCCATGGGTTCATAATGTATTTTTCCATGTAATAATCTGTGCAATAACTTAACAAGTGTAGGTAAAACCCTTGTTGTTGAATTCGCGATATTTTTAAAGATACAGTGGTCCTCTTTGAGAATAGCAGTCAACCATGATATTTCAGTTTTTGCCCTACTCTGCCAAAATTAAATTCCAGTAATCCTGTCAAGGAGGTAGTTAAACAGAAATCAAGAAAACATTATTCTGTCCATTATTAGAGTTTTATTGTAATGGCTTTGAATGATCTCTTAAAACTCCCTCTTAATTTTCATGCCAGTGGTGAGTGTGGAATACTGTATCTTTAATTTTTCTGATGTGTTTTATGTGAAATTCACAGGAATGGCAATTTCAGTGAACACTATTCATTGTTCTGTAGAGTGGTACTGGACTTGAACTGCAGTGTCATCTTTTAAAAGAGCATTATAATAAAGCAAAGAGATATGGAGCCCAAGTGTGTTTAGCCCTTTTTCAGGAGACTAAGTTTAGAAACACTAGGAAAGTTCATCAATTTGCATCAGTCTCACTTGTCTGGAGTGCAACGCTGATTTTTAAGCCATGAGTGGTTACGCGTTTTACATTTTGTGAGGGCAGGCGGTTAAGGAGCATCCTGGATATGCTGAATTAGTGGCAGACTGCAGTAGATCCCACGACTGGTTTCCTAGGACATAGTCCCCAGCTCTGAACCGTAAAGTTTGGGTTCCCCTCTCAGGCACTGTGGCTACATCAGCAGTTTCAGCAACACGAGCTGCTCTTCTGGGATGTGTTTTTGGCTCTTCCCAGGACTGACTTCCACGCTTCCCCCAAAGTGTGCTGCCTTAGACCAGCACACAGATACCCTGGTAAAATATAGGAACCTTGTCAGGGAAGAGGCTCTTCCTTTCCCGGGAAAACTGAGTCCGAAACCAAAATGGAGTCGGGTTGTCCTTCTTGGAAGCAGGAAGCGCACAGTTCCAGCACATGCGCAGGCCAGTCATTCATCATCCTTTAAATCACTAAGCCACAAGGAGGCCAAGACGTGCTGCCCGCTCTGCTTTAGCTGCAGCTCTCGGTGCTCTGCCCGCAAGGAGCTGAAAGTCATCAGCAACGCAGGAAAAGAGCAGGCGCTCTCCTCTCCTTAGCAATTCATCGAGACTTCTTTTAATCCAGATGAAGTTTTGTCTGTCTTTTTTGATCCTCAGATTGCCTTCTGACTCCAGGCTCTGCATTTCACCAACGCTGCCAGAACGGACACATTTAAACTGACCAGAAACAGAAAGGATGAAATAAATACCAAGAGACTTCGTCAGGAGAAGGCTACTCGTGCCTGCAGCCACTGCGTGCAAGGGGGACAGGCCAAATCTCTTGGGCTGTGGTGATTTTTAAGGGCTGGCAACGCTACAGCTGTGCTTTGTCTCACCAGGGCTGTGATAGCTGCCCAAGCAGGAAAATTCAGTGCTATCAGCTCTTCACAGTTTGTAAACCAGTCTTTGTCTTTCCCTTCAAGCTCTGCCAAACCAGATCCCCTCCAAGAGGCTGCTCAGCTTTGTGGAGGTTGTGGAAGAGATAAATTGGCTCCTGCCAGGAAACACAAAGGCTGGAGTCTGGCTTTCTGCAAGAAATATTTTGTCCGCTTCTGACTGAAGTGCTACTACGTACCTGCACTTCCTCACTGCACCGCTCAAATCATCTTAAATATATCAGCGCTTGACCTTGACTATACAGAGCAATTAAGTATGATTTATTCCTGCTATGCTAAGAAGTATTCTTAATATATTTAGTTAGATGTGCCAGACCATGTGAGGGATGCGGTGATCAAGGACATACTGGGAATTACTTTTTCTTTACAGAAATCTTTCTGTGTTTGTTACTCTATGCAAGCCTGTTACATGCTATAGTTCGAGTGAATTGCTATTTTAACTCCTTTACAAATTTCTATCACCTGTCACTTCTGTTGTGGACATGGGTACAAGGCTCTGGAGTTGACAGCAAATTCAGTCCACCTGGACAGGGCTTTCCAGGAACCCCCAGCTCTGACCTGGTTCTCCTGTTGGTACTGGTACCACCCTAGCCACATGATTTGGTGGAAACAGAATCAGTTCAGCAGGCAGCCATAAATGTGATGATTCTTATACACTGCGCTGTTTGTAGTTTCTCTAACGATGCTTGCATGGTTATTTTCCAAGTAGACTGCACAGCCTCACTACATACAGTGCTTATCCTTCAACTTACGGTGCCAGAGGTTACTGCAATATGGATGATAGAGAGAACCTGAACTCGAAACCCCCGGTAAGTCCCTTGAGCTTGCCCATATCGACGTCTAAGCTGGTCATAGAAGTTCAGTATGGAGTTCAAAATGGAATACTTTCCATGTAGCCTTGACTGCTAGTGATACCCAAAATAGTTAAATGCTGCAAAATAGGCTTTTTTTCCACAACTCTTAAAAGCACATGCTATGGTGCTGCTTGTGCGTAGCCCTTTTCTGCTGTGAAAGACAACCTGCCCTGGGCGTTGCTTGTGCCGCAGCCGGAGGCTCCTCTGCATTTCGGCGTTCCGGAGCGGTCCCGGTCCAGCATCGCCGGGGCCTTGGGGTGAAACCGCCCCGCTCCGCTGGGCCCGCATCGCCGGAGGAGCAGGAGTCGGGATGGCGGCGGGGACGTGGACGCGCTGAGGTGAGGAGCGGCTGGATGTCGGTGCCAAGCAGCCGAGCTGCCCATAGCCTCCTCGCGGCACCTGCTCAGAAGCAGAAAATTCCCCATCCTTCCTCTAGAGGGGAATATTTTCCTGTCCGTAGCTGTTGAAGGAAACCGGCTAAAATGAAGGCTCCGACAGCCAGACGCAGGGTTAGAAAGGTTGCTGCTGCTTTTGTGTCTACCTTTCTGCAATACCAACCTGTCCTCTGCCTTTGCGTGATGTGAGTTCCCTGTCCCCCGCCATGCGCACAACCCGCTTGGGTTTTCTTCCTTACGTGGTGATTTTGCTCTCCTGTCTCCCTGGCTGGATGTACCCAGCTGGATGAGGCCAGCTCAGGCTCTAACAGCCTCTGAGGCTGTCACATTAACCCCTGTTAACATAACAGGTCCTTTGCTATTAAAAACAAGAGCCCTTCTTTGTGCCAAGGAAGCAGTAGGTTTTGGTGGCAGGGAACCCGGGACAAGGCTCTCCATTGCTCCTGGTGCAGAATTGCTGCAGCAATAATTAATAATTCTTTTAAATGGGTTGTGGCAGGCTCACGCTCAGCCTGCCAGGAGTGTTTCCTTTGGCTGTGCTCAGGCAATGCTAATTGTAATGTAATTAGCACAATCCCATTACTGCGTGAGATGGAAGATGGGTCCTAAAAGCACCAGGCTTATTTTCCCCACTTCTTTTTTGAGTTTTTTTGTCTTTTCTGGGTGAAATGTGAGTCTAGATTCAGCCTGGGGCAATTGGAGGAGGAGAGATGACATGAGCAAGGCTCAGGACTGGGACGTGCTGCGCTGCAGCCCTGGGCTCGACCCTCGCGTAGCCTCGAGCCCCTTTTGCTGTCTCTTGTCTTCCACCTTTTCTGCCTTCTTGCCCCAGAGCGCTGATACTGGAGGCTGAAATTCAAGGACTAGTGGAAATTTTTAATGTTTCTCCTATTAGGTGACAATGAATGTGGAAGAGAAGACGAGGTAGGTTGTTGTTGCGTGCGAACTGTTCCTTTAAGCAAAGAAAACTTTGATTTATTGTGAAGATCATAGTGTTTGATGGGGTTTTCATTAATGCTCTGGGTTCCTAAACCATTATGATTGTGGGACAATTTTGGTTTTCAGTGTATTTGTTTTGCAAGGTAAAGTTCTATTATTTATGAGGTTCTGTAATTACAGTTGTAATTGTTTACAATATTAAGGCTTTTGGGGGGGAAATCCCCAGAGTCACCGTTTTGAAGTCAGGCAGATTATTCTGACTCCCACGTGATTGTGTGGGGCCAGCAGCCCTTCACTTCTGTGGAAAGAAGTGATATTTATTGCACTGACACATCCAGATTTATTTTCTGGATCAAGAAGGACTCTCAATGACACGAAAGCCCTGGCTTTATAACCGGCTAATGAGCATTTGCAGAGTGACCTGCTCGTTTCCCGACAGGGCGATGTAATAAATCTCCCGACCTTCTCAGACCTGACAGAGCTGCCGTCCGCTCTCCTCATCAGCTCCCAGTACAGAACTGCAGCCCAGGGCCGGTTCTGTGCACGGTGCAACGCGGTTCCTGCTGCTTCCTCCGTGCAGAGCTGGGTTAAGGCTCCCTTTAAGGAGCCTGTTCCCTGGGTTTGCTGCTCGAGAGGTGCCCGCGCGAGGTGCCCCTATCCCGCTGCTCTGCTGTGCGAGATGCTCTTTGGCTGAGTACAGAGGCATATTTGCGCCCACAGGGCAGGTAGCGACGAGTTAAGCAGTGCACAGCCCCGAGATACAAACTCGGGTTATCGATTCCAAGATACAGACTGAAGGGAGCAGGGAGAGCTGCCCTGGAGCCAGGCCCTGCTTGGTCCTGCCCGCCCTGCTGGGGACAAAGATTTACCCCCAGGGGACACGGGCCCTGCCAGGAGCTGTGGGGCAGACGTTGGTGCTGGAGAGGAAGCCCAGGCCTGTAAAACTGAGGGTTTTATTGTGTCAGTGCTGGCTGTGAACTGCGTTTTTTTTCTGCTAACCTGAAACAAAATCAGTTGAGGGGGCAGAGGAAGAGGTGCTCGACAGCTGCTGGTACTGCCTGTGCCAGCTAGGAGCAGGGAAAAAGCGAAAGAATAAATAAATCTAAATCTCAGTTTGCGGCTCCCTTGCTCTACCCCGAGTGTCCCTGCAGCTCTCTGGGCGCTCTGAGGAGGACAGGGTTTGGGTAAAGGACAAGGCACACCTTGCTGTCCTTGGCAAGGATCACTTTGACCGTGTGTGGTGTCCCCTGTGCTCACTTCTGATGTGCTGCTGCATAAAAGGAATCTTTTACAAGCAGGTTTTCTTACCCTTTTGACTGTGTGTACATTGATCATTTAAAAACAAGCTCATCTAATTCCTTCTTGTGTTTTCCTCAGCCCTGCTTGAAGAAAAAATATCAGTGGGTGCTACAACTTCTGCTTGATGTTGTAACTATGCGGGGAGCTGGCGAACAAGAGTCTTTTTGAATGCTTAGAGTCCAACTACATTCTAATCTATCGAAACACCAAAAAAAATCAGACACTTGAGTTCCTCTGGAGAGGAAGCCTAGATGAAGTGACCTTGTGGTGCTGGATGTGCGTTCATGGTAGCCTTGGGCTCCAAAATCATGCGTTCTGTGAAGAGCCCCTTTCATCTGTGCATCTAGCTGATAAGTAATTAAGTCTAATTAATATTTTCACGTAGGGAGAGAGGGAAAGACTTATCCAGGGATCCCGTCTGCCGTCTCTGAAACGCCGTCATCTCTGGGGGATGGTCTGACCACCCGGCTGGGTATGACCCTGCAGTGCCCCATGGCAGAACCGTGAAGGACACTCAACTGCTGGGGTTAAGTCAGAGCCTTCTGCGGGAGCTCGAGCCCTGATGCAGGTTTAGCTGAGCCACGTGCTGGCACCTCCATGCACAGGCAGCGCCGGGGGAGCCGCTTCCACTGCCCCCAGCGGGGACGACGGGGAAGGAGGGACAATCCCGAGGGCTTCCACAGGGATTGCACCCAGCGTCGCTGTGAGCCAAGCACGTTCCAGCACTGAGTGACAAGCCCTGAGAGCACTTACAAGACTCCAGGTAGGTTGGACACAGCAGCATCGGCGCTGTCCGAGCGGATCCCTTCAGGAGACAGCCCAAGAGCTGCCCCGCGGCTCTGGAGAGGCCAGGCCTGCCTGCGAGCACAAGGGGAGCCTGTTTTCCGAGGCTGATGATGTGGCAGGATCCGCAGGACGGAGCCAGGGCGCCCCGTGAGGAGCCTGGATAGAAGCAGCCTTGTTGATAGAGGCTGTCGTTACAGTTCTCTGTGCTGCAGCAGCCGTTTGGCTTGGACAGGAGCACTGCGACCGCCTGAGACGTGGTCAGCCCGCTCGCTGCACCGCTCCTGCCCCTCCTTGGGACCCAACAGGGCCACCAGACCTGCTGGAGGGAGAACATCCTGCAGGGATTCCTTCTCTCCGCCAGCTCTTCCTTCTTGCTGTGCATTGCTGCATGCACAGAAGTGTTTTCTGCTGCCTTCTTCCCTTGTGCTCAGAACATGCTGGGTCACTTGGAGATGGAGGATGCACCAGGGGAGAACCGAGATGCTGCCTCCTGAGCTCAGCAGAATCATCAGCCATCCAAGCAGAGCAGGATGTGTCTGTGCCTTCAGTCTCCTGCCAAGGAGCATGGGGAGCTGGTGCTGGGAATGCAGCTTTCCAAAAGGGAAGTCAAGCTGTGCCCGCATCCCTCAGCAAACTGATTCTGCAAACTCCACCCTGTGGAAAAAGCTGCATGAAATGTGCGTCTTACAGAGGCCCTGCGTGGCACCTGCAACTTTGGGGGTTTGCAAGGGGCCTGTTTTCCTCTCTGAAATCTTTTTATCATCCATGGAACCAAAGAGGCCAGCTATTGCCATCTTAAATCTCATTTCTTATGACTCGGTGACAAAAGGAGAGTGTTTCAATGATTTTTTTTTCTGTGAGAAAGGTCAGGAAAGGCAAGGAAGACGTTAGGGGAATAGACAGCGCCGGGTCAGCCTGGCTCTGCCAGGACACTGTCTGTAAGAGCTGCTTCTCCTCTGCTCCCAATCCCCCGATAGCCACAGCTATCGGGTGAGTGGTAATGCTCACTGGTGAGTGGTAATTCCAGACACTGGGTTCATTCGGGAGCGCCAGGAATGTGTGGCCGCCCGTGCCAGCTCCCGGCTCGCGCAGGGCTCACAGCCCTCCCTTTGATTCCGGCTCCTGCCCTCTTGAAACGCCAACCCAAACTCGTCTGCGCTCGCAGTGTTTCCGTGTAGGGAAACAGGAGTTTTCCAAGCCTGGAAGGATTTGCTTGTGCGAGTGCAGCCCCTGCCGTCAAGGACACTGTGTCACAGAACAGCTCTTGCAAACAGAGCAGGCTCTGTTTTAAAATCAGCTGCTGCTTCTGCTGCTGTAGAGGATCGTACCCAACTCCAGGGTGCTGGACAGCCTCCTTTCTAGACTCATTTTTTTGCAGGACTATTTATTTTTTAGCATGGTCCTTAACTACGAGGGATCCTGAAAGCAGAGCTCCTCTTCTGCCCAACACCCTGACTCTCATTTATGTTAAAATCCCTTCGGACGTTACCCTGTGCAAGGGAGCTTTAGAGTAAATAAACTCCTTGCTTCCTGTAACAACCAGCTGGGACTCCTGCGAGCCCAGGAAACAATACAGCAAATTGTGTCACTACCAAAGGGCTTCGCAGCCGCGGGAGGAAGGGAAGGTGGTTTGAGGCCGGGTGCGGATTGCCGTGCTCAACTGGGATATTCCGACCTGCCCGGATGTCTCACCCACTCCGTATACCAGAATTTTGTCCCTCTGCATGTTAGAATTTATTTTTTGTAGAGAAAGGTGTTACTTAGCAGGGAGGAGAGTATCAAATTCTGGGCTTTAGTGAAACAAAGCTCTGAGATGTGACAAAATATATTGCCACTGGAGCCAGATTCCCAGGGAGGATTAGACCCTGTTGGAGGGGAGACCTGGACCCACGTCAAGATGCTTCCTCAGTGTCCCTCTTTTGAGTAACCTCCCTTGCTTGTCTGTCACTGAGGCATGAAATAGTAAGATGCAGTTTATCATTGAGAAAGTCATAGCTTTTGTTTATTAAAAAAGAAAGAGGAGGATTTGAGGGGTTCACCTTAATTCACTAGCCTCCCAGGATATAGCAAAGATCATGGAAACTAATCAGGGTCCCTCAGAGTTATCCTGCCTGTCGCTGCTGGGGACTTTTCAGCCTCTTTCTCCACCAGGCTCCAGCCCGGAGGCACCGTTAACTCCATGAGCAAAGTTCAAGGGCTCTAAGCAGCAGCTTTCCTGGTTTGCCATCTCTTCTGCATTGTGAAATAATCTCTGCTCTAATTCAGCAAATACTCCTCTTTTCCGTGTTCATCAGTCATCAGATATGGGATGGTGGCTAATTAGCTCCTGGCTGATGAACTGCTGCTAAAGCCGATCTGATTAACCACAACATCTAGCCTAATGCTGCTCTATTAGGGTTCTAATTGAAGTAAAGAGCTTTCTCAGCATGAGATTTTCTGATTTCTAAGATTTTCTTCTCTTCTGTCAACCCATCTTCTCCCTGTTGCCTTTTATTAGAGTTTTCTTCCCTCTTTTGCGTCTCTGGGTTTTGGTACTCTTCACTAGCCTGTTTTTTTTTTCACTCTGCATTTAACAAACAGCTATATAATTACATACACATCCAATGACAGCAATAGTTATTAGTAACCAGCTCCACATCCCAGTTCCCTTTCCTGTTTCCCAGCCGAATGCTGTCCCTTCCAGGTCAGCTGGCCTGCACAAAACACGTCTTGGGTGACAGAAGTGGCTAATGGGGGGAACTGAGGTGGGTATTGGTGCCTGGAGGGGGACTTTAATGGTCAGAGCTGGTGGCATCACCCAGGCAAAGAGCAGGGGAGTCCCGGGTGCTTCAGTGGCAGCTCTTGCACTTTAGGTCCCGATGGCAACTCCTGTGGATTTCATGAGACTGAAGAAGTTGGATGATTAATGAAAAGTGCAAATGAAGAAAACGGCTAATCAATATTTGAGTAATTGCATTATTTTATTGTATGTGTACTTGCTAGGTCAATGTGAAGTTCATTAAGTTCAGACTCTAGGCTTAGGTAATTTGAAGGGCTTAGGACTGAGAGGAAGGACTAAAGCTGGGCTGCTGAGTTTACTGCAGGACTAGATAGTGGAAAACCACAGACCTGCCAACAGCTAAAGCAGGAGACCTGGTTGATGTGGTGGAAGCTGTCCTTGGCCTCCAGACCCTTCGGAGCATCTGTTGGTAAGTGGGGAGTTCTGTGACTTCGTTCTGGTTATGCTGGGTCTCTGGGATGCCTCCCTGTGCACAGAACTGTGACTTGGCTCAAGCAGCTTGCCAAACTGCTGGGGACTGTGTTTGTGCTTCAAATTTTCCCCAGCTGCAAAACATTTGCTTCTGCTGTGGGATTCTGTGATTTTGGTGATACTGGTTGATTTGAGTGCAGGAGCCTCAATGGATTTTGATTGCTGCTCTGACTGGAGAGTTTCTGTCTTTATGCGGAGAAGGAGCTGCTGATCTGCAGCTCTGGCCATACTGCAGTGGCTTCTTCAGTACAAACACAGGTGATTTCACGAGGATTAGGGATTTTTGGAGAGAAAGGGGCTCTTGTCAGGCAGGCAGGGGGATGGAGGTTGATTCCACATTCTTCTCTCCTACAACTCGTGCTCCTCTTCTGACTTCTGGGAGGGTTCCTACAATGAGAAAGGGCCCACACTGTCCTGTGCCCATCTTTTAGCAAGTATCGGCCGTGGTGTTAGATGCAGCCCATTCCAGGGGCCCTTAGGGAAGTAGTAGGACCAACCCTCTGCGCCAAGACATTGTGTGAGAAAAGGGTCTTTGGAAACTTTTGTGGAAAGTATCAGCACGAGAAGGGGGTACTTGTTGGCTTTGTCCCTCTTGTCACTGATCAAACCACCCAACCTCCAACCCGTGTTTCCACAAGGCTTGTTGGAGTCACAACTGGTTTGCACGCAGGGAACCACCTCTGGCCTGTGGAAACAGCGGGAGACGGCGGGTGGTGGCAGCTCTCCCTGCCCTGGGTGGGAGTCCCCGGCTCTCCACACAGGCCGTGCTGGAGAAGCGCCTGTGAGGAACCAGGATCCCGGGATCGGATTGCAGCAGGCTCCTCCTCCGGAGGCCAGGGAGGGAAGGAGAGGCGGGAGCGGGAACAATTCCCACTGAATTGGCAGCAACTTCTCCCTGCCACCCTGCACCTTGCCAGGCGGGCGGAGGGAGCGCGCGGCCTCTCCGCCACCGGCACCCGCGGTGTGGGCCGGCCCTGCCAGCTCCCTGCCACCTCCGGGCTGACATGGAGAGCCTGAGCAACAGCCTGAAGAAGAAGGCCACGGAGAGGCACCACCGGGCGGAGGTGATGATCGCTGGGGAGCAGCTGAGGTAGGAGGCCGGGGGAGCCGTGTGGGTCCTTCCCTCAGCGCTGGGGCAGGGGGATGTGCACGGTGGCTCCTTGGAACTGCTGCCTGCAGGCACCAAGTATTGGAATACTTCTGCCCAGGTGGAAGCATCTCCTCTTTGCCAGCTGATTGTCTCACCTAAACAGAGGGGGACCAGGTCTTTTCCCTTGTCACCTCCTGGCAGCACAACCGGGTCTCTCCTGCCCAGCACCCCCAGGTATCTCCGGTAACAGATGTTTTTAGATGGAAACAGGTTTTCTGCTCCTTTTGCATCTTCCCTCAAGCTTGGAGCTGGACGTGGTGACACTGAGCAGCTGTGGTGAGTTCCCTGGTCCTCAGCTGCCTGTGAGCAGGGCTGTCGGGAAGCAGCTTTGGTCCGTGGTTGGACTTCCAAAGGAGATTCCAGGGGCTGTCCCCTGGCTGCCACCCTCCTGGACAGTTTTGCACAGCAAAGCATAGGGTCCTCCATTTCGAGAGTCACTTTGGAAAATTTACTTTTTTGTTGTCACAGTTCTTGAGCAACTTTGGAGATTTTTTTCAATGAAAATGTGTTCTGCTATGCAAGAAAACCTATGGGACTGAGAAAACATTTGCCTTGTGGATCTGGGGCTGGACAAACAAAACTGCTTCAAAGTGTGTGACTTTAGGCTTTTCTAGCTCTTAGGCAGAGATTACTTCTTTGCATCTGGGCCATTTCCACTTCATTTTAAAATGCAGGTAGAAACTAGGAAATGTATCTTTGAACAACTTAACCCAGAACCAAGTTTGCTAGTGCAAGTTTTGTAAAATAAGCCTTTTGTATTTATGTTGTCCATCCTCCGTGAGCCGCATTAGCCTCACCTTTATTTGTATCATATTAAGGATTTATAACTTCCAAATAAGGATTAGGGATCCATCCTGCAAACACAGCCCATGCCCAAAGATTTTAAATAGGTGCTGATGATCAGCTGCATTTTCAGTCTTATCTTTCCCCAGTACTGCTGTCCAGCTCCGTATATTAAATACTTTCCTTAGGTGGCAACAGGGAGCACTGCTGTTGGGGGATGGAGAACTGCATCAAACCTTTCTGCTTTTGCAAGACTTGCAGCTCAAATATAAGCTAGGTTTAGCAAATGCGCTTAATTTTCTTGTAGGGAAAAGCAGCTGTTGATCTAAAATTGAGGTGCTTCATTTCAGTAACTCAGTGCAAGAGGGGTAAAGTTTTTACTTTTTCCATCCCATGGGCAGAGGGAGCTTATTCCTGTTTGCTTTTTTCTGGTGTTTTGCCCATCCCGAGTGACTGCAATTTGAAAAGGGTCTTATAGTCAGCGCTAAGGGAGAGGGGTCAGGTAGTCGGAGAGATAAGAAAACTTTCAGCCCATATGTTAAAACTGCAATCAGATCCATTCAAGGGGAACGGTGTGGCTTCCTGGTACTTTTTACAGGACGCCAGGATATCAGATCGCTTGTTGGTCTGGTAGTTGTGTCTGTAAAGAGGAGAAAGGGATATGATAAATGTCTTTGAACAGAACTATTCTCCCATACGACACAATGCTCTAGTTCCTAGAAGAGAGGGAAAGACACAATACAAAGATTATTCTCTTTCGACAGTTGATACTACAGCTCACTATTTTCCTGCCAGTATTTGTCTGGAAACTTCACTCCTCACTGCCAACCTGAATGTCCCTTGAATTATTAAAAAGGATGGTAAAATCCTCAAGAAAGACAAGATTTGTACAGGAAGGGAGTATCTTTCAGTTAAAATGACTGGGGTGATCTCGGAGAGAACTTGAAAGAAACAGGCATACTTTTTGACGCACTCATTTCTGGAGTGCCTTGAAATATCCTTGTCTGATTTAGGGAGCTCACAAAATCTCTCACAGTGAACTCGTTGCAGTGAGAGTGCAGCCTGGACTACTTGGTCCTCTTCCATTTCTCGTGTTATAACGAGCTCGGTTTGGTGCAAACGATTTCCTGGGCAACGTGGTAGAAGGCGGCAGTAGAAGGGGAGCACAAGCCACGCTGAGGAACGTGGAGCCGCGCTGAGAGCTCTCGCCGGAGAGGTTTGTGTGCGCTAAAAACAACGGCCCCGCGAGGCACCTGCTGCTCTGCAAACACCTGGCCGTGCAGAGCAGCCCCGTTCCGCCCCGGGGCGGCCGGGATCGCGCTCGCCCGGCTGCTCCCGGAGCCCTTTGTCTAGGGAGCAGCAGGGATTTCGCCCAGCACAACTGCCCTTTTCTCCTGCTGCATTTTGTGGGTGACGGATGCGAATACAGTGAAGGTCCTCGAGGTATCCAGTGCTCACAGTGCTGCAGAGATGTTTCACGGGTGATATCAAACTTCCCTGGGTTTCAGGTAGGTTGGGATGGGGAAACTGAGGCAGGGAGCCTGGAAGACCTTCCCTCAGGCTGTAGTAGAGGAAAGCAGGACTAAACGTCTGCACTGTGCTCAGCAGCTTCCCTCCAGATAAGCAATGTGTGAAGGAGCTTTGCAGGCACCCGGGCAGCTGCAGCCTGCCTGGCTTTTCATACGTCAGTCCTGCAAGCCTCCATCAGCAAATAATGCTGCTGGATCTATATAAAATCTCAAACATTTGTTTTCCCTACTCTCCACATCCTGCCCTGCCTCCTCCCTGCATTGTATTTAACCAAACAGACCTTTGCTCCATCTTCATGATTCTTTGGCTTCCAAGGAAGTTTGCAGATCCCTTTCAGTTTGGTTTGGCCAGAGGGATGAGTCTGGTCCGTGTCAGGACAGATTTCTGAGCCAGAAGTAGCTGCACAAGTGAGGGGTGAGGGAAAGGTTTGTGGGGATGGCCAGGAACAAAACCAATCCTAAAAAAATCAAGGGGATATTGGGAGCCTCTCAACCCCCACAGTGATGCTGCTTTCTAGTCCACAAAGGGGAACTTGAGTCTCTACTCATCCTAAAGATTAAGATTTCCTCTAATTTCTTGGTATAGTGCAGAGCAGAGCTGCTGTGCAGGACTCCCATTGCTCACATCTCCTGCTGTGACTTTTTTTTGCTCCTGGCCTGTGCTCTTGTGTGGAAATCTCACCTGGGCGTTGTGTGTGTGCAGCAGGAACTGGGCTCCTCGGCGGCCTTTTTAGGAGAGTCCAATTAGTCACGTTGCGACGAATGGCTTATCTGCACGGCGCCATTTGGGATCAGCGGCTGGGCTTTAAATTCACACTATTGTTATCTGAGTTTCTCTGGGTACAGATGAGTCCTTGTGCAGTCCATCTCCCTGGTATTTTTCATGGTCAAGTGAACCAGCATGTCTTTAACAGCTGCATTAAAAGCGTTAATCATTCTTAGATGTAAAATATGCTCAGTAAACCTATATCTCAGTCAAAGAAATAAGAGGAAGGAGGAATTTCTTCTATGAAGAAAACAGTTATGAGTTCAAGTACTGTACAAAATGTTCAAAGATAATGAATGATGTATTTGAGTACTCAAATTGAGACCTTCAAATTAAGGGCTAATGCTGTGAAATATCTTTTCGAAGCCATTCGCTTGTATTTGATTGCTGTGGAAATGTGGGCTGGAGTTAGTAGCCTTGAAGGATCCACGCTGGCATTTGAGATGCTCAAGGTCTGTGGACGTGGTAGGAGGTGCAGGGATGCTCAGAGGAGCTTTTTCCAGCAGCTCCCTTGGAGGCATTTGGCATCATGCAGACACTTTGTGCATGGTGACTGCAGCTCTAGGTCTTGCTCCGACTGTTCAATAACTACAGCATGAGCAAGACTCAAATGCTTGAGAGCGCAGAGAATTATAGTACTTTCTGCCCAGGAACATTCCCTTTCTCTGGCATCTTCTCCAGAAATTGGAGATCTTAGAGCAGATGCTTCTGCCTCCACCAAGCTGGGTCAACGCAACAAGCCTCCCAGTGATGCTGTGTGAAGCATTTGGGATAGCATTTAAATAGCATTTGGGATTTCATTTAAATAGGAGGAAATAAAAACAAGGGAGAGGGCACAGAAAACAGGAAAAAAAAAAAAGTATGAGAGAGGCAACAGCTCAGATCAGTAGTAGAAAATCAATCTTCCAATTCTTGATGAGTTCTATGTCACATTTGTAACAACTGAAGTGACTTGCATGCTTGAATCCCATGAGTTTTTTTTCTATTTTCACTGCTGCAGATCTGCCTTTCAACAAGGTTACACAGAATGAGTAATGATGCCTTTTTAGCGACCTTGGCAAAGAAACAATTTGGTTACCCAGTGCAGCCTATCCGCAGCAAATGCATGTGAAAGCAGCACGCTGACCGCAAATGAGCAGTATTTCATAGCACTCGATTCTCATGTTCCAGCAAGCATTTGATCCTCGTATTGTTCTGTTTTCTTTATTTTTCCTTTCGAAGAAGTAAAATGTATACGAGGAAATTTTTGGCATTTAGAAAAGTCATAATATTGTGTTACATGCCCTTCCCTAACAATTTTTATCTGGAAGCATGATTATAAGCCAGCCAGTTGCATTAGTTTTGTTTTTCCAACATATTCTTTTGACTGGTTTATAGGGAGTCAGCTGAGCTGCTCAAAGACACGATTGGGGTTGTGTCCTTCTGTGCACGAAGGACAAAATTTATGTCTCCTCTTAGTTGACAGGAAATAGTAAAGAGGAGGAAAATGAACAAGGACACAGGGTCACCGAGTTGTGTATCCTCTGGTGCCTGCTGCACTAATTGTAAGGGCAAAACAGCAACATTTTCACATGAATATATGTGTCCCTGAAAATTTCTGTTAAGAAATCCATTATGGTTGTAGCAGCCAGAACACTAATTGCAACAATCAATGGGTAAATCTTCTCCACCGAGCCAGGGGTCATATCTTGAAGACCTAGTATCCATTAATCCTATAATGTAGAGTATGCTGTTGTTATCTGTTAGATTCCTGGATATTTAGGAATTCTTGTATGGTTCCTGAAAGCATTCTCCAGCAGAACATCACGTATGATGTGAAGTACCGATAATTTCTTCAAAAAATACTTGAAAGAACTACAGAACTTGAAGCATTAAGTAAAGAAATGATCTAGTGATTAATGCATCTGTAAAATATACTGGCCTAAGGCAAAACTGTGAATCAGAATGAATAATTTGAAATGTGGGAAAAAGCTGGAGTTAGGGAGAAGATATTAATTAAACATCTCTGCTCTGAATCTGCTGCATGCACTGGGCATTTTGCAGGGTTAGTATTTTCAAAACAGTAATAACCACAGGGCAAAAGTTTGGCTTCTAGTTGCATCTCAACCCATATTTGGTTAGATATAGCTTGAATCCATAGGATGTCTGTGCTTTGTGTCTTGCTTGTCCTTATAGAAGTAAAAGCCCTGCTCACCTGTGTGACCTCTGCTTGGCGGTGGCCTCACACCGGGGCTTGCAGGGCTCTTGCAGGTAAGTCCTGGTAAATTCCATCCCAGTCACTCCCAGTGTGAACTAGAACACGTTGGGACTACCAGGAGGATTGAAGGCCGGGCTTTCTTGGAGCGTTTGCTGACCAGGACTAGTGCACGTGAGCAGCACTAGCCTGGTGCTGTTTGCTGTGCATTGGCACGCAGCAGTGCGTGCAATTAGCCTGACCCTCATCTTCGTTAGCTGCACACAGGAGCCTCGAATGCTCCTGTTAGAGCACCCACCCTGAGCCGTGACTAGGACTTCAGCTTCTGTCCTGCTGGTCTTGCTCACGTAGTTATGGGGAGAAGAAAGCGACGTACAGAGCTGTGCCAAGAACACGCGCTACTCTTTTTTCTACTTTTTTGGTCCTTCTTCACAAGCTTCAGTTTGCTGATGTGGTTGAGAGAGGCTTGTTTAGAACAGAAAGGCATGTAAGGTTCAAGCTAAGCTGGCTGTAGGTAATTACAATGTGGTGATTGTAGGAGAGAAGGGGATGTTGAGGAGAGAATTCTTCTTAGGATTGACCAATGAAATCTTGCAAAGGAGAAAGGTTTAATTAAGCTTATTAGTTGCTATGCACTTGCCAGAAGACCCAAAACATCAGTGGTTTCTGCAGGCTGGGTAGATAACAAGCTATTAGACTGATGTCCTTGTAACAGCAGCCATGTTCAATGGTGTTCTCTCACTCCAGGCTTCGCCTCCACGATGGGAAGCTCATCAAGGACAGACGCTACCACCTTCGGACCTACCCGAACTGCTTTGTGGCCAAGGAGCTCACGGACTGGCTGATTGACCACAAAGAAGCACCTGACAGAGAGACGGGCATCCGCCTCATGCAGAAGCTGATGGACCACTACATCATCCATCACGGTTTGTGGGTTTCTTAGCTGCCCTTTAAGCCTCCCCAGAGACAACATGCAAGTATCTGGTCACAGTGTTTATCAGTCAGACCAGGAAATGGGAGCAGTTAAGTCCCTTTTTATGACCTTCCCATGGGTGAGTGCTCCCAGAGGAACTCGAAGATTGCAGGCAAATACAAGACTGCACAGAATTGCACCTCTGTTAAGTTGTACTGCTTTGGAAGACATGCCACACAGAAAACACTAGGGCTATGTACTGGTAAAAAGACATTTCAAGTGCTCACATTTGTATCATGCAGAAATGGAAGCTGAATGTTAGTGGATACTTCATGTATGCACCAAAGTTCATTTCTGCCATGCAAGCACAGTGTTCCTCGGTTTGCCAGCATATGGTTGGGTGGGAGAACTAGGGATGGGGAGTCCATGCTAGTCAGTGCAGAAGGTAATCCAATCCCTGTAAACTTGTGGCCAAAGCAATCCTGCAGGAATGTCTTCCTTGGAAATTAAATGCATGTGATGCCATTTTAAAGGCTTTGGTCAGATTCAGATAGTCACTGCTGAAGTCTTCCTGTTCTCTTGGTTCCTGTGTGATGCTGGTATGGAGAAAGGACAGTTTGTTGTGCAGTAATCATCCATATCCCCCCAAAGTTTTGCTGACAAGACCAGATGTTCAGCCAAGTCTGGGCTGTTTCCCTACCTTGACCTTTCCTGCCTTTGACAACACATCTCCCACTTTGACAAGCAAGAGCAACGGTTCTTAAATGGGAAGGTTTTCAGTTTTCAGTGAAGATTTTCTTTCATTTTTATCTTAATCAAGAGTTTTTGTGGATATATCGGGGCTTTCTGCCCAAAACATTTTTACTAAGAAAAGAAAACAGTGAGTTTGTGAGCAGGAGTGGCTGAGCTCAGAGAGGAAACCTGCTTTACCCCTTGGCTGAGCTCCCCTGCAAACTTGCTTCCAAGTCTTCAGGACAAGAGCTGGGGTAACGTGGGGGTTAGTTTGCTGTTTGGTAGTTTATTACAAGAGGATGAAACAGAGGAGATAAAAGGAGATAATGCTCATGAAATTCAACCTGATCTTCCTCCCTCTTCTACTGAGTCCAGAAATAGTCTTTGCCCACTGCAATGCAAACATTCCCAGTTGCTGTCTGCTACTTGATGAGATTAATGCCCTTCACATTAAGGTGCCTTGAATAAAAATAAGCCCTGCTGCTGTGCTCTATCGCAGAAGAATAAAGCTGAAGCAGTTAGTTCTTGGTTAACCATTAACACTTAAAACTGATTATTTTTCCATCTTCCAAGTGATTTCTTCACAGCCAGGCTGTCAGGTTCAAATAAATCCCTTAGTAGATTAAACATATGCAGCACTGAGCACCAGTGCTGCTTTGATTGCTTATCACGGACATATCCATCCTGTTTCTTGTGATAATTCCTTGCAGAACACGAAAGCTGACTTTCTAACTCGCCTTATGACCATTAATTTTCATTAGTTCTATGGTAACAGGCCTGTTTGCTAACCAGAGCACTGTGCTAAGTGCTTTGCAATTGGCTCTCTAAACTGTTTGCACTCTTCTTCATTGGAATCTAGAAGCAATAATTAGCTCCTGAAGATCATTGTCTGTGCTGCATCTTAATGGCCTGATGGCGTGAGCTGTTATTCTATGACATGCTGAAAACACGTTCAGATTGGTCTTCAAATACGAAAAATGGTTTGGCTTTCCATGGGCTCAGTCCTGTAAGTCATTCCCAAGAGAAATGTGAAAATGAGGTTTTTCGTTTTGAAGAGAAGGCCTAGAGAAGAACATCGCACATTACCCTCCATACCTCATAGCCTAGAGATACCTAAAACTGCTGAGTTTGTGCTGTGTTGGCTCTGTTCTCTGTTGACATCCAGCCCGTGTTGCCTGCATGCTACAGCACTGAAGTGCCTTCTCCGAACTCCTCCTTTCAGTTTGCGACGAGCACTCGGACTACAAGGATGCCAAACTCTTGTATCGTTTCCGCAAGGATGACGGCACCTTCCCTCTCAGCAAGGATGTGAAGGTGTTCATGAGAGGGCAGAGTCTTTATGAGAAGTAAGTGAGTCCTTTCCCTGCGAAGTAACTCTTAGCTGGGGCTTTGGAAACGCAGCCTGCTGGTTCTGCTGATGCTTTGCCCTGGGAATCACCGCTCCAGCCAGCCTTTCTCTTCCTCTGGTTTTGCACCTCCTGCTGTAGCATCAGGATCCGCTGTTTCTTGAAAAATTCCAACCTGTCTAGGTGCTTCCTGAGAAATGTTTTGCTTTTTGATCAATTCTGTTTCCAAATTCAAATCCCCCTCACAGACACCTAATAAGTCCTTTCCTTCTTCTGGGTTCAGCCTTAGCGCTCTCTCTGCATCTGTCTCCTTTAACAGCCTCTTAATATTTTCTTGATTCTTAAACACATTGAAAGTCAGATTCACAGATTAGCCCTGAGGGAGAACTCCTTCTTCATGCAACAGATGGGGGATTTCTGCTGTCTCCTGGCCTCTCTGGCACGAGTGTGTCTGTTGTGCTTTGCTTTTGTCCAGCTGTGGCAGAGGAAATTGGACAGTGGAGAAAAGCATCTGGCTCTTCTCATGGCTGAAGTCGCTGCACCCTCTCGTGGATGCACTGGATTTAGCTTGCACATATCCAGCAAAGAGTGCGCTTGTCTTTACTGAACTGCATCTTCTACATCAATTTGGATTATCTGGCATTTGGACGTGGGTTTTTGTTGCTTATTTGCCTTTCCCCTGCAGTCCAGCTGAGCTGATTTTCCTGACACTGCTTCCTCCTTGTGATAAAGACATACAAAGCAATCGGATTCGCATCGAAACTTGCATCTGTGCATTGCCCTCTCCCTTCCCTCTGACTCTAGACAAGAATCTTTTATCTGGAATAGTTTGCCTGCTTCTTTTGGCCTTGTTCTGGCTGGCTTCAGCTCCTGCTGAGCTCCCCGTGCAGGCAGGCAGGGCTGCGAAGGGTCACCGGAGCCGTGTTCCACCTCTGTGCCAGGCTGATCAGTGTTGAAGATCCAATTCTGAAGGTGCGAGAGGAGAACTCTGTGAAGTACCAGAGGACCTTCCTGGGCTCCGAAATGGTTGACTGGCTCGTTCAGGAAGGAGAAGCAGCGAGCCGAAAGGAAGCGGTGGAGCTGGGCCGGGCCCTGCTGGAGCATGGGATCGTCCAGCACGGTGAGTGGAGGCTCAGGCAGAGGGAGAGAAGACGAGAGCGGTTATCAGGGCTGTGCTAGGAACAAATCCCCATTCATGTCATGCAACAAGTGCTGGTCGAGTGCCCACTTGGAGATGGGCAATGGGTCCATTTAGTTCTATGCTTTGAGTTCGTGACCTTTGAAACCAGAGCAGTCTGGCATCACCCACAAAGGCTTTGACATGAGAGTCCAGTTATTTTTCTGCAGTTCTTCAAAGCCTTGGACCAGAGGCCTGGGATCCTCTCCTGGGTTTTGAAGGCTGTTTGTGAGGATGTGATGTTCAGCTCTGCGGTGCTGGAGATCATAACACTCTGCCGGAATTGAACTTTCCATTCAAAAGGCATCAGGTCTTCTGACCGCCTTGGGAGTGGGACAGGTTGAGGAGCTTCTGGGAGGTGGAGCAGCAAGGCAGACTTTTCAGAGCTGCCAACTTCCCTGTGGATTGACATTGGGTTGGCATTCTCAAACAACTACAAAAATTGAAATGTAGCATAAAGGTATTAAAAATAATTAATTTGGGCCCCTCAGTGCATTTGCCACACATTTTCTGCACACTCTCAGCCACTCTCCCCTCTTCTATTCTCTCACAGTGTCCAACAGGCATCACTTCTTTGACGGTAACATCCTCTATCAGTTCTGGATCAACTTCCGCCGGAGACGCCGGCTCACAGAGCTGCTCAATGAAAACTCTTCCCGTGCTCTGTCCGAGAGCCCGGACAGTCCCTTCTGCCTCCGCAAGCTCAACCCGGACCAAGGCAACACGAGCTTCCTTTCCGGTAACTGTGCCTGTGTTTGTGGAAGGATGCAACAACAGGCCTGTCCCGGCCAGGGAAAACCTGGAGTGTCCTTCCAGGTGTAGCATGAAGTAACCAGCCACCTCAAGCACTGGTTTGTGGTGGATATTCCGATGCAGTTGCAGTCTCTCCTCCAGCTGCCTGTCCCATAACGTCTCATGTCTCTAGTATTACTATTTCTAATAGAGGCTCCCTGTTATGTTATAAATAATTATTTCTTTTCCTGGGGGATCAGGGAGTTTCTATTTTGAACCAGGACATTAACTCATCTCTTGGTCTTGATCCAGTTATCCCACACACCTCAAATTCCCATAGACTCATGTGGGCTGTCAGGAGACAGGAATACGAGCCTGGCATGGGAATGCCAGTAAGCAGGAGGAGAAACTAAACATGACCAAATTTAGGTGTGTGTGGGACTTTAAGAGCTAGAAAATCTGATGCATGTCTTTCCATTTACATGGACAGAAAAGAAATTCTTGTGCAAAGCTTCCTTAGCCTCAAAAACAGGGCAGAAATTTTGTATTTAAGTTGTCACTATGCCACACTATATTGCTTTTTATCCCTGAAATCTCTTATTTAAGGCTAGTTTTATACTATTTTATACTGCCACCTTCAGTGCCTGTTTACCCTTCAGATAAGATCCAGGCTGATGGAGTAATTTATTTTAGGCTGGTTTATTCCTTCCTTAGGTAATTTTTTTTTTCCTTCTTTCAGTCCAGCCCAACAAGGAGATTAAAATTGTCTCAGCAGTTCGAAGGAGCAGCATCACTTCCCTGGCTGGAAACTCCAACCCTTACTTCAATGCTACTCCTACATTGGTCTTCCCTCCCGTGGCTGAGTGCAACCCCAAATCAGGTCAGAGCTTCTGCATTGCCTTGTTATTGCACAGGATATATCTACATCTCTAGGATATGGTCTAGCTCAGGCCTTAAGAACAAACCTATCCACCAGCTACTCGCCAATGGGCAAGAGAGGAGGGTCAGCCTCACCCCTGGGGCTTGATTTGAAGAGTTGTGTAATTATCTTGGGGAAAAAAAGAGTTGAATTCAAAGATTTCTATGTGCAGTAAGTGTAGGTGGCTTTGCCATCTGTTCCTCAGCCTATGGTAATGCCCATGCTTCCTATAAGCCCTTTACTATATGAAACCCTTGATTCTGATAGGATCTGTCACCTTCCTCTCTAGTGTTAAAGAGACCAGTCACCAATGAAGAGCTCCTGTCCCCTGGGGCCCCCTACGTCAAGAAAACATTAACTGTAAGTGATCACTATGAGCAGGATTGCTAATCTAACAGCCCCGGACTCCCTGACCACTCTTTATTAGCTTCGTGTCTGTTGCTGTGAGCTCTGTGTGCTGAAACTTTGGTTGCATGTCACATCATCACTTTGGTTGCATGTCACATCATCACACTTAGCTAACGTGGCACGTTTCAGTGGGTCAATGTCTGCAGACATTCCTGGACTGAAACTGTTTTTCACTCCCTGCAGCCCCTGCTTTAATTTAATATATATCAGAGATAGGTAGAATCAGGAAAGAGAATGTTTCCTGTGCAGGAAAAGTCCCATTTATATTTCACTGGGCTCTAGGCAAACCGAAGATTCAGTCAAGTCTTGTGGCAGCTGAGGCTTTGATATCCCTTATCCTCCCAGTCACAAAGGCGTCACCTTTCTGCACTGTTTTATGGATTTTTGGCTTTGTGCTACACACCAGATTGGCAGGCATCACTGGGTTTGTGAAGGAAAATGGTCGTAGGGAACAGAAGTGAAAGGGGAGCATTTGAGAGCCGCAATATGCTGCAAAATCTTCAGGATGCTGCAAAAAACCTTAGTTTTGGGCTTTTATACTTCTAATTATTAATAAAGATATAGAATCTGATAGCTGCAGTCAATCCAAGCAGGGCTATCGAGTGCTGCCCTCTAGATCCTACCACACTTGTTTATTTTTGTGTAAATGATTATTCAGCCAGAATTGCCATGCTCCCTACTTCTCAGACTTTTCCTATCCTGCTCCATGAGGGGGAATTCCGTACGGCCAGTTCAGGAAGGCTGGTGGCTGTCTCCTCTTACTGGTTTGCTGCCAGGGAGGTTACAGAAGGGAAGGGCTGTGGATCGGGTCGGAGCACATGCCATTCCTTCGCCTCCGGAACGCTCTTGCCCTGCCCTTCAACTCTGCCAGGCTGGGCTTTTCACGTCTCATTTCCTTCTGCTTAGCTGTGCAGTTGCTTTTATTTGTTTATATGGGTAATACGCAGGGTGCTTTGAGAGTCTCTTTTCTCTTGAAGTCACATCAGATGGCCAACGTATCGCGGCAAACCGCTCTGACAAGCTGAGATCAGAGCGGGAAGAGTTCAAAGAGTGGATATTTCCATCCTGGAAATGCTGTCCTGTGCCAGGAAAAAAGGCAAACACTCTGTGTGTGTTCTCTGGAAATGTTCTGCACATGTTCCTAGTGCATGTCCTGCATTTCATGTCGTGTTGCCTGTGCTTCGTTATTCTGTACTTGCTGGCATGGCATGTTAATCAGAAAGCAGCTTTACAGATAGCAAGTAATTTTGCATCTCATGTGATACACAGTCTGGGAATATTCCATCATACTTTCTCAAATGATGCTAGTGTAGTATCAGAGAAAACCTGGAGGATTAAATGTTTCATAAAAGTGGGTATTTTGCCCAAATGTAGCAAGACACTGAACAAGCCAAGGAGAAATATTGACTATACCTGCAGATAGAGAAATAACTAATCCAGAAGGGGAAAGACCCCCAACATGCCCAATTTGCAGCTGCTGCCTATTTTAAAACTTTCACAACCTCAACAAGTAAAAGCAAAAACTTAATCTCTACCCACAGTTGAGCAGGAGACAAGAGAAAATGGGCTGTTTTATTGTCAAGGGTGCTCTCTGAAACACTGCACTGGCACAGGTGAATGAGAATAAAATCATCCACCAGAATAAAAGGAGAGCAAGCTGGAAGAACTCTCCTAGAAACTAGGATTCCCAGGAGGAATTAGTGCCCAGCTGCCATGCTGAGAACTGTCAGAGATTTATAACGTGCAGATATGGAGAGCTCACTAATGCCCCAGGGTGTCCTCCTCCACCTGAGAGGCTGAGAAGGAGCTGTTGGGTGACACTGGCTGTTGCTAAAGGGTCCCTTTTTTTCTGCTTTGCTGGTCCTTGAGCTAAACCATTCTTTTTTTTTTCTCCCACCAATCTTGGAGATCTTGGGAAGAATTCCCAGCACCAGAGCTGGATGCTGGTACTGTGGTTGGAATTGGGTAGCAGGTCATTGCTCGGTGGGCAGGTGGGACATTCACCTGTGGAAGTGTTTAAGCTAATCAGGTAGCCTTAGCTTCAGCACAGCAGAACCTCTTCCAGTGAAGAAAACAAAGCCAATTTCTTTGCTTTTAAAGCCCTTTTGTTCTGTTTGTAGATTGTGGGGGATGCTGTGGGCTGGGGGTTTGTGGTCCGAGGAGGAAGACCTTGCCACATCCAAGCGGTGGACCCAGGAGGACCTGCTGCTGCTGCAGGGATGAAGGTACTTCTTCATCACGGTAACTTAACATGGGAGAGGACATTCGTTCTGCTTGAGCTTCTTGGGCTGAAAACATCCTCTGTGATAATCCCACCAGCTGCAACAGGGATAAATCTGATTGCGTCAGAGGAAGCTTCGATGACATTGTGAGGGGCAGAGTGAAAGACACGCTGTCCTGCAGGCACAGTGTGCTACGTGTGGCTTCCCTGCTGGGGCTTCTGCCGGGCAGTTCAGAGTCTGGGCAGCTAAAGGGACCAAAATAAACTGTCCTGTGACAAACGTTATAGCTGCTGAAATTCTGTTTTAGGTACTAAAAGCAGGGAACTCCCACTTCAGTTATATACAGTTACTAGAGCTGAAGTGAAGCAGGGAAGGAGCAGAGCTTTACCATGAGTCGTTCGCTCTCACCACTCCTGCAGTGTTTGTCTGCTATTAACAACATTGCTCTGTGCAGAGCTGTTCTTTCTTTCTTTTTCTTTTTTATATTCAGGAAAGCTGAGTGATTTTGATTAATAATTTCCCCTTGATTTCATTCATCTAGTAATTGCCAGGATTTCCAGCTCAGATGAAATGAACTGAGGTCTTGAAAATCACTTTAGACCAACTATTCAAACATATATGGGCTGTGTGTTGAGCTGCAGATATAGTTTTAGGAGGAAGGAGTGAAGGAAAGTCAAGTGAAGGAAATATATAGTTTCACAGATCCACTATAAAAACCCTAGCAGTTAGGGGAGTCGTTTCAGCAAGCTGATATAACTATAAAATCACTTGGATATTTTAAAAAATGTGGTTATTCAGAGGAAGAGTTTGACTCCTTGTTTGCTTCAGGCAGGATTGCAAGGGGATGGGTGAATTTGTTTCATTTACTCAGGAGCTCAGTTCAACTCTCCCTCACTAATCTCATTTGCTACCAAATTGCCAAGTGTTAATACAATGCCTCATTTCCATCTGCGAATTCACCCAGTGCTCATAAATGAGTCTTTTTGCTTTTTGTTAGCTCACTGTTTAAATCCCTTTTGTCCTTTTTTATGAAGCAGTGATTGTAGCACAGTGATTATTAGCATAACCGATAGAGCAGTAATGCTTTCTGGTTTGTAGAATTCTGTAGCAAGTCACTTGCTTTGCAAAGTCTGGTTCTAGGTAGTCATGAGCAGTAGTTGCCTGGACGCGCTAGTCGAAGGTAACCAGCCCTTGGTCTCCTTGCAGGTGTGTCAGTTTGTTTTCTCTGTGAATGGCATGTATGTTTTGCATTTGGACTATCAGACCATCAGCAGCCTCATCATGACAGGACCACGAACTCTGGTCATGGAAGTCATGGAAGCCATTGAATGAATGAAGGAGTCTCTCGTCCCACCGCTGTTTGGAAAAGCAGGATGCTTCTCAAAATAATGATGGACTTTTGGGGAGGGACCAGGCATGACCTTTCAATCAGAAATATTAACCAGGCGTTCTAATATATTTTCAAATAAAAACGTTCTAATAGACAAGTCTTGGATGTTGATGATGAGATACTTGGCTCTACCTGCTTTTGAGACTCTAAACTCTCACAGTTCTTTTCAATGCCAGTGAGAGAGTTGAGCACATCCTGAAATCAAGTCTTTAGCACAAATGATTCTTTCCCCCAGCCAAGCAGCAAGTCAGATAGCACAAACTGGTAAGTATGAAAGTTTGCTACCAAGGAAGGGAGCAGGACTGAGCTCCTGCGAGTGCCAAGAACACAACACACACTCCAGATGGTCCGATAAGTCATACCATCAATTGTATCAAGAAAAGGAGATGAATGCAATGATGAGTTCCTTTTCTTCACAAAGAAAGTCCAAGACTTCTGCTACTCTTGGCTCAGCCACATTTGCAGCTAGGAGTGGTTGGTTTTCTTCTCAGCAGTATTACTAGGCACTGGGAAATCCAAGCAGGATGGAACAGATAGGAGTGAAAGCTGCCCAAAACGAGGCCTCCTGAGCCGTACTGCTCCCAGAATGACTTCATTTAAAGGCAAGACAGAATATTCGTATGCAGTCTACCCCGCCTACCCCTATTCAAGTGTAGAATAACAGGTAATAACAAGAAAATGGGGAGGTTTCTTGCTTTCCAGTTCAGAGAGCATCCTGCTCGTAATTGGCCTAACATGCTGTGCGTACGGCAGGATGATTTCCAGCGCTCCTGCTTGGGGCAGGTCCCTGAATGCAGCTCTTTTGGCTGCCAGCCAAGTCTTAAAAAAAAAAACTGGTCTCTTAATTTGTGTTAAAAACCTGGTGTCAGCTGCTTGTTAGGTATTGTTACATTACTGATGGCTGCTGCCTTTTCCTTGGTGGAAAGGGAGACTTGCTCTCCTAGTGCTGGTGCAGAGGTAAGAATCCTCTTTGCAGGGGTATTGCTGGAACATGGTCCAAGTGAGATGTTTGAGCTGACAATCCATTTACAGGCCCTGTGTGAAAGCAGAGGGTCTTTTGAGCGATTTGTCTACATTCAATTTTTATTTCCAGGCATTCAGTGCCCAAGGAAAGCAATGTGTCTCTCTCTGCCTGTTTGCTTTTTAATTTCAGTTTTGTGCTGCTCTCTTTACTTGTGTGATAGCACCAAGGTTTACTTTGGAGCACTGGACTAAAGCAAGACCAAGCCAGGGGACTGCACAGCATCATTTATGTGCCTTGGGAAGAGCAGGGCATGAAGCAAAAACCTTAATGCAAACACTAGAAGTAGCTCTAGAGTTTTCTGATGTGAACAGAGCATGAATTTTGTCTCTGTGTTTAAACTTCCCTGAAAGAGAAAGGCAGGAGATAAGTGGTCTTTCCTTTCTCACCTCTTTCTAGTTGTAGAGTAAACTGTGGTGAAACTAGCAACTATTAAAATGCAACGGGAATTGCAGTAACAGTAATTTGTGATATTTAAATGTAAGGTAGTAACAGTTCTGTTTCCACAAACTACACAGTGCTCTGTGTTTTAACAAAACTAACAAGATTGAGCGTTTTGCTTTACTGTTCTTTTTGACTTGTATATTGTTGTTCCTTTAAATACTTATGTATAACGCAAAAGTTGCAGAGAAGTGTATGATGTTTGTTTTATTTGGGACATATTTAAAAACTCGGCATACATATTCAGAAACTATCATCTCCCCCATCCAATCAGTCAATTTAAAGTGGCTGTATTTCCTGCAGAATGGAGAGTTTCGTGCATCTCGTTGTGTTGCAGTTCGAGAGCGATGCTGTCATTCCCAGAGTACAGCTGAAAATCTGGTCTCCAGTTATACTGAGGAATGCCACTGTCAGTTGTTCCATTCTTGGCAAGGAGGACAAAAATCTCCCAAAAAAGCCTTTTGGCCCCGGGCCGGGCGGCTCTCGCCGCTCTGCTGGGGCCGGGGAGCACACGCGAGTTGAGGTCAGAGCCGAATGGAGCAGCTGTGGAACCCGCAGCAGCACCCAGCCCCAGTGCATGATTCAGTCTCTGGCCTTGCAAAACACACAGATGTGCTTAATTTCCTAAAACAACCATGATAGCGTTTGCCTGCAGTGCAAGCCCCGGGCTTCCAAAAACATTTAATGGGATGTGAATGTGGCCGACGTGACTTTACTCCCAAGAGTATAATAGTGGGTGGGAACCGTGACTTTTTGCTGCACTCTAGGAAATCAGTATACAATTTCCTCTGTTGGAATTTAGTACTTGATTCCTCCTAGAAAACACAGTAAAAGCTGTTCACTGTGTTTCACAGCAGCGGGCTCTTCCTCTTTTTTTTTTAATGTGCTTTATTTAGCTGCATGCAGCAGGCCATGCATAGAGCTCTGCTCCCTGCTACGTGGTGAGGAGGAGGTGGGGGAATCGCTGTCCCAATCCCCCTTATCTCCCTCCCCTTCCTCCCCTTTCCTAGCTGTCCTGACGGCTGGGCTGGAAATCTCCTCAAACGCCCGGAGAAGCAGCCACGGAGCTGTCGTCTTCTCTCACAATTCAAGAATGTAGCTGGATTCTTCCCACCTCCTGGCTGATTTCAGGGAAAACAGCAAAGGTTTGTGCCTGGTTCCCCTTTGGGGACTAAGTTGGCCTGGATATCCCCGGCTGGGCTGGGGGGCTGCGGGATTTGGGGGATGTTTGTGCATTGGCAGAACAGGGAACTTTTGCAAACTTTCAGAATAGGAGAAACTTTGGGCCAGTGCAATAGTGCGTGCAGGGTGGCACCTCCAATGTCACATAAGGAAAACAAGTCCTGCAAATCTTGTCCTTTCAAGGTGATGTAGCCTCCAGACCCATATTCGCTGGAGGAGAGGTCTCAACGTCACCAGGACTGTTGTTATAGAGAGAGGTAATTCGTGCAGAGCGATGGCTGTGGGAAACGGAATTTCACTGGTGTTTTTATGTTTTTTCCATCAGAGGTTAATAGATGAAATCTGGGGGAAATTTCAGGAAAAGAGGACAGTAATTAGATCAGCTTGTGATCTTCTGTCTGCAATTGCAGTTGTCGGGGTTGTGTTTTCCCACCTGTAGCCATGGTGTGTGTCTGCATCCAGCCCGTGGTATTAAGCCTGTCTGGGATGAGGTGAGCTACAAATGCTCAGTCCCAAAGCGCAGCTTGTCCTTTAGTTTTGAGATGAGGATTGAGGTAATTGAGAATTTTGGTTCAATCCAAACCAGCATGGTTTTGTCTGAACAGCAACACAGAAAGCTTTGTGGAGTGTAAAGAAAGGATTTGATGAACATGTTTTTATCTGTTTTAGCTCCTTTCACTAGCAAATAATTCAGGGAGGTTGGGATAGATTTATTTTCCATAGTTAATGCGATTTCTTCTGTGGGATTCTCCCAGGAGAATCTCCCCTCGTGCATGGACCAGCTTCAGGGGACCCGTCTGTGTTGGGATTTGCTCTCAGGGTGACTCCCGTGTAGCTTGTTGCATTTTGCCTGGAAAGGATGGTGAGCTGCTCTCCAGGATCACTCTGTGGTTGCTTCTGAGCAGGTAAAACTGCAGGAGCAGGGCTTTTTGGGTGGAAAAATCTTTTTTTTTTTTTTCTTTAATTAAGGTGGCTACTTTTAAAATGTCCTGCATTTGGATAAGGTGATCCTTGCCTGGCTTAACCCCCTCTGAACACATCGCTGGGGTGAAGGGGAAGCCACGTCCCAGCCCGCTCTGGGACACGGCGCGTCCCTCACCCATTTTCCAGGCCCGCAAATCCTTTCCGTATGCTCCATGTGTTGTTGTCTCCGGATTCTTTCCCTGAGCGGGTAAAGGGGAAAGGGATCGGCATTCCCTGCCCTCTGACGGGGCGATGACATTGTGGTCCATGGCTCAGCCTGGCTGCGCTTCCAGGAGCAGCAATGGATGGGAGGCACCCACGGACACTCGGGCAGGGACTTGGGATGTAGCAGGTGTCCTTTGGAGTGGAAAGTACTGCAGGAATGGGGAATCCCACCATATATCCAGCCACATATCTGCAGCTGCCGGAAACAGTTGCATCTTTTTCCATCCCTGCTTTACAGGTAGGAAAATGAGACTTGGAGGAGAAGCAGAATATCTGTGGGCTTCTCTCTGAGCTAGGAAAGAAACATTAAGCCCGTGCTGCTTGCCTTAACTGCAATGCTGTAAGAGTAAAGATTTATGTTCTTTGGAACTTACTTGGCCCAATCTGAGTTAATATTGAATTCCTCCTTATTGACATCAGAGGTGGAAGCTGAGGGCTGAGTCAGACCCTGCAATCAGCCCCATTCAGTGTCAGTTGGACAAGTCTGTGCATTCTTTTCACTGGTCTTTGGACCCCTGTAACACTTGTTAATATGAAAAGGGCACATGCGATGCAGTGTTTGCAGTTCTGGCATCCTGTTTGCCGACAGAGCTGCAAGAAGTTACAAGAAACTAAGAGCAAATTTGTTGGCATTGCAAAATAACAAAAATAAATTTACTGTTGGTTCAAGAAGTTTTTCAGAAATGCAGACTTCTCTCTGTTGCTCAGCACAAGTGCCTGCATAGCAAGGGCAAGCTTTACTTTTCTGAGTATCATAGTCAGATTCGTAAAATCTACCTGTAAAATATTTGCTGTTTTTTATAAGCAATGACTTAATGTTATTAGCTGGAGGAAAAAAAAGTTTGTGTTTCCCATGGCCAAGGGCTACTGTTACACTGCAGTTGTTCCCTATAACTTGATCTTCAATCAAAGGAGGAAAAAAAAAGAAAAACCTCCTCCAGTGGAGCAGTGTGCATGTGTGTATGGGGGCAGGGTGTTTGTTAACATTTATCTATTATAACTTGCATATTTTGCCATTTAATCTTACAACATTTTAGAACTTTTTATTTAAAAATAGACGATCATTCACTTGCATATATTCTTTTCCATTTGATCTTTAAAAAACTGGCATATTTGATGGGAAATAGGCATTTGCCAAGAGCTGCTGAATACCTGCCCATCAAAATGAATGAAATGCAGCAGCAGACTGCAAAGGCAGAAACTCGTGTATAGTCTGGTCCTGCCAAAAGCAGTAAGGCTGAACTGGGTAGCACAAGAATGACAGATGCCAACGCTGCGTTGCAAAAGCCACCAGCATATGTTTTAAACTCTGCATATTGAGATATGTTTTAAACTCTGCATATGGACACTGAGACAAGGGGGAGGCACCGTTTCCATCAACCAGGGTGGTTTAATGCTGGTGTAGCCTTTCTGAGCCAAACTGAGGGAAGGTTACATCCAGGCCAGTTAAAGATTAAAGGACTTCCCTTGAAGTCAGTGAGATGCAGAGTCATGGGCATCTGTCCTTAAGCTAGCCAGCCCTAGAAATGCTGCAGAAAATATTTTTTGGACAGAGTAATTCATTGACGTGGTTGAATCTGTAGTAATTACTTACAAATTGCTTGAAAGAAAAGTTATTCTGGAATCTGTGTCCATCCATTGTATTAACCAATGTTACTCATGTGCATGATGAGAGCAGAACCCTGCATGCGCTCTTGTGCCTCTGTGGGTCTTGTCCTACCAACACAGCAGTGTCCATCTCCAGGAGCAGACAGACTTGGGGCCTGGGCCAAAGCCTGCCTTCCATCGCCTGCATAAGCTCAGTTTAGCACTGGTCCAAGGCACCAATGAATAACTGTATCACAGAGCAAGACTCTAAAATCAAATATAGGAATCACAGGAAAATTCAATATGTGCTTCTCAGTCCACTCTTATAGTACTATTAGGGAGGTATAGAGTAGTAGATTTCAACTTGCCTCTTAACTGGGGACTTCAAAAAATATAGGTATATGCCGGGAGATTTCAGTTCAAAGCTCCATAGCAAAGCTTTCCTGCAGAAAGGAGAGGGGATTCCAGGGCAGCAGAATTAGAATAATGAAAGTGGCTTTTGATCTGAGTAAATGCAACTTTACTTCTCTTTCTTGATGTTTGCCTTCGTGTAGGTCCTGGTCACCATGCGCATTCCCACTTGCTTCTTTTTTGCCTGCCTGACTGCGGTGAGTCACGTCTGGGGCCGAGTGAGCAGCCAAGGTAAGGAGCTTCTCCGTGGTTGCTCTGAAATCCTATCTAGGGGGAATATCTTAGTCCCTCCACATCTTGCAAGGCCTGTCCTCAGCACTGGCAGCAGCTCAGCACACCACACCGTGACACCGGGGATACATTTCTGCCTGTGTAAGCAATGAAGGATGCTTATGTGATCTGCTAACAGAGCTTGAAAAATGATTTTTAAAAAAGTAATATTGTTTCTACTAATCGCTGCATCTGTCCTGCACTCTGAAACTATTGCTTTGAAGCAATATGGCAGTATGTGCTGCAACATCTGGATCAGAAAGCACACTAGATGCATTCCTTCTGTAACACGCAGCACTCCCATGGTATCACAAAAGAACAGAAAATACCACGGAACCTCATCATATGCTTTTTGATGTTAAGGTCTACCTTTATCTACCTCTGTATAAGTGGTTGGTACAGGGGCTTCTGGGCGGGTAGTGGCACTTTAGAATTTGGACAGATGTTTCTCCATGCTGTGCATCTTCCGGACCTGCCTCTCCAGTGTATCTGGACTTCACTCCAAATCAACTGGAGAGCAAGGTTACGGCATCAAATGATGCACATCCAACACCGGCCAGAGAAACAGTAGAGCTTTCATGGCACTGGGCTTCATTTGCATCGGCGCATAATGGCGCTTTAGAGGATGTTGTCCTTTCAGATCTCTCTGTGGACATTCTTGCCTTTTTATCTTTTGGACTCCTACAGGGATGGCTGAGGAGCTGGAACATATGTGTCCAGAAGAAGACAGCTCCATGTTTCATCCACCGATGAATTCCCCTCATTGTTCCAAGATCTTTTACCATTTCTCTTAGTCATGATTCTGGGACTTGATTTTGCCCTTATCCCCCCTTCTGTATTCTTTCTTCCTCTTCATATTTGCCTGGGGTGAGATGTGAATCTGAGCTTTGTTTTCCTAACATAGTTATCTGCTTGTTGGGCAGCCTGCAGGAAGCGTCCACGATGAGAGGTTAAGACTCAGATGTTGGGCTGAAACCAGCCAGTCCTCACTGCCAGCTTTCCACGCTCTTTTGGGTTGTGACTTCATGGAAAAGATGTCAGGAGATGTCTGGATGTCATGCAAGACCATGCTAGGAACCCAAGGATGCCTGTGCAGCGCAGAGTTTGCCAGCACTGAGCAGGAAACTCGATGCCTTCTTTAGCTTTTGTTGACTAATGATAAAGAGAATGATATGAAATCCCTGTTTTTCAAAATGTCAAACATCATATGTTTGGGTTCTGTCCACACTGTGTTCAGATCAAGAGTGTAACTCATTCTTGCCTTTTCTTTCCCCAACTAATGTCCATGCTTTTACTGACTCTTCTGCCATGTATTTGTAGGTGCAAAGCACATGCTAGGTTATGTCACGCTTCTACGCCCAGCTCAGTGTTTGTGTCTTTAGCTGGCCACTATCGTGGCACTTGTTGTCAGCTGTGGGGCTAATCTGTGTCCGTGCTTGTTGCAGATGCAGGTGCTGTTCTGGTTAATCATTTGAGTGCTGATATTTATAGTATGCAGGCAAAGGATGCTCTTCTTCATTGCGCTTTAAGGAAGCCTGCTGAAAAGGCAGGTACAGGTAGAATACAAGGAAGGAGAGGAGATAAATCTGCCATCTTTTATCCAGTGAAGCGAGAAAGCTTCACACAGTGATGTTTGTACAATGGTACAGCTCTATTTTATTAAGGAACCATTGTTTCAGAGTGACACATGAGTTTAAATATCTAGTTGGGGTTTAAAAGATCTCTCTCAAATCTGAAGATGCTGAAGGGAATGGGCTAGCCTTGTTTCTTCTTCATTTTGCTTCCTTGATTTTTTTCCTCAGGATTTGTCTTTTTAGTTTGCTTCTCCCTGCAGCAAGCTGGTACAAGCTGCCACCCATGAGTTATGGTCCTGTCAAGAGCTATTATTTACTCTTTATCAGGTTTTCTTGTTCATTCCTGTTTTTTTTTCTTAAGCTGGTCCTTGGTGCGGCCTCTGAAGTGATGATCTTCCTGCCATAGTATGGAATCCATCACCTTGGGAATTTCTGTATTTCTCGGAAGCCTGAGTCTCACAGCCTTACAGATTGCACTTATCTGTCTCTTGCCACCTCATTTCATAAGAGGGCACTCTAACATGCTTGCTGAATGCCACACATAAAGCATGCTGCAGAAAAACTCTTGGGAATGGTCTTCCTAGGATGTGCGGGGTGCAGAGAAAGCCCCCCTTCTATTCCAGACTGCTGCTTCTGTTTGCAGAAGTATATGCTGAGGTCTCACTCAACACACAGCAAAACTCTGCAGGAGTTCAAGTGCAGTGTTAGGGGATGTAAAACACTTGGTGGGACAGTGAAGGTTTCCTCTGCACTGTAATTATTGTCCCCAGAGGAGACAGCTCGTGGGGTATTTGGTGCATGAACATATTGGAAGAATTCCATACGTGACAACATGACACTTATCCCCCAGGATCAGGTCGACTGAAGCTCACTGTCCTTTCGGAAGACAGACTCCAAATGAAATGGAAGGAAACTGAAGGGAACATCAGTGGCTACAAAGTTCGGGTAAAGCCCATGGCAGGTATGTGCTAATGGGTTGTACATGAGGCTGAGCAAATATTTGTATGCACGTGGGGATTGAGCCCTGGATTTGGCTGGTGTGTATCGTGGCCAGCAGAACTTGATTACAAGCATCAGTTAGTGGGATAGAAATCAGGAAAGGGGAACTAAATACTGCTTGTTTTCACTTTGTGCTGATTAAACTAGATCAAAATTTTCCATAGCACTCTGGACAAGGAACCGTTCCAGCCAGCAAAAGAGCAGTGAGTAACAGGGCTTTGCTAGCGTAGCATAGGAAAGGATTATCAAATCACCCAATCACTGATTTGCAACAAAGATGTGAAATTCAGTCCCTTTAATCCTCAGGGAATGCCTTCGCCAGAAATGTTACTGTTTAGGACTGAGATACAAGACTGGGAAGATTGTTGTTTTGTTCTTCCGTGGGAGCTGTTCCGCTTCTGTATCAGTAGTTACGTTTTCACCAGAAATTTTGTCTCTTGCCACCACTGAGCATTTATCCAAAGCGGAGTGAAAGAAGCAAAGAGGTGGAAGGTGCCATAGTTATAACTTGCTGGACGTGGCTGCAAGATGTCACTGCCCCGTGCTGGTCCCCTCTGCTGTTGCATTCCCTCTCATTAGAGCCGCTGCTCCCGTATTTGGCTCACGTGGGGATTCCGGGCTGCAGTCCTTGATCCCGCAGCGCGAGTCCTGCAGTGGGGCTCGGCCTCCTGGCTTCCTCCCCTGGCCAGGCTCCAGTTGTCCTGGCTTTTGACATTGAAGCTGGTGGTGTTGGAAGGACACTACATCCCCCGGCGGGAGCGATGGCTGGCAGCAAAGAGGGAACCTTAGTCTTGTCTGGCATTCGGCTTTTGGAGAGAACTGCAGTCACTGCCCTTATCCCAGTGAGCCAGAGGAAGAGAGCTCCGAGCCAGGAATGCCTGCGTGCGGAGCCAACCATGGGAGCACATTTGCTCCCCTGTCTGCTTTTAGCGCAGCCTGCACCTGTTTAGGGAGCAGGAGCAAAGCGTTCCTCATTCCTGCCCTCCCCTGTCCCTCCGCAGGCTTTGGTGGAGGGCCGAGAGCAGTGAGCATCCCGGGAATGCAGGGAATTCCCTTCCTGCGCTCAGGCATGCACTCCCTGGTACATGCCTAAGGCTTTCCCCACTGCGTAGGCTGGGGAGCTCCATGTCTAGCTAGGCATGAGCTCAGGAGCTGAGGGGTCAGATCTCATCCATTATCATAATTACAGAATCACGGATCTTTCTTAACCAGAAGATTTTAAGGAGCTGTTTTGATTGTCTCTTTTCCTTCATTTTGTTCCTGTGATCCCCAAACTTTCCCTGCATCACTTGGGAATAGAGATCTCTGTGCTGTACTTTGCTGTTGCTTGGAAGGGCTGTCTCACTCCATCTGCTCCCTGACATCTTCACATGGAAACAACCCAGTTCCCAGCTGATCAGAGGGATTACAGCCCTGGGATAGCTTCCATGGGCCAAGAGGTGCTGCCTTTGGAGGGCAGTGAAGCCCGTCAGGAGACCTGGTGATGTCTGGAGCCTGAGCAAGGGCTGTGGGGAGCTGGAAGCAGTGTTGATCCCAGAAATGAGCTCTCTATCTGCAGACATCAGCTGATCCTCCAGAGAAAGATGGGGCTTGCTGGGATAGACAGCATGGCAAGAGCAGCTGAGATGAGCAAAGTGAATCCCAAGTGCTAGCCTAGACCTCAGGACATGCAAAACTTGTTCCTCACTTTGTCACCTATGGCCTCAAGCCAATCGCATGGTTGGCTGCTTCCATAAGTGGTCTTCACGAGTAATGGTCCCACCTGCAGCCCCCAAAGACTGACTTTTCAAAAGCAGAAATACCAACAACTGCTAGAGAAGCTGATGAGAGTTACACTAATGCTGAGTGGAAATTGGTTTTCTATTTTGGGCATGTGTCAGGGATTTTAAAATATTTTCTTAGCCTTAGTCTGGGGAAAAAAAAGTCCAAATTGTGAGGAGATCCACAAAATGAAAAAGGAAATTAGAGTTGATTGAGGTCCCTAGACAGGCATCCTCTGCATTTCAGCTATGCTTTTTGATACTGTCATTTAAAATTTAAACTCTGACAGACTCATCCTACCTTCATCCTACCTCAGGGGACTCAGAGCAAGAAGTTATGCTGAAAACCAAGACTCCCAAAGCCACAGTTGCGGGGCTGAGCCCTACCAAGGAATACACATTGCAGGTCTATGTGCTTAATGGCTCCCAGGAAGCCCTGTTTGCCAAAAGGAAATTCGTGAGTAAGTAGTGTGTGCTGCTTTTCTATGCTCCATGCAGAAAGCCCTGAGGCTCTCACAGTCTTGGCTTTTCAGAGTTCATCCTCTGGCATGTGCCTTGTAGACTCTGCTGCAATAGCAGAACTGTCTGTTATCATTTTGACTGGAGAGTTAGAAAAGGAGTGGAGAAGACCAAAGAGATGAGTGATGAAGCTCATAGACGTGCCTACATTGGCTCCATATTCCTGTTTTGCTGTTCCCATAGTTGAAGAGCTCAAAAATGCATCCCAGACTAGGAATAACAGAAGAAACTTAGGAACCATATCCGAAAAGAACCTCACATCTCCAGGGAGTTCAGCAGCTGAGCATGACTCAGCATCAGAGACCACTTCACCACCGCTGACTGTGGTCTTGACACAGACAGGTAGGTGCACAGACCATTGGGGCAATGCCCAGATGTCTGGTGGATGGATGGTTGGGTAAGGATATGCAGCTATTCATGTTTATGGAAGAGAGATGTATCAGGGGCAATCGCACATAAAGACCACTGTTTGCTCAGGTTATTTCCGAGTCCCAGATTGCTGGAGTCTGGACAGTGCACCACATATGATCATGGTATGCTTTCCTTGGTGTTATAGTTTATGGATATTCATTATTATTCCATGTCAAAGATAGTGGAATGGACAAGCTTTTGATGTCATCAGCATTCCTATGTTAACTCATGAGCCCATGTGCAGTCCTTCCATCAGAGAGGCATGAATGGAGACGATCTTGTCTATCTAGCCACTTGTTTTTGTAAAGCTTACAGGACTTTTACCTTCTATGTGCTCCCCACACTTCTGTAAAATGAATGAATTAAATCAGGCAATGAATGCAGAAGCTTGCATGGGTGTTAACACAGGTAGGGATAATGGGATGTTTCTTTCTGGAGCACAGCAAAGGACAGAACGGAAAGGAAAAGACAGAAAGGGAGTCACACCAAGGTCTCTGGTGAAGCTATGAGAAACCGAGCCAGTGCTGAGGCCAGTGTGACAGAAGCAACAGCAACAAGCACTAGATCACCGCAGCGCACTCCTGCAAACACGGGACGAGAGTCTCCAGGCAAAGAAAAACCCACCAAGGACTCGCTGAAGAGAGGTGAGTGGGGTTTCAAGCATTCCTCTTTTTTATGTCCCACTATCTGCCACCAGGGTTTCCAGGAATAAGATTGATGTTGATTTTGCTTTTAAGCGCTATGTCATGCTTTGGGGAAATATCACGGATCACTGGAAAAGCATGCAGTTCTGCAAAGCATCATGGATTTTGAGGAAAACTGGCCATAAATTCCTTCTGGATGGTTCATTTATTCATTCTCCTCTCTTCTTCATTCATGATTTTCCAGCTTAGAGGTTTGTGATATCCACTGAAGAAGCAGAGCAATATTGTGTGATTTAGATGAGCTGTCCCAAACTGTGAGGGTTGACTAGTCCAAATGTGGACTGCGAGTTGCTTATTCAGACTTCCCAGTCACTATCTCAATTATCCTGACCTATTAATCCATGGAGGGGAAGAATGATCTATGTCTGGGACAGAGGCAGCCTGAGTTCAAATTCACATTCTTTTATTGTTTCCCCGTTTGTAAAATAGGATGTATAGCACTCCCCAGTCACAGCTGCTGCTTTTCAACATGGGCCATAAAATGACATCAATAGCCAACACCTTTATCAGTACCTTTTCTAAGGAACAATCAAAATCCGGTCCAGAGTGATAATGATTTTCTAACTGGAAAAAAAGACTCATTCTGTAACTGGTAGCACGGGCAGTAGCTCCTCTGACTGGCAGCAAACTCCTGCTTGTTTTGAAGGTTTCTTCCAGTCTTCAGAGGTCTTGTTTTCACAAGCATAAACATTTGTGTTTGACACATGTGACCTCCCCAAAGTTCTGACAGATGCATATAAGGGTTTGCGTTCTTGAAGAGTCCCACCCAACCATGGACCTACTCAAAGGGCAAATAAGTCTTTAGAAGGTGAGGAGTGTTTCGATGGATTTGATTATCCAACCTGCTCCACATGCTGGATTTATTCTTCATGTTTCCCAGATAACTGATCCATTTTGGTCTTTCAGTTTTGTCCGTTAAGAATATGGCAGGATAGGTGGTTAACAGCACTTCTGAAGAGGACTCATACTGGTGAAAATGGGGTTGGCCAAAACACCTTCATTTGGTCTCCTGAGACTAGTAGGAAGTCACAGCTGTGAAAAGAGATAGGAGAGCAACTTGTTTGCAGTCTACTGAATCTTGATGGTATCCTCTATTTTGCTTCATCACAGACGTAAAAATATTCAGGGAAGATGCCTTTGATGAACAACATGCCCTATCTTATCCGCTGTTAAGCTGCAGGCCTGGGCTGGGGAGAAAGGCAGGACTGAGTATCTGCAATGCTAGCAGGTTTTTAGGAAGAGATTGGATTTATATAAAGCCACTAAATAATTATAGCCCACAGGGAATCTCATGGTGGAATGGAATTAAACAATCACCTGCAATTCTTTGAGACATAGAGTGAGATAAAAGGGAAGCACTAGACCAGGGCTGAGAAGTAATCAAGCTGACAGTTTGCAGAGAGCAGTGCCTAGGTTAGGAGCACAGTTTCTGATAAATTTAACCCCTTAATTGCAGATTAAGGGCAACTCCCCACCACTCAGTGTCTTGGTACTGAGTCCTGTTGCCCTTAGCTGCATGGATTTTACCAAGGTGATGGGATGTGGCAGTTTGGCAGATGGTCCAATCTGTCAGGCAGAGCAACCTTTAAAGTTCAGACTTGTTTCTTGTCTTAAAAATCAAATAATTTTTCCTCATTTTTGCTCCTCTCATTGTTATTATCATTTCATTATTGTTATTATTTCAATATTATTATATATTTCAATATTATTAGAATATAATAATATTATTTTTAGCATTATCTCCCTCAGGTTCCCAGTTCCAGTGTGACACATCTGCAATGATTGATATCATCCTGCTTGTGGATGGGTCTTGGAGCATTGGACGCAACAATTTCAAGCTAATTAAGGAATTCCTGAGCACTTTGATTTCCCCATTCAATATTGCCCAGGACAAGATAAGAATAGGTAGGAAACCTTCCTGTTTCCTGACCCAAGGAAATTAAAAAGAGCAGAATATATGTGGGGACAGAGCAAATCCTTCTGACCCCTTGGAGCTGCTTAGTTTGACCTGGGAGCATTCCTGAACGATGCTGAGAAACTGTCGGTTCCTTCAGAGCACTGGTACAGGGGTAAGCAACACTGCACCCAGTGAGGCATCACCTCATCTGTGTACGAAGGACCATGAAGAGAAGTAGAGCTAAAACCCAGGTCTATTGGCCCCAACTCCAGCACTTTATTCACTATTTTTTATGATCCTACCATGACAAGCCTATAATCTCCTTCTCCTGAAACTGGTCTCATCTTGCCCGATGCTAATAGCTCTTGCCTTCCCCAGGGCTGTCCCAGTACAGCAGTGATCCCCGCACAGAATGGGATTTGAACACATACACTACGAGGGATGAGGTGCTGGAAGCCGTGCGGAATTTGCGGTACAAAGGAGGCAACACATTTACAGGCAAGTCCGGCATTTAGATGTCTGCTAAATGGTTTCTGAGCTTGCAAGCCGAAAACTGGGCTCATAGGAGGATATCCTACACGGGAAACACGGCCACTATATGGCAGAAGTAAAAAATGACGGTTGAGGATGCCGTGCAATGCTCTAGCCCACCATCCCCTCTGTATTCTACCCCAGGTCTCGCTTTGACCCACGTCCTGGAGCAGAATCTAAAACCGGAATCTGGTGCCCGCTTGGAAGCAGAGAAGTTGGTGATCCTCTTGACTGATGGAAAATCCCAAGATGATGCCAACCTGGTTGCTCAGACCTTGAAAAACATGGGTATAGAGATCTTCGCCATTGGTAAGTTCACAGCTATTAAGGAGCTATTAAGCTCTGGGAGAAGGCTAACTTACTTGCAGTCATGTTCAAATGGAAGACTGTGTTCCCTCAGCTTTGACAGGAGCAGCTTGAAGCTGTAAAATTAAGGTAGTGGTCAAGGCCTGATTGCTTTATGGCTAAGATGAAAATTAACTCATTTATTCAATACAGGCAGTATCTTTTTTGGTTTGTTTTTTAATAAACACTAGTTAATTGAAAAGATTTCACAGCTCCCATCTGTAAAGACCTTGTCAGCCTTAGGGATCTGCATCTCGAGAGCAACGTTCTCACGTGTGGAGTCAGACAAGTCATATTGCACTGGGGAGGGCAGGGGAGCTCCCTTAGAATTGCTACCGCTCGCTACTTTCCATTTCTTGGCATAATAACATTGCCTGCTCTTCACTATCTGGCAGCATTAATGAGACACAAAATGGCCTTTGCAGCTCTGTCCTTGATGACTAAATGAGTCTGCTAGAGACTAACACCTGGGAAATAAAGTGACAGAGAAAACTCACTTAAAATTGCATCTCCCAGAACATAAAGGGCTAACTTCTGCCAGGAGTATGCAGGCAAGGGTTTATTATGTAGAGTTATGCAGCTGCATGGCTGGCCAGTGATTTGTTTCACAGGCTGAGTGGAGCTGCTGAGCCCTGGCTGTGTTTTCTGCAGCAGAGTGGAACCCTGGAAGGTGTTTTCTTGGCTGGGGTCTTTCCCTTTCGTCTTTAACTAGAAGATTTTGAAATTTAACCTTTGCATATCAAAACCTGAGCTATATTTTCCAAAGCATCTTAATTTTCACTGCAAGAACATGCAGTCCATGGGGGAACTGGTTTGAGTGTGAACCCGCCCAGTGTATGCAGTGGGGACACAAATACCCTGAGCCACTTGGTAGGGTGACAGTAAGGACGGCACTTGGGTGCGATAGATTGAGTTGTCATCCGATGAATCAAAACATCCTTAGAGGGTTAATCAGTGAGTTTAGTTGGGAAAAGTGAGTACGAAGGAGGAATAAACATTGACCTGCTCTGGCTCCGAGCTGGGAAGCAAAATCTGTGGTCTGTGGTGGGGCTTGGTTTTCAGGCCATTAATGAGGTGGGAAGTAGAAGGGTAGCGGCAAAGGATGCTCTGTGGCACTAAGTTCTGTAGAATAAATGGTGGGCTTTTAATTCCTCCTCAACGCTTTGAAATGTTCTGATGAACAACAGATTCTCTGTGGGGACCACTTGGCACCTCATAAATATTAAAAAAAAAATGTTGTTTATCCATTCATTTCCTCCCTCATTTATGTCAAGTGCCTCCTAGGGTGAAAAATATCTGCCCTCCTGGTAGCAAAGCCTGCAAGTAATGGGGAGTCAGGAAAACACAAGGCAGATTCACTAGGCTGTCTCCAGGCTACAAAAGACCTCAGCCCCACAGAGCTTAAAGCCATTCCCAGGCTGGACTGGAGTTGTAGCTTCAGGAAAGGCCAAGGCCATTCTCAGGACCCACCAACCCACTGGGAAGCCTGGGAGACTCTTCTTGGAGAGCGTGAGGATGGCAGCCCCATTCCGCCCCTGTGCCAACGCTGTAAGCAGAGGGAAAGCTGCTCCTCTCCAGGGAATCTTCTCAGTCTTGTTCCCTGTGCTCTATCACCAGGGGTGAAAAACGCGGACGAGGCAGAGCTGAGGCAGGTGGCCTCGGAGCCCCTGGAGCTCACGGTGTACAACGTGCTGGATTTCCCCCTGCTCAGCTCACTGGTCACCAGGCTCGCCCGGGTCTTGTGCACCAGGATCAAGGAGAAGAGGAGCAGCCAAAGCCCAGGTGAGCTGAAACCTCTCTGACTTGGCCCTATTAATTTGTACTTGTTTGATACAACTAGACTGCTGGGGGAAGAGGTGGCTTTTTTTAAACATTGTTTTTAGCCTAAATAAAGATGAGCTGTTTAAAAAAGAAACCAAAATACCTTTGGTTTGTTCATTGTGACAGGTCTTTAGGATTAAAGTAAAAATAGGTCATCTTTTGTATAGAGGCAAAAAGGCAGGCTTGTAGTGAATATGTATTCCTAGCATCCATCAAAATACACAGCTCGTTCTCAGCGGAGTGTTTGTTTTCTGTATGCCCAGATTTTTAATATTTATTTAAGAACATTTTGGAACAATTTTTGTACTCTGTAGGGAGAGGGACTGTAACTTGATTTGAAAAATATCACTCCTATTTATGAGTAAGAGAGTACATCTGGCCTGAGAAGATAAGTATAAGAAAGTAACTGTTTTGAATTCCTAGGTAGCATCCCTGTGAACTTGAGTCCCCAGCTGAGCCCAACTGACCTTAAAATATCTGCTGTGACCTCTAACAGCATGCACTTGACCTGGAACCCTCCTCTGAAACCACCAAAGAAGTACCGTGTTGTGTATTATCCATCTAGGGGTGGCATCCACAAAGAGGTGAGAGGCCGTTCTGTGGTCCTCTTTGACAGCAGTATCTTCCAGGTGGTGTCTGGAATTTACATAGACTTGAACTGAGTAAGAGATGACACAAGAAGTGCAATTGTCACAGGATATTAACCAAGGACAGGTATGAAATTAAATGAACACTGTGACTACAAATGTTTTCAGCTGATAGGATGGCAAAACAAAAGAGAAATAGGGTTAGATATCATGTTGCTAGACGTACTGCAAGACATCATGAGCCCAGCTGGCACCTTGCAAGCTCATGGAGCACTGGTATCACTTGGAGTGACCACTTGGACATGTTGGTACACTGAGCTGCTTAAGGATGCTAGTTTGTGATGGATAGAATAAAACAGAAAAGCAAATTGAAATACTTAATGGGTTTCCACTGATTTCAGTGAGAGCGCTACTAGAACCTTTGCTAGATGTTCGTACAGATTCCCCCGTAGGGATCATACAGATCCCTTAAGGTCATCTCTATTTTGGGGAGGGCAAGAGAGCCTCCCCAGAGATAATAGCTGGGGAGGGCAAAAATTAGGAGGGCAATCGAACTTCATGTTTCCGGGCCAGAACTACCATAAGGAAGTCGCATGTGATGATAGGAAAGGCTAATTCAGCAGTTTCTTTCCTAGGGAACCACTGGCTCCTCACCATCTTGACAGTCTTCATTTGTGCTTGCAGGTGGTTTTAGATGGAGCCATCTCCTCTTTGCAGCTTGCCAACTTGACTTCGCACACAGAATACCTGGTGTCAGTGTTTGCTCTTTATGACACTGGTGTGGGAGATGGTCTGAGAGGCATCACCTCCACACGTACGTCGTGAGTAGAGAGAATTGCACTGATGGGCAGTTCTGTGATAGCTGGACAAACCTCACTGTGACCATCTCAGGCTGGAACCAGGCATAACATTCCTCCCACTTCCTCAAGTTTGGGTAGTCTGTGTGCAACTGTCTCCATCCTTGGGAGATGTTCAGTACTTGGCTGGACAAGATGCTGAGGAACCCTCTGTAATCTCTTAATCTGTTTGGGCAGGAGGTTGGACCAGCAACGTTTAAGGGTTCCTTTCCATCTGTGCCCTCCTGCAGAGGAGGGCATTGGCACTATGTTAAATAGTAGGAGTAGCATCCCTTGCTAGAAATGTCTTTCATCCCCTTGTCCCTTTTTCATCCTGGGTTTCCATGTTAATTAATCCTGTGCTGTTAGATGGTGGGCAGATGCCCACTGGCTTTCAGTAGCTCTTGCAAAGCCAGGACTCCCCTGGGGTTTGTCATAAACCTCGTACATTGAGGATATGAGTCCTAATTGCTTTCCTTGAACTGATGCGTTGGCTTTGATACACTTGAACAGCCGAGGGGAACAGCTGTGCTTTAACTTTTATTTTGTGAGTCCTTCAGTCCTGTTTTTCCCCCTCAGTGCCGTTGTCTCCCCCCGCTTCCCTGCGTGTCTCCGAGCTGAGTCACAACAGCATGAGGCTGAGCTGGAAGGTGGCCCCGGGAGCCACTCACTACCTGGTGCTCTGCTCAGCAGCCCCCCGAGGTGCCGAGGACTATACGGTGGAGGTAGAGTCTAAAAGATTAACCACACCATTTGTCCTGTCTGTCTTCACTTGCCCACGGCAAAATTTCAGTGCGCTGTGGCTGCATGCTATCTACAAAATCAGTGTGAAAGCACCCCCAGCCTTCCATAAAAGTGTGCTCCTTTGTATGCAGACTCCTAAATGCCTGCCAGGTAGTTTTTTTGCAATAACCCTGTGAAAGGAGAGATGTGCCTGGGCTCAGTTAGCGGCAGGTGGCAGCATCCCAGCTGCTATGGCCTGCATGCAAGCCTGGCCTTCCCCCTGTGTCTCGGGAGACAGGATCCTCCTCTTTTGCCTAAAACCTCAGCTTCTCTGAGCCCCTTTCATCCTCTCTTACTGTAAAACATATATTACCTCCCAAACGCTGCAGGAAGAACCAGCAGTATATTCTCTGGCCTTAATCCCCATCCTGGAGAGCTCAAGGATGAGGAATTTGCCTTCCCTTTGCAAACATCTGGGACTGTCCCAGAGAGAATTTGGCCCTCTAAGGGGACTCATCATTGTGGGATACCTGTAAATTAAAATGAATTAAAATATAAAATATAAATTAAAATATGTTGCCTTCCTTTTTGAGGGATTTTCATTAAGGATATGATTTGAGGGTACTATGGCTATAAAACAACCTTAAACTTATTTTCAGTTGTGGGAGCTGCTGTCCTTTCTACCTTCCCTGTTTTTAGGGAATTCCTCAGGAAAAAAAAACTAAAGAGATTTTTCTTCGAAACAAAGAATCATTTTTTGTTTACAGCTGATGAAGTGTAAGAGACCTGCACAGCTGCAGACCAGGGCAGGAGAAATCAATGTGTCCTAGTGATGACTGTACAACCCAAATTGTGAAATGCCACTAGTACAACCCAAAGGGGTCTTGCCCTCAGCCTGTGTCTGTGTAGTGTCATGTTTGGCCCTTGCTCTGTCAAGGGCATTGGAGGGTACCCCAGAATCAAGGGGTAACCCAAGACGATCTTTGTTGGTAGGTGAAAGTGGCCCAGCCTGAGGTTCTGCTCGACGGACTGTCGCCCAGCACGGAGTACTCGGTCGCGGTGTATGCGATGTACGGGGAAGAGGCGAGTGATCCAGCCAGCATCCAGGAAACCACCTGTAAGCGCTGCTTCCTGCTAAGGCATCACTGAGCATTTAAGGCAGGAGAGATGTTAAATGAGGTGCTTCCCATATAGTTCATGTGGTTTGTAAAGAGGCTCTCTCTCCCCTGCCTGATCTTAAGCAAATATTGTTCCCTGAGGGGATGTGTAATCACTTGATAAGCTGTGGAAAAGAGTGATTTTGCTCTGGTAAAAGTCTTCTTGAAAGAGTGTTCCCCAAAGTGCTCATTCCTTGAGGTGAGAGGAGAATACTCTGGTCATTTTTCCACCTAAGGCCTGGATAACCTTTCTTGACATCCAGAGGCACGTACGGCAGTGCCATAAAAAGAATATTTCCCCTCGTGCTGAATGAGCCTCATAGTTTAAGATGGAGCCCTCTAAGACCAGTGAGAGGTAACCCACATTGTCTTTGTGCAGCTTCTGAAACATTTAACTGCTGTCACTATTTATTGCTGCAGTGCCCTTGAGGCCTCCCAGGTACCTGAGCTTCTCCGAGATCGGCCACGCGTCCGTCAGGGTCAGCTGGGAGGCTGCGTCTCCGGCTGCGACGGCTCATCGCGTGTCCTACGCCTCGAGCAGAGGGAGCAGCACTGAGGTGAGTCCTCAGCGAGGGAAAGGAATTGGGAGAACAGACCCTGCTCTGTCCTCCCTCAGCCACGGGGATCCCTGAGGATTTCCCCACCAGCAGCATTTTGACAGCAGTGACTTCAACGCAGGCACCTTTCATGCTCTTGTCCCCGCTCCAGGCCTCTCCCAGCACTCACGTTACTCTTCCCTTGTAGGTTGAGGTTCCTGGCACTGCATCTTCCACTGTCCTAAAACCTCTCTCCTCGCTCACTCAATACTTCATCAGCGTCAGGTCTACGTATGATGAAGGCGACTCCTTTCCCATTACTGGCAATGTTACCACATGTAAGTAGGCAGCGGAAATGCTGGGAGATTCACACCTTTGGACCCAATTACAGGTTACAAAATCGGCTGTTTTTTTAACTGGATGTTTACAGACTGGTTCTGGCACTGTTTACAGGGTTGTTCTTTATGTGTGAAATGTGCCCAAATGCATTATGTGTAAAACAAGATGGAAAGATTAGGGGAAAGAGGCAAACAAAGAGAAAGCACAGTTTATTGCTAACCTCGGTGTCCTTGAGCGCCTTCCTAGCTTTCTCACTGTTAAAGTGCCAAAGTGATACAGGTGCTTTCCACAAATGAAATAACCCTCCTTAATTAGGATTTGTTTTAAATATAATTTATCCTTCTCTGTCCTGATGGCTGTTGTCGTTTGGGTCTGGAGAAGTGAAAGACGGGCTGGTCTCAGACATCTGCCTGGTTGATGTTTTGTTCCCTGACCATCTGCTCCCTACCGGGGCTCCGACAAGGTGCTGTCAGCGCCTGCACTTCCTTCCAGCGCGTTTTCCTTCTGCTTCCCTCAGTAAAGGTCCCCCCGCCACGTGCACTGAAGGTGACCGAGCTCTCGGGAAACAGTCTCCAGCTGCAGTGGGAAGCTGTCGCTGCTTCGGATGTGGTTGTCTACCAGATCAGATGGAGTCCCCTTGGTGGAGAGAAGTCTCAGGAGGTACTGGACTACATGTGGCTGAGGTGCTGGCTTGGCCTTGTGCCTGCTTGATGGCTCTGAACTCGCTTGTGAGAGAGGAATGAAGAGATTTATTCAGGTTAACAGGCTCGGGAAATTCCGTGGTTCACCACCTGACTGGAGGAGCCTTTGGAATAAGAGAGGATCTGTCCTGGACCTGGATCTGTTCAGCCAATTAGCCAATGAATTGAGTGCCGGAAGAGAGAGGCTGGGAAGGGCTACAAGAGGGCAGGCTCCGAGTCCTAAAGAATTTGGGAAGATTGGAGAAGTGTTCTCAGAAAAATTAAAGGATGAAATTCAAGAGGGGCAAGTGCAAAGTACTAGGCTTAGGCAGGAATAATTAATTACAGGTATACAGGATGTAGAACAAATAGCTGAGTAGAAATTCAGCAGAAAAAAGATCTGGGGTTACAGAGAATCACCCGTCCACAATGTCAAGTTACTGTGGAAGAGACAAGCATCATACTCAGATATTTATAGCTGGAGGTATCACCTCTAAGATAGGAGAAGTAACTTCTGTTCTGCTTAGTGCTGTAAGCACTAACTACTTTTGGGATACTGCTCTTTGAGAGAGACATAGTTCTTTGCAGCTGGGCTGGAATAAGGGCGTATTGGGATTTCTGTTTTCAGTACCTCTAAAAGGTACCTTCAGAGTATGGCTGAGCAATGATATGAACACTTGTGCCTTGCAAGACTGTCTCAGAATACCCTGTACATATTCTAGCTTGCCTTACAGAGTTGGGATAGGAAATTATACTGAAAATTTAGCAAAGGATTTCCATCCTCAGGATAGATAGAGTACCTGGTATCAGAACACTATAGTATAGTGTATAGTAGCAGCTGCTAAATGTAATTGGGCAGAAATGCATGGACATCTATTCAGCATTTATTAGGGCTGAAGTTTTGCCACTGCTTAAATTTGTGCAACCCACAAGGGTAGACTTTGTCCCCAAAGCGCGGTGATAACTCACGTATACCAACAGGCAGTTTGAGAGCCAGGCACTTCACTTGGATGGTGGGAGCTGGTTTGGGGGAACCTGCGAATTCTCCTGCCTCATTTCTTCCCCGCTGCAGCTCTCTGTTGCTGGAAACGTGGCCACTGCCGTTCTGCCAAGCCTGCAGAAGAACACGGACTACAGGATATCCATGTGGGCCTATTACAAGGATGGTGCTCGAAGTGACACAGTTTCAGTTCAGCACAGGACCAGTAAGTGCTCAGTGTCCATGGCTTAGGGAAAATACAGAGGGCATGGGATGCCTCAGAACAGATCACAGAGCAGCAGCTAGGAGCTTGGTCATCTCCAGCTTTGAAAACCCCAAACTAGATGTATAAAAGTGGCTGGCAGTATTTAGACTCCAATTTTGGTATTCTGAGTCCCTCCTGCAAAATATAGGCTGGGCACACTTAGGTAGGCTGGTGTATCTAACAGATATCTGATGCCCTTGTAATGTACTTTGTATAAATACATTGCTTTTTCCCTCCTCCTCCCCACATTTCATTACAGTGTATTGATGCAAATGTACTGGTTTTCTGTAGGGTGTTCAGCTGAGTGTCACAGTGCTGCCTAATAAATGTTTCCTGTTAGTTAAATATTGTCAATTAAGGAGGGTGAGGAATTCTTTGGCTACGTAATTGCTGAATCACGCTTCAGCTGAGGGCACTTAGGAAAATGAGAGCGAATCCTGCAGTCACACTCTGTGTGGAAGCATTATCTAAATCTCGCTTTGTGCAGACAGGATAGGAGGTTAAAAAGTGGCATTCCCCGAGGTCCTCTTAATTAATATTGCCTGTGTAATGGCTTTGTTGGCAGCAAATGGAATACGATTCATTCAACAGTGGCACTCCTCTCCTGCATCTCTCTGCTCTCAACTTCCTTTGCAGAAGAGACTCATTTAGGTTGATGTTGAGCTGATGAAGCTTAGAGTAAACGGCAATTTTGGAATAAGAAGTTGAGGTTTTGTTATTGAATCATAGTGATATCTGTTTATATAACCAAGTATCTTGCCTAGGTACTGCCAGTTGGTTTGCACGAGCAGGCAGGCCTGTGCCACGTATATCTCATATAGGCTGAGGCCTCTTTGGGTTACAACCTGATGAACAGCTGTAATCAGGCCGTGTTGAACAAAAGCAGACTATGGTGCAGAGCAATCTTCCTGTTGCTGCTTTGCTATTTACTTGGCAGCATCCCCACATGCAGAAATAGGTAAAGGTGTGAAGTTTCTCTTAAAAGTGCTTTAGTAGAATTTGCAAGAATACTGCAGCTTAAGGGTAGTGATGGAGTGAAATTCAGCAGGAAGCATCTGGTAACACATGCTTATGTCTCTGTCCTTCATTCTTCCCTGAATACAGTTTTCTTGAAGGTTAAGGAAAAAATAAGCCAAGTCAGAGTGATGTTCTTTGTATGCTGGTTTTGTGAAGCAGAACTGTATTCCTCCCTTGGGGGTGAGGTGAGAACTCCAAGTTTCTTTTACTCAGGACTACTTTTCCTCTTGCACCTTGTGAAACATTCCATTTCAAGGTCAAGTGATTTACACTAAAAGGATGCTGCAGAAACCTCACCAGAAAACAGGCCCCATCAGCAGAAATGTCGTCTCTCTTCCTAAAACCCATCCATCTTTACAATGTGTTGTTCTGTAGGATTAGCCTAAGGTACCTCTTTTTCTTAGCAGGCAGATTTTTCTTTTATTTTTTTCAAAATTATGGATTGATTTATTTCCAAAGTACTTAGGAACTCAGTCTTTGTCTGGAAAAGGAACCAAAGTTGGAGAAAGATTCCCATGCTGCAGGTCTCTTGTAGTCTATAGACTATGAAGTGCTTATGTATCCCATTCCTCTTGCTAAGTTATGTGAGCAGCAGCCTCCAACCTGGCACTGATAAATGTCTTCAACTCCTTTAGCTTCCTACATGTTGTCTTCTCTGTAGGCTATATGAAAGGAGTTGAAATGTGAGGAAGAGACTTCAACCCATGACAATGAATGCAAAATTATGATCTATACAATAATTACAGATGAGTGCTTGAATGGTGTGGGTTCTAGGGCTTTGTTCTTATTTGAAAAGTGGTTCTTTTACTAGTTGGAGCTTGAGTTTCCTGTTGTGGAGGAGTAGAGAGGAGAGGTTCAAGAGGTAGCGGAAGGCACAGATGGTGTCCCCTGTGTACGGGATGCTTCTTTCCTCTTGGACAGCCCAGAAAAGTGACCTTTCCCCTGGCTGTCAAATCCATGCCATCAAATTGTGCCAAGCCTGAGGGCTTCCAGAATAAACCTGACTTGGAAGACTTCCTCTAACTACCCCTTTTGTTCACTTAAACAGTGTCTGGCTTTTATAACAGCTGAATAAAATAGCCAGTACAGAGAGCAAATATGCAGGGGTATGGCAGAGTACTAATAGTGCTACTGAAGTGACTTTTCCTTCCACACTTGCTTTCTGCTCCACTTTATCTTGTGATGATGCACTGCAATGGCATCTAGCTTGATTCAGCTGCCAGGAAACTTGGTTCAGCTTCAGTACATCTAAGCTCATTTTATCCAGGAAAAGGAAGGAGGATCAATGAAGATGCAAATAATCTTCATTCAGCAGGGACTTGAAGGTCACCTCAGACTCTGCCGGGTGGGCAGAAGAGCTTGTTTGCATTACAGTAAAACTACAGAGAAGAAATCTCACAGCCTGAATTTGTGTTCCTGGCAGTTGTTAGGGCTCACCTACCACATTTAGTCTCTTATGAGTCAAAGGCTTCCTTTTCTTTGTCCATAATTTCTCATTTTTTCACACTAGCTTGTATTGAAGGCCAGACCCCTGCCTTTATGTGTAACAAGAGACTGGAAATGCTCCTCAACTTGGAGTAACCGACTTCAAGTCCCTTGTTTCAGTAGTTGCTCAGGTTAGGCCCCTATGGCATTCACTTAATGGCTCTTAGCTCCTGGTCAAAATCATTACTCCTGTACAGCCTTTTTGTTGCTAGATCCAGTTTGCTACAGCAGGACCCAAGGAAAGAAAAACATCTAAATAAAAACAATTTCCCACTTATACTCTCTGGGAGATCTTTTTCTTGCTTATCTACTTACCTGTTTAGGATGCATCTCTACAGCAGGGTTCGGTGCCAGAAAGAGGCAACTTGGGCACTGTATGCAATGCACCCCCAAGGCTGCCGAGTGTTGGGCTGAGAAGAGGTGGACAAAACTGTTTGTGCTGGCTGCTCTGCCTTATTTTAGGATAGCTGTAAAACAGAAGGACAAAAGCAAACACAGTATTAACTGGAGAATATTATAAATTTTGAAGTGTAATCAGCAATAGGTCTGAAAGTCTGTGTTGATGGCTCAGCTTAGACGTTGCTCTCTGCTTTTTACCTGGCTCACCTTTAATCCCCACTGCAGATTCCCGGGATCCTCCCACCAACCTCTTCATTGACTCGGAGACGCCCACCAGCCTCCAGGTCCACTGGGACCCTCCCAATGGCCGCATCCAGCACTACAGAATCATCTACAGCCCTGTTTCTGATAACCGCGCTCAGCAAACAGTAGGTCTCCAGCTCCTTTACAGTTGACAGGCTGTGGAGTAGGGGGGCATGGGGACAATTTCACATTTAGAGGAACTCTGCTCATCCCAGTGGGATTTACCTTAGGGATAGCTGGTTTGCAGGAATACAAAAACAACCCTATTCCCATGACTTGCCAGCATGCTGCTTTGTGGCAGTTTTTGGACTGGAAAGGGACCCCAGTTCTGCAGAGAGCTGAAGTGCTCCAGGCTTCTTTCCTGATCAAGTATTTACATCTACCAGAGCTGCTGCTGTTGCAGCTTTCTCTTCTCCCTGAATCACAGTGGGAAATATTCACAGACAGAGGGGTGGGAAATAAATCCACTTCCCTCTGACTTGGGATGGTCAAGCACTAACCACTCAAAACTTGGGATTTTGTACCCAGGCCCAGTCTAGTTGCTATGGGCTAAGGAATTTTCAACCCTCATCAAAATGTCTATGTGGAGATGATCAAGGTACTCACACAGGGCAATACTATTCCCCTGGGCACAGCCTGATGTCAGTGAATAGCCAGACTTCCTTGGTTTGCTCTTGCTGTTGCCTGCACTAGGTGCTTTTGCCATCCTCAGCCCTGATGTCTCAGGACTTGCATCTTCGTGTGACCCCAAGGTGTCCATAAGGTTTCCAGAGCGAAGTCTGCATCAACACTGGGCTCTCTTTCCACCCTGATGTAGGTAATGGCTTCTGGCAAAAGCAGCAGTGTCACCCTGCAGTCCCTGCTGCCCGACCGAGCCTACAAGGTGACCGTTTCTGCCGTCCACAACACGGGCGAGAGCGAAAGCAGGTCCACAACAGGCCGAACGGGTGAGTGAATCGCTTGTCACCAACGTACTGCTGGTGACCTGCCACCCACAGGTCCCCGGGCAGGGTTCACGGGGGTGTCATTGCTTGCACTGACCAGTGGCTACAGCCAGGGTTTTGCTGATCAGCGCAGACTAAAAACTCCGAAAATGAAATCCTGCGCAACCCCTGCACTCCTCCCGGGCACTGTTGGCTTCGATGCAATTCCAGGATAACAGAGAAGAGCCAGCAACCATGCAGACCTTGAGCTATCACAGTGCGGAATAACAGAGCTCTCATGCTTTGCTTTCTCTTTCAGCTCCTGTATTGTCCAAGCACCCTTCCATACGAGGATTTGTTCCACCTAAAGCAGAGGGTAAATCACCTGCTGTAAAGTACTGCTTAGTTTTTCCAATAACAAATCACATTGCTTAGACCTTGCAAGGCAGGCAGGAGTGGCTGTTTGTTTCTTGACAGATGCCTCTGGGGACTGTGAATGTGTCCAAGGAAAAATCTGAAACCATGCAACAACATCTTAAAATCAGACTCATTTAGTGAAGAGGCTGATAGTGTTTTTAAAGGATTTCTGTACAACTTGGCCAAAAATGGAACAAAGAGAATGATGGCATATTTTAAATTAAAGTTCTGTGTAAAATATCTTATTAAATTTAATGAGCATATGTTCTTGCAGCTGATACAAAGCAAACTACCAAGTGGATTAGTGAGAAATGTTGAATTAACAAGGTTATAAAGAGCTGATAAGAAGCAAATATTAGAATATAGATACTGTTGCAATAATGTCCTTTTCCATCTATTTGAAATTATTCTAAATACAACTTCAGCTTTAAAAACTTATTGAGGGAAGCCTTATTGGCTTCCTTTAATGAAGTAGATAAGAGTGAAGCAGATCAGCTGAGGAAACTGTAGTTAGTACCAAACTGAGAATGTAGCAGGTTAAATTTTCCAGGGGTTTATTGAGAGAACCTGCAAGTGTTCAGGCCACAGGTGAAAAGTCATGTGAACTTTTGAGTAGAAATCTGTCATCCCACAAGTTTGGTGCCACCCTGTAGAATGTCATAACTTTTGCAGAAACCTTTTGCAGAATTTAGTTAGAAGAGCTGCTTTTCTGATGAGGTATGAAGTGGCATATGACGTAGTAATAGAAATAAAAGGATTACAGTGAAGCCTTAATATAATGATCTGTGAGATTGCATTATACTGTGACCTAGAAAATCATTTATGAAATAGCCCGTCTTACCAAGTGTCCTTGATTTTCAGGGACGTTTCTCACTTTGCATCAAGCATTCCCTTTGTCCCAGCTCCATCTGGCAATCATGGCGTGGGATTTAAACAGCAGCAGATAATTGAAAATTGCAGTCGTGTCCTGTTTACCAGAACACTCTTACCTGAACACCTTAAATGGAAAGGGTCCATAAGCAAATCTTCACCAAGGTGCCGTAGTTGATAGACTTTTCTCCCTAATGTATTTGAGATTTCTGCTCTGTGGCATGTTAGAGGGTTCAACAGGAGAGCTTCTGAAAGGAGAACTGCAAAAGTTTCCCAAACTCTTCAGCTTTGCTTAGAAAGCTGAAAGGCCAAGCGGTGCAGACATGATGTCTTCAGAAGAATAAGGAAGGGCACAGATTTTGCAGATTGCGTGGATACATGTAATTGGAGTGTATGATTTCAGAAAGCCATATATGCAGCACTGGGTTGCCCCCCTTTCCAGGAAAAGTGACATTGTTATGCTATTTGTTCCCTATTCCCTATTATAATACTCTTTGAAAATGAGGCTGAGATATGTATTTTTGCTAAAATGAAGTTCAAATACAAAAATATTGTGACTGCAGATATTTTATTGTGTTTTGCAGCATCACTGAGGTGCTTGTTTCAGTAAAAGCAGTGCTTTTTAAAAGTAGCATTTACATGTCTATGAGTAAACATGCCGAATATGATGCTTTTCTATTTTCTTCTTGCAGCCTGCCCCATCATCAGCTCTCCTGAAGGCTCGGTACGAGGTACGGTATCCTGTCACACTGCTAGAGTGCTGGGTTGTGAATGTGAAAGCACTTTCTGATCTTGTTTCTTCCAAAATACGCAACGTCTGAGCAGAGGGGAGGTGGTTTTCCAGTCCTGCCGAAGTCTGAGAACTGTAATAGGAAAATATCCCTCATCAGGTAAAACCTGAGACCTGTCAAATGCTGACAAAGAAGACCTTGCAAGCTGAGGGACAGAAATAGAGACAGATACTGATCCAAACCTGAAAGGTTAGAGTATATCCATAGCATATGTAAGACATGGGCTACATTATTGCTTTGAGGGAGAATTGTCCCCCCCTGTATCCAGACTGATTGCTCTTCCTGTCTGGGTTTGGGCTGTGACCTGTGGGTCTCTCTTCCTGTTGGAAGAACTTTATTTCATCTGAATGATTATTCGTTAGGTGGAAGAAAGAGAATGACTCTGTTGAGGCATGGGACAGCATTCTCATTTCCTTGATCCAGTGAAGACATAATGTTAAATGTACAGTGGGATCAGTCCAGATTGAGTAAAAGCAAAAGAAGCCCCTGGGGATGAAGCTGCAATGGTTGCAGGACACGGATGTCCAAGTTACCAGAATCTCCCCCATTTCTGGGTAGTGGCCAGGTCACAAGCTCCTCTGGGTGTGATGTCTTTCCGCCTGTCTTGGTTGTTTTTTCCAGCACTGCAAGAACTTCCACGACCAAATATTCTGTTGTATCTGCAAAACCTTTGGGGTTCAGAGTATCACCACCCTCCAGCTGGGCATTTTTTTAGGCGAAGGTTCCTGGTGGTTTCTCCCCCAGGCCTTGCTTTGCTGTCACCGCTGCAGCTGCCAGGCCAGGGAGAAGGTCGTGGCTCAGCACCTATGTCCCTTCTCAGCAGCTCGGGTGTGAACAGTCCTTCTCACAGCAGTGTCATCTTCTATTTCTCCCCTGGAGTCTGTTCCATCTCTGTGAGTCCATCGGAGGGGAAAGGCAGCAGTCTGCCTTCCATATGTCACCCTTATGGTTGGATTTAAGGCCTCTGGCAAGATGGTTTAATCAGGCTATATGTGAGATTGCCTGAGGATTATAATTCCTCAGGACAGTCTTCTCAAAACAAAGTTATTTTCAAATTTTCCATGCTTGGACATTTCCTGGGTGCTGTTTGAAGCAGCTGAATTGCAAAGCCACAATAAACATTGCCTTCTCTTTAGCCCATTTCTTTATCAACTTCCTGCATCCATTATATGGCTGCTTCCCAACATGAATATAGCTGTGACTTATGCCTTGCTTTCAGTCTTCATATTACTGTATTGAATGTACATTTTAATGTAGTTTCAGTGCCAGGACCCACACATCACAAATAAATAGCTCTCGGCAGTTAATTTCTTTTGACAAACTCCCTAGCGTTATTGGGAAATGAAAAACAACTAAATGAACAAATGAAAAATCTTATAGCAGCCGCTGTCCAAAACAGCATCCCGAGCCAAGGCACTACTGAAGATGGTAACTGGGGAAGGGGTAGCTGAAAGGACTGTGTTATAATGAAGTTGTAGCCCTTCCTGTTTCTAAAGAACCAGATATCTCCCTCATTCCAGCCTGCTGCAAATTCAGATAAACTAAAAAAAGAATCCCAATTGCAAGATCTTGTCTTACTGAAAAAAAAAATAAAAAAAGAAACCGAAATGAGAAATGAGAAAATGACTCAGAGCTTTAATGACGAGCTGGGAAAGTGAGATGAAGCTGCATGAGCTAGAGAGGCGATGTCAAAGATGTCAGGGGAGAATCTCTGTAGACTGTGTAAGGCAGGTCACTGCTGGGTATTTCATGAAAATAGAGAGAAATGGAAATGCTCACATTTTGAAGTTCTTTCCTGATTTTTATGACTTTTGCGTATGAGGCATTTCAGAGCAGAGATAATTTCCCTCCATGCTAGCAATTATGGGACTGATGCCATGTCTTTTGAAGATAATATTTTTGCATCAACGTGAAAAGGAAAAATTGTGAGTAACTTTTCTCGTTTGTTTTTCAATCTGGAGACTTAAAAACAACACTATGAAAGTCTGTGTCTGCCGTGTAGCCTTCCACAAGAGGAGATGTGATTACAGCAAATGTATGCAGAGTGTGCAGGACTATGTTGTTTTCCTTGGCTACAACTGGTACTATATGCTGCAGGTTTCCAGTGAGTTTGTACAGCCTGTGCTTCTTGCTCTTCTCCTCACTGCTCCAGTCTAACTAATTGTGCAAGTTCTGCAGTCACGTTGCCTTCCTGACAAATATGCAGGCAGAAATACCTCCTTTCAGCTGTGATACAACGGTTGAATTTCCTTTATGAAAGATTTTATTTGTTTTTCTCTCTGTTTATCACAAAATAACTCTACCAGTGTTGCCTGACTTGCTGCTCATGCTGCCTCCCAGCCCCTTCACAGAATTATTCTGTGCTGAGAAGCCCAGATTAAAAATGGTTCAACTGATTCTTTGCATTGCCACAATCCATTTAGTTTTCTCAAGATCTCAAAGGAACTGGATCAGTGATTACCTCTCCTAAGTCAAAAGGGTGAAACCCTCATGTATTTTTTTTTTTATCCCAGGATTTGATATGATGGAAGTTTTTGGATTGGTAGAAAAGGAATATGCTTCCCTTAAAGGAGTAGCTATGGACCCTTTTGTATTCAGCGGCTCCCGGACCTACACTCTGTTCAAAGATACTCAGCTCACCCAGAGAACCAGGTAATTTAGAAACTTAGCTGATGTCAGCATCATGTTGATGATCTGTCTGAAGCATCCACATTAACTGTGCTCACAGCAAAGAAAGATCACTGATTCGTGTATGAATGATTAAGTCCCATTAGCGACTTCAAGATGAAATCACACAGAGAATGAGTCGGTAAACTCCATGAGTCTGTCGTAGTTTGAGAAATTAAACCATAGATGGACTGAAAAGAATGCCAGAGGTTATTTTTCCTTCATGTATTAAGAAATTAACCCCTGCTTGCCTCCGGATGAATCAGAATATGGAATGCATCATGCAGAAGTCAATAGGACACAATAGGCTCTTTTTTTTTTTTTTTTTTTTTTTTTTAATTTTTGACATGGCCCAAAATCTTAAGCCTATGAGAATGTTACTTATTACGGAATCACTTTTTCCAGCAGTGTTAGTTACCCACCAACAGGCTTGAATGGACATAAGGATTATGTCATATGTTGATAATATGCTATTCTTTACGTGATCTGTTTATAAATATAGATAATTCAGAGATGGAAGTTTGAGGTCACATTCGCATCCTTGATGTCTTCTCCCAGCTTCTCTGATTTGGAGAGAAACCCTTGCTTTTAAAAAAATGTTCAGCTCATAGCTGCTCTCACTCAGCAGGTCGGTCTTTATTGATAAGAAGGATTAACCATTGACTTCGGGTTGTGACATTACCCCATTTGTTGCACAGTAGGCTTCATCTCAAGCTCCCACAAGTTGCACTGGGCCAGCTTGTGGCCCAGGCAGCTCCAGTGATCTCTGTTGTTATTTTTTTATATATAATTATAAATAGGGAATGATTTGACTCTTGACATGCAGCGCTACTTTATGTTAAGGCTAATTACTGAGGCAGTGGCTAAATTTAATCATAGTTACAGAAGCAAAGCTTAGAGTAAACAAAGTCGGGGAAATTCAGAGAGCTCTTTGGTCTAAATACTCAGAAAATTATGCCTGATCCTTTTGTTCAGCTAGTATTTATGCCTTTCCAAGGACATCACTTCTTCAGGAACAGAGAGCAAAAAGAACTTGACATTATTTATGAATCAGCCATGAAAAAGATACTTGATGAGTTGTGTATATGCCCATGCAAATGTGTGCTGTTTCAGATTACCGATGCATTTCAGGCATAACCAATTTGACCTTCCTCGTTGCCCTGTATCCTCTAATTACTGCTTCTGCCTGGTGCTTTCTAACAAGTTTGGCACACAGCTGGGAGGGAGCTTGTTCTGCCAGCAGTCGGTCACAGCTTTTGGTGCATGTTCGTGAGTTCCAGAGCTGAGCCCAAGTTTTGCAGCTGGGGCATGGGGAGGATCTGGGCTTTCTGTGCCTACTGTGCTTCTCCATGAACAACACTCCTGCAAGTTTCTGCTAAAGCTTAATGATTTACCCCCTTCAACATGATCATCCTTTCTCTTTCTTGATGAGGAGATCTGGGGGCAAACGGACCAGAGACCACACAGCATCTCTGCACAAGGAGGAGGTCCTTCGAGGGCCTCACAGAGAACGCCCAGGATTCAACAGACTATAGAAACGTGAGAAAAGTGTTCAAAATAAGGGCAGGCTCTCTCCTGATGTGTCTTGTTCCACTGTCATGACTTGTGCCAGGAGAGAATTTGGCCCTGTGTTTTGTTCCCACAGGTTGATTTTCTCTAGGCCATTATACCCGAGACACCCTACAAGCAAACCTGGTGTGGTAGAAGGTTGTTTCTTGCTGACCTTCATCACCATAAGCCCCTGACGCTTGCTTGGCTTGTCTCGTTGCAGTGACGTGCACCTCTTTGCTGTCCCACCTGAGCACACCATCATCTTCCTCCTCCGCCTCCTCCCCGACACCTCCAAGGAGCCCTTTGCAGTGTGGCAAATAACAGACGAGGACTTCCAGCCCCTGCTTGGTGTTATCCTTGACTGTAAGGTTTCATGATGAATAGATTGAATTCAGGTATTTCTATACATCTCTGGGAGCAGCAGAACTGATTTCTTTATTGAATTGGACAGCTTGTTATTTTGATGTTTTTGTTATACATCAGTAGTCATTGGGAAGCTTTGCTGCTGCTGCCAGCATAGCACTTTAAATGCTTTTCAGTGCAGTAAAATGTGTGTTTTCATCTTTATTTAATCTATAACATATTCTTTATTTCTGCATGTTATTTTTCTTTTTCACTGTTTAGAAGTACTTGCTTGTGAAGTCTTTCACCATGTTTAAGCCTATTCATTTGTTATTGTTCAGTATGTGGGTGAAATCAAATTCTCTTTTAATTCTAAGTTGTTATTTGTCCTATTTTCCCTGCAGCCAGTAAGAAATCCTTGACCTATTTCAATCATGACTACAAGGCTGATTTACAGGAAGTCTCCTTTGACCAGCAGGAAGTGAAGAAGATTTTCTATGGGAGCTTCCATAAGGTCCTTATCAAGAGAGGGAGAAATGTAGCTCATGATCTCACTCCAGTCCGAGAATATTGTGCCATCAATGTGCGTTGTTCATACCAAAGAGATTACAGAAATTCTTTGCATCCAGACTGCTAGAGAACTGGCAAATTTATTTATTATGCTAAAGTTACAACTGTGAAGAGTTTGGGTTCATCTCACGTGCACAATATATGATTTTCACACATTGATTGCTTCTTAAAATGCATTGCACATTTATCCATGTTATAAAGACTAATGGGTATAGATAAATTATGGCCACGCATTCTGACACTCATTATTATATGTAATCTGCGGTAGAAATGTGAAAGGGCATAGACAAAAAATATACAGAATGTATCCTAAATTATAACCATCTTAGTAAAAGATGGAGGAAGCTTTACCATTTCAGTATGTATTTACACAGCATATAGTTTCATACACACATTTTTCTAAAGGTATAACTTCCCTGCACAAACTGTGTTTTCACTCCAAGGAATGCATTTTGTGAATTGCACAGTCCCCTAGTTCTGTCACCTTGATTATTTTTGTCCCCAGCCAGTTCATTTGGGGAAATGTGCGTGTTCCTTTCCAGTGTGATGGGGATGGTCCTCGTGGTACGTGGTTGCAGAGATAGTTGGGCCTGTCCCAGCTCCCCAGGAGCTGTAGGTACCGCAGTTCTCTGGGGACAAGGGACAAGTCCAGCCCCACTGAGCTTGCAGGGGGAGAGATGGACACTGTCAGATGTGCCTAGAGGAACTGCCCCCAGCACAGAGGAGCTTGTGGCAGAAACACCAAAGAGGTGGCAGTTCAGGAGAACACAAAAACTGAACAAAGTGATGAGCTCAATTTGGAGGCAGAAGGGTATGAAGGGCAATGGCAGAGACTCAAGAGCAGGGGCTGTTTCCAGGCTCTTTGTCCACAAGCAGCTTGTTGACTTTGGAAGTGCTTCCTCTTTGCTAGCAACTGCCTTTCCAGTGGCTCTCTGCTTCCTTTTTGCCATCCCTCCCCATCCAGTGATGCTGTCGTCACATATTTCAGCAGTGTAGCTCCTGCAGTGCTTGTGGTCCTCCCACCTGCCACAGCTAAGCACTCCCAAGAAAACCAACCATCGAGGCATTACTCTGCCTTGATAAAATTAGCAGCTTTTTGGTTCTGCAGCTGATACATCGCTAGATCCAAAATTGCTTAGCCCTGTGGGTGTGCAGATCAGATTCCCCTGCTTTTGTAAATAAACTTTGCAAAGGGAGTGGAATAGAGAGGCACCTGGGCTGACTTATGCTGAGGTTCAGATCTGCGTCCGGATTTTACAGCAAAATCTTCTCCAGGGAGTGAATTGCATCTGATATCCCACCAGACCCAGAACTTCAGCCCAGCTGCCCAGGAGCCCCATTCAGACTAAAGCAGCAGGCAGCTCCAGTGTATTTTGACCTTTGCAACCCCCTTATCAGAACATCCCCTTCCCCCAAGCGTAGCCAGCTGCTAAGGGCCTGGATTTTGGTATTGCTGAAGGCTAGAGTGATGTGAATTTGCTTAAGTGCTTTTCAGAAGGCTTTCAAAGCAGTGACAAATGCTGCATGGATTTAATGTTACATCCATCAGTGCGGTATTGCCTGCTGCCTAGAAAGCCTGAACGAGATCTGTGAAGTGGGCTTTGCTTTGTGTTAAATGTGCAAGAGAAAAATATCCCTTTCTCCCTAAAGTAGCAAACATCATCTCAATTAATGCTATGGATATTGACTTCTTTCACAAATTAATAACTCTGTGTCCAGAGAACTGGATTAGAAACTGATAAGAGGAAAGCCCTCAAGCCTTGAGTTCCCTTATCTGGTGGGGAAAAAAGAATTTTTTGTATTACAGTACAAATTTTGAAGGGCTTCTCACAGTAAGACTTGGAGACTGCTAGTGAGTTGATTACAAGAATGGCCTGAGATGGAGAGAAAAGAGGAGGAGGAGGAAACATTTCCTGGCAAGCTCCTTCCCTTTCCCCACAGAATTCTAAAAATGAAATTTTGGGGGATGATCTTAATGAACAGTAAAATTTTAACAACCAGCTTTTTTTTTTTCCTTAGAATTTGGAATTTTAGTGATGATTCAGTGCTGGAAGGAACTAAAAATCATGTCTAGCCTTGTGTAAAGAACACATTATTATTTATAAGGGGTTTCTTTTGGCTCTCTATATCCTCTAGGCAAGGGTGCTCCACCCAAATGAGCAGTGAACACATTTTACCAGTATCCATAGACCAATATTAAGCTGGATCTCAAAGCTGAATTACTTAATACTGAAACTCTAGGGAGGCTTCTCCCAAAGCGAGCTGATGTATAGCAGGGAATATCAGGGAGGAGCGAATCCTTGCACAGCAGATACACCGTGTATTGAACCTTATTTTCTATCCCTTTTGCTTTTGATCCATTTGCTCATTAAACACATGTCACTAGTTGTAAAAGTCCCAGGTGTGGGACCTGAGCAGAAAGCAAAAGCAGGTTTAGAAGGTGCCCCTGCCCCATAGCAGAGGTCCAACCTGACTCTCTCTGCCTGTCACCCAGGTGCACTTGGCTGTGAGCCATTTCAAGGTCAAACTCTACCTGGACTGTAAGAAAATAGCAGAGAAACCTCTCAACACCATCGGGAGCATCTCCACTGCTGGTTTCATCATGCTGGGAAAAGTGACAAGGACAAGAGGGCCAAGGAGCGGGTCTGCATCGGTGAGTGCCTCCGTGGTGCATGGTTTTGGAGAGAGAGGAGCTTAAATATGGAGCTGGCTGGGGCTGGCAGAGGGAGGGAACTGCCTTCTTGTATCATTCCTGCTCTGAACGCTTCTGTGACTCAGGACCACTTGCTGATCCCACTGATCTCCAAGATTTAATGAGCTTTCCTAGTGCAATGTCTCTCTTCCTCGCCTCCTGCCTCTCTCTGAGGCTTGTGATTAGAGATGAAGTCTGAGCGCTGTGTAGCTGCCTTCAGCCAGGCTCAGAGCAGGAGCCCTCACGCTGTGATGCTGGGACCAGGGAAATGCAGATGTGGCCCTAACAGGCTGAGGATGACAGGTGAGTTAGGGAATGGCTTCTAAAAGTGAAGGCTGTGAGCATCAACCAAGTGACAACACGACACGGTGGTGACGATGGAGAGCAATGGGTCTGGTTACATCTTGTTTAGTCTCAATCTCTAGTGTCAATCTGCATGCAAGTGATGGAAAAAACAATTTTCAATTTAGAAGTTCTTTGTCAGCTGCTGCTTTAAAAAAAAAAAAAAAACCCAGTGGTGCCAGGCTGTGGACATTGCCACCCTGTGTCATGCCCTACTCTGGGCACAGTGCACAGTCCTAAGGGCAAAAGCACCTATGCAATAAGAATGTTGAATATCTTCAGAAAGGGGGGTTTCATCACTCATCCTGTGCTGAGCGGGCCTAGAAGGTCACTCATGGTTTACCTGGTTCTTTACTCCCTGACTCTGCTTTTAGAAATAAGATTCTAGGAGAACGTAGCATTGATTGCAGTTGATTGCAACTTCCCCTGCCTCGAAGCGGCCTGTTAAATCCCATGAGGCTCCCCAACCACTCTGGCTTGCAAAGAGAGAAGCAGAGGCTTGGGATATACCAGGGAAAAAATGGTTATTGGAACTATTAGGTATCAGAGCAGTTGTATAAAAAAATAGGGGACACCGAGATTCAAGCAGTATTTATTTGTTAAATAAAGGCTGCAGTAGTTTAGACTTATTGCAAGTCTATCAGACAGCTGCCAAGGAGAAAAGAAATCTGTGCTCATCTTGTGCCTCCAAAATTTCCCTGCTACCAGCTTAGTTCGATAGATCTGGTAGCAGAGGAAGCAGTAATGAATAGCTTCATGCCTTCTCCACTGCCACTGCCTTTCAAGCCTAGCAAAGCTTCACCTCTTCCGCAGCTACTGCCCTTGAGAAGACAGAGTGCCTCATTATTGGTTATCATGGCACCTTATTTAATTTAAGATGTCTCTGAACGCTGCTTCATCTACAGGGCTCATCTGTATCTGTATGCTGCGTGTCACATTCCCCTGGCTGCGCAGCTTACTCATGGTTAAATGCATGGAAAGGAAGAAAAAAGACTAGAAATGGTATTAAGAGGGAAAAAAAATCTCACTGCCTCATTATTTTTGTCTAGCTTTGTGCTGTATATGTTCCTTTGTTAATCAAAATGGAGTGATGTGGCAATCATGAGGGATATGGCATGGATAAGGGAATCTTGGAGGAGAATCATCTGTCTCCTAGGAATTGCTGCCACTTTTATCTCTACTCCCCTGAGGGGCAACAAAGGCAAAGTTTATTTTAGCATGTTGGTGATCCTGACGCCCAATTACTTGAGGACCTGCCACTGTTGCAGAGTTGTGAGTAAATTGGAAACTTGGCTTTTGTGGGAGTGAAGCTGCATATTGATTGCTTAGCAAGACTCAGAGACTTGAAGACCTGTAAATCACCGAGCAACCAGAGACACTTGTTACATTACGCATTAAGCACATCTATGTTTGATATAGCTGCCTCTGGGAAAGGAGGATGTGGGGGGCTAGAGGTTGGTCTCATCCTGATCTCCTGCAGTATCGAATACAGAGCTGGGCAATGGGTGGCAGTTTGTCAGGGCAGGGTGACAAAGTGGGATCTGCCCTCGGGGTTGTCAAGATGAGACCATGGAGCATAGGACAACTTAGTTTGTATAATGGCACGTGGGACATATGGATGAGTCCTGCCAAATCACCAGTGAGGACTATTTCCAGCAGCTGAATGTCACAAGGTGATCTGGTGATGGACTAACTAGGCCAGGACAACCTTCTGGTGAAACTCTCCTTTTTCTGCTCCCAGTTCCAGCTGCAGTCTCTGCGGATTGTGTGCAACAGCTTAGGGGCGGAGGAGGACAGATGCTGTGATCTTCCTGCTTTGGTAAGACAAAAGGGACCACTCTGCTCGCGGAGGTAAAGTTGGGGATGATGGAGCAGGAGGTGACCCTGCAAATGACTGAACTTCGAAATACTGCAAATGTTGCATTCTCCTCTTGCTAAGCAGCTACTCATGCCACCTTGATTTGCCTTTTCTTTTTTCAGAGGGATGAAGAGACCTGCCCTACCTTAGCTCCTGCCTGCACCTGTACATCTGGTCTCCCGGGCTTGCCAGGACCTCCTGGGCCCCCTGTAAGTTCATCTGTCCACATCCTCCTAGAACAGTGCAGCAATGGCCTCCTCGCTCAAGGGAAGATGTTTTAGATGATCTTGTCTTTTTGATACCGTGGTTCTATTATGAAATCAGTTCCACAATTTGCTGGAAGCAGCGTCCTGCTGCATAGTAATTACATGCTCATTCCAGTGGAAGTTTAATTACACAGCACACTGTTCTACTGCAGTATGTTTCAATATACTAAGTGTATAATTGCTGTCTTGCACTGCCCTGTGGTTTTAACATCTCCCCAGCACAACTCTAAAGAGCTGGGTTCTTTTGTGCACTAGAGAAAATACAGTTATGACACAATCTTATCCTCACACCGTTAAACTTAGCAATTTGTGGCAGTTGCATGAGCACTCACTGCTACTTTTAAAACTCCAATGGCTTTAAGCCAGCAAGACCACATCCCAATTTATAGTTATTACTCTTTCTTAATGAGTGTTTTTGACCAGGCCAAACTAGCTTCTGAAATGAGCTTCTGGGCATTTCAGAAAGAACCTTTAGAAAAGCTTCCTAGATGTACTACTTAATCCAAATCCATTGTTATTTAGATTCAAGAATAGAAAGTTTCAGATTAAGATGTCAAAAGTTCACACAGCGCTGGTTTATGCCAGAAGATTAATTTCCTCTCAGATCCCATAGCTGTGCAGAGGCAGAGCTAAGCTGGGTCTCCCTGGACTTGGCCACTGTCCCTGATCTCTGCTTGTGTATATTCTGTCAGGTGGCGTTACATAAACCAGCCTTGTCCTCAAGGGATGTGAACATGAGCCCCTTTCTTCCCTTGGTGCATCCCGGTTGTACCTATGTGAGCCCTTCTCCAAGTCTTGGGTTTGCAGGAGGTCTGAGCAGGTCCAAATTCCGTCTGTTCCTGTGGTTGATGGGTGGAACGTTCCTGCTGCCTGTTGCGATGGAGGCTGAACTGGCCTTTTCCCTCACGTCTTCCAAATTGTCTGGATGGCTGATTCGCTTTCTTCTTGTACCCATTTTCTCGATGTTCTTTGGGTCAAGGATGGTCTTCTCATTGTGTGTGCGTATAGCAAATAAGCCAACTCCTGTCCCCAGGGGTCTTTATTACGCTGAAATAAAAACAGTAAGATTAACAGCAGCAGCTTTGTGTCTTGTTGGCAGGGCAGCCCTGGAAGGAGAGGACCCCAAGGCGAACAAGGGGAGCCAGGACCCAAGGTGAGACCTGATTCTCAGCACTACCATTAACTTTCAGATGTTTCAGGTTGCATCAGAGGAAGGATACAGGAGCACAAGCTTCTCTTGTAGTGGAGCTGGTTGCATTCATTCCATGTCTGAGCTTGATTCCTCTGTGTCTTCTCCCTGTTTCATTGCACCAAACAGAGCCCACTCCAAGAGCTGGGGCATTGAGGAGTGTGGGATAACTTATTGTTAATTAAATGCTCAGTTAGGCTATAAAAATATTGAATTAATGCAATGCGATCAGCAATGCTTTTGGATGGCAGCCATGCAGGAAAGTGGTCAGACTTTAGCAGGCTGAAGTTACTGTTCCACTAGCCCATGCACAGTAAAGCCAGACCAATCACTTCTCCCCTTCTTTGGGGAGAAGAATCTTAGATCCAAAAGGCAAAGGCAGGGGAGGTTTCGAGAGATCCCTACTGTCCTCAATTCTTCATCTTGGATCTTGTAGAGGGTTTGGGGTAACCCACCTCCTGTGGTGCAGTCTATGCTGAGGACAGGCTCTTACTGATTTCCTCTTTTATGTTTGATTTCATGTCTTTGGCTTTAGGGTGAACCAGGCCCACCTGGACAAGTGGGACCAGAGGGTCCTAGTGGCCAGCAAGGCTCTCCAGGTTCCCAAGGGATCACAGTTCAGGGACCTGTGGTATGTGACCTTTTCCACTGCCTCATTTGTCACCTGCTCTTTGCATTAAGAACATTAAAAAAAAAAATTACATCATCCTGTCAACATTTGAGCAGCTGCACTAGATTCTCTCTAATGGACCTTTAATGCTAACAGCCCAGGGGAGTGTTCAAGCATTTCTTCAGCGTTAGGCAAGGGATGCAGTTGGAGGTCCGCCGTGCATGTCTGTAGGAGCATGGAAGACCCCATGAATATGTGGTTGCAAATCTCCTTTTTAGCACCTCAGAGAGAATGAGCATGGGAAGTGAGTATGGAGCAAACGTGATGTTGCTTCCCTTAAAACATACAGCATACGTACGTGTTTTTCTGTTTTAATCCAAGGGACCGCCAGGAATTAAAGGAGAGAAAGGAGATACTGGAAGTCCTGGCATGCAGGTAATAGCAGACACCTTTCCTTTAAATTGCCTCAGAGATTTGCCCTTTTTTTTCCCCTGGTGATTAAGCAAGCTTGAAAAGAGATAGAATTTTTCCCATTATCTGTTTTGAAACTTTCACTCTGGGCTCTAATCAGCTTGTTTTTCTGTGCTGGTTTACTCCTGCTTCCTAAAATTTTAGACAGTTAGGCGTATCTAGACATACAAAGTTTTAGACATCCATAGCTTCAGCCTTCCAAAGGGACAAGTGTCCTACTTATTTCACAGAGCAATAAGGCAATCTCCAACAAGCAAGCCATAAATGAACTATGAATCAGCCACAAAGGTAGGAAGCAAAGTCAGCTTGGCTGCCTGCCTCTGCTTTGGTGTTTCCCAAGAACCCTCAGAGAAGAAGAATACTCTTTCCCCATCATTTTTTTTTAATTTTAAATTCTTTGTTAAAAACATATGAAGTAGGAAAATAGTAACCAGATGCCAACTTGACCCAGCTCTTTTGATTTACAGGGCATTCCTGGTGTGCAGGGAGCTCCAGGCAGGGATGGTCTTCAGGGTGCAAAGGTAAAATACCTCGTCTCTGAGTCTTCAAGCATGGGTGCCATAAGATCCACCCATGAGTGTACGAGCAGTGACACAAAACATCCAGCTCTCCTTATGTACACACTGCATAACTGAATGATGCTTTCACCACGCCAAAGTGATGAGAAAAAAAAATACTATGTCATCTCAGGTCTGGCCAAATTTTCCTGACTGATTAGGTGCCAGGCTTCTTGTCTGCTTGGCAGTTATACTTTTACTCATTCCTGGCAAGCTCCTTTAAAAGAGCACATAGAGAAACCATCTCATTGCTTAGCAGCCGTTGGAATCCTCCTGTTAATGCATGACTGTTTTTGGCTTTGCAGGGGGTGAGAGGGCTAGAAGGCACAGCTGGGCCTCCAGGACCACCTGGACCAAGGGTAGGTACATGCCCTCTGCAGTCCCCTTGAAAACTCTTCCTTGGGGTTTGTGTTGATGGGCTGTCATCCAAGGATTTCAGGGTAAAATCCCTTCTCATATCCCAGCCCATTTTCACATGGCTTCCCTGGCAGTGTCAGTATAAGGAATAGTCTTTAGCTTCCACTTTTGGAGATATCTTCTGGGAAGACCTTGAAGCAGGAAGCAAATGATTGCTTTACTATTGCTACTTCCCTGCTGCTACTGCTTTTTTTCTGCTCTTTTTTTTTCTTTTTTTTCCTTTTTTTCCTTTTTTTCTTTTCATTTTTTTTTCTTTTTTCTTCTGTTTTTCCAACTATTGGGTGAGTTTGGGATCTGTGAGGATTGTCACGCTGAAATCACTAGCTGGAGGCTGAGGCAGGTGTAAAAGGATTCCTCACTCACCGCTTCTGATACCTGTTGGATCAGGGCTGCATGTAGTGGGTGTGTTTATACTCTGTGCCTGCAAGAGCAGAGCCTTAAGATTTGTTGAGAGATTTATACGCATCTGAAACTTTCAAGGCGTAACAGCCCTTCCAAATTTTGTGGAATTTGGCTGTCCTGAACAGCATGCAGTGAATGTTGCTCACTGCTGTCTTCGTGTAAGACCTCCTAGTAGTTGTAGCTGGGTATTTATAGAAGTTAAGTCTGAATTCAACTTACGACTGTGACCTGATCATGCTGGGGAGATGTGGAGGAGGCAGGACTGAGACTGAGCTTGCTAAATTTGAGGAAAACCCTACAGCCTTCACATCAGCATCTGGAAGACATTCTGGTGCTATCTTGAAGATTCCTTTCATTTTCCAAAGGTCAAAGTAATTGTTTATAGCTGAAGTTAAACTGAAAATTGTAAAGGAACATATTTTTTGTTTGTTATTTGTTTTTCTTCCTTATGTGACACAAAATTTCACAAAGGCAAGATGACCGGAGAATGCATTTCCTTTTCTCCAAGCTGCTGTTGCTGTTGCAGAAAAGCCTTGGAGGCAAACAGGTCTTCAAGTTAAAAATCAACAATGCAGTATTAGCAGGCTGAAGAAAAGGATTATGCTCTAAGCTGTCTAAAATAATTTGAATATATAATGAGGGATCTAAGACCTGCAGTGTAAAAAGTGCATTGCAATTTGTTAGCAAAATTGGACTTTGCTGGCTTGGCCATAATTGAGACAGTAATAAGAAATGATGTAAACATGAGTCATATGTGATATACTTTTAACATCATATTCATGGCTGGATGAGGCACTGACATAAACCTTAAGCAAACGATGCCCTTGCTGGATCCTCTGAATTGAAACTGCTGGTGCCCCTGAGGCCACAGGGAGATGAAAGCCTCAAACAGGGAAAGAAGAAAAGAAGTAACTGGACTTTTATCTTCATCTTGTAATTAATGCTGCAGGGTTTCCAAGGAGCGACAGGCTCACGAGGTAGCAGTGGAGAGAAAGGACCTCCAGGTGACGTTGGGCCAACAGTAAGTTTCTGCTTGTGGATCTTAAAGGCAAACATGAAATAACTGAGGGGAAAGAAGCTGTTCCCAAAGAAAGCGAAGAATAGTCTTAATATGCAAAGCCCAGACTACTTTACTGTTGATAAGGCATTTGACAAATCCTGCTTGCCTTCAATCCCTGTAGACTTACAAGCTACGGAAAACCCAGCAGACAAACAAATTTCCAGTGTGAGATTCCAGACCAAATAAAGAATTAGGCAGGCCCAGGCAGGGCCTGCTTATGTTGGGCTTTTGCATGGCAACCTCAAGTCTAGATGGCACAATGATTTTTTTCTTCATGGATATTTAAAAACACATGATAAGTTGGGAAGACTGTCCTAAAGACTGCATGGAGGAATTTCTGCGTCTTGTTGATCGTGTTTTTTGTCACTGCTCCAGCAGCCACTTTATTTTTGATGCCCTTTAAAAAATGTGTATATATTTCTCTGAACTCAAAGCTTATTTAGTCTTTGTCCTGAGGTCAAGGAAAAGATCAGTGTTGGAAACAAATGTAGTGTACCATGAATGTAACCCGTTGAACTTTTATTTTCTTTTGCTCCTCCTTTCTCTAGACTTGTATTTTTCCTTTTGCTTGCTTTTTCGCAGGGGCTTCCAGGTCCAAAAGGAGAAAGAGGAGAGAAAGTGAGTTTTCTGGGGGTATTGGGCAACGCAGTCACTGTATCATATCCTCAAAAGAGGGGATGTGGTAGTCTGCTTCACAAGTTATGCTTACATATTTAAACCATTTTGGTGTTGAATAACTTGCTGCAGCTGCAATTCATTGCTTTTACATTCTCCTGCACTGGCTATTCTGCTGGGATATGTGTAATCTTACAACAGCAGGAGCTGCTTAGTGTCAGCTGTAGCAATGAAAAAAAAAGCGCTAGTTGAAAATCCATCCTTTGCTGGGAAAGAAAACACAAAAATGTTAAACTCATCATACTGCTTATACTCTTTCCTCATATTTGAGGAGAGCTGAGGAGATTAATACTGCCTATACTACAGCTCCATTAACCCTATACCTGCTGCAAGTTCAGTGTGCAGATCCGTATGGAAGTCAAGGGGACTTTTGCCACCCAAGATGTTTTGAAAAGTCTGGTTTGCTACTTGCCCATTTCTGAACTGTTACCGTTAATGGATCTCTGTGTCCTTTGCACCTCTGTGCAGTTGGTGTGTTCATAGAGAGCACTGAGAGAGGACAGAGCTGCTCAGCAGGATGTTGTGGTGACAGGTTTTCTCACTTAGGATGGGGCTGAGGACCTAACACCAGTGGTTCCAACTTCAGTGGGTTTCAGATCGGACCCTTGGAACCTTTATGGGTGTTTAGCAAGGGCCAAACCAGCTGCCTACTCCAGAGCTGTATGTGAGCCCCTCTCCTTGGCTCCCTTTCTAGCCAACGAAGAGAAATAGGTGTGTTTAGGACATGATTCTCACTCAAACACAGAAGAAAATAAGATGAATCGTGTCCTCCAGTGTGCTCCTCCTCTGCCTGTCTGGGTGCCTTGAGGATTGACTCAAATTGCAGACATGCACTCCAAAAGCTGTGTGAGATGAATAGTCCTTTTAATCTCTGAGGCTTTTTGCAGATCTCCTTGAGGCTAAAGATTGCTTTAGTTTCAAGTTAACTGCTCAGTATTATATTTTTTAACACTGTTCTCCTTTTATTCCCACCAGCTTTTCTGTTTCTTTACTTACTTTGCAATAGAACTGTTCTTTTTTTCTCCCTTGGGTGTTGTGCCAAGCTTTTGCTTCATTTTGGCTAGGTCTGCACATTGATCCAGACAGAGATGTATGTTTTGTAATGGCTTTAGAGAGATGCAATGTTTTAGTTATGAGTTTTCACGGAGTCAGTGTTTATTTTCAAGCAGCTTTTTTGCATTTTTATTGCTTTTTCTTGCTCTACCAAAACTTTCTATAGAAACTTCCACTATATTTTTTTTTCAGGACACAGTAATAGTAAGAATCAGTATTCGTAAAAGGTGTAGACAAAGATAGCACACTGGAATATTTCATCTTGCTAAATATTTTACATATCATAAGATATTGAGTTATAGGCTACACAACCTTAGCATCCTTTGTGATAAAATTTGAAAGTGAAATTTATTCTCCTTTTTTGGTAGCTTCATAAATAATATAAATTCAGTCTAGCCCTTTTGATATGCAGGAGAAAAGCAATTATTGACTTTTCCCAATTACATTTTTATGGCTTTGTGATAAATAAATAAAGCTGCATTTCATAGTAATGAATATCTCTGTAACTCAAGCTCATGAGAAGAACGGGAAGGCAGATATCCTGCATGATGATATTGATCCTGCTTTAATGATATTAATACTTCCTTTCTTTATATAAAAATGTTTCACTTTAGGGGGAACCACAATCCCTGGCCACAATTTACCAGCTTGTTAGCCAGGCTTGTGAGCGGATGATTCAGAGTGAGTATAACCAACCCGACTGAAACGAGTGTCCAAGCCAGGCTGTCAGTGCTACCTTGTTCTTTTGAGGTCATTTTAGCAGAAAGGCCTTCTAAGTATTACATGGAAAAACCCTTTGCCACCTTGCAAAGATGACTCTTTTCTCTTTCTGAATGAAACAGATTTGGCTTGAAACTTGGTCCTTTAAGGAGAAACTGTAGTGATTTATTTGTGCTGAATCAGTGACTCATGCAGGAAAAAGAAAAAAGAGGAATGCTTGTTTTTGGAGATACATTTAATCTGGGATGCTCAGAGGGTGCCACTGAGTGCAGGCTGTGTGAAATGTAAAAGGAATTGCATGGATCCCTCTTAAGATGAAGCATTTTCTGGCTTATCTTCTCAGCTCATGTGTTGAAGTTTGATTCATTCATTCATGAACATGCGAGGAAACCGGTTCCTGTTTGGGAAGCAAAATTAAAACCAGGAGAACCAGGACCACCAGGTCCTCCAGGTCCCCCTGGGAGCAATGGAGAAAGAGGAGAAAATGGCATCCCTGGGCAGCCTGGCAAAGATGGATATCCTGGAGAAAGAGGTATGGATAGAAGTCTTCTTAAGCACATTTAACCACATGTTTAATACTTTAACTAAGCACTGTAATATTTCAAACAATAAAAATGAGAGTAAGGTCAAACATATTGCTTTCAGGGGTGGCCTGACACCTCTAGATAACTAGAGACCTTCTGTTTAACCCTTCCAAAGGTGTTACTGCATTTTAGCTGTGATCTGTAGAACTTGCCAAGTGTTACTTAAGAGAAAAAGGAAGGTAACAGCTTGCACGTTTCAAACCTGCCAAGTGAGGAGACAAGAGTCTTTTTTCAGTGAGATCCATCTCCTCCTAAGGACAGAACTAATCGAAATATTTTCATCTTAAAATATGAAAAATGATGTTTTGCCCAAAGGCACACTTTTTGCTGAAATGTATTAGTTTTGATAGCAATTTCATGAGAAAACTGCCAACGTGATGTCACCAGCAGCTGGCTGGAGCCAGCCATGTCATTTGTCTGAGCAATGTGAAAAACATAGGGGACTGGAGCTTCTCTTCAGGCCACTGCCGAAACACCAGCGTTGTGATTTTTTTATGTAAAAAAAATATCCCTGTTCTCACCAATATCAGGCTGCAAGTCAAAACTGATCATGGGCAACTGGCTGTTCCAGAAAAGAGAGTGGGCTTTAACCCTCGTGTGCTTTTTAAGCAGCTAAGAATAGTGAGGAGACTGCAGGAGCTTTAGTTGAGGATGAAATGCAAAATGCAGGTACGTGGAACTTGTCTCCTCTCTGTACTTAGGCGCACCAGGGCCCAAGGGTGAAAAAGGGATGTCTGGAGCCAGCGAGGAGGGAATCCAAGGACCCCGAGGCAGAACAGGTAGAGTGAATAAACCTCCTTGTGTCAACCATGGGGTCAGCCAGACCTCGCAGTTGCCAGATTCAAGGCACCACTCAGCCTTAGGACTGTTGCATTGAGCAGAGTGGCCTTTTGGCTGTGGATGCAACAGCTTAAGGTGCTGTTTGCTGCTTCAGGTCCTCTCTGCTGAGACGTAAGGATCCATCTGTACCAGGCAGCCTTACACATTCCCAGTCTCAGTGCCTACCTACCAGCAATGATGTGTTTTAATGACCTGAGGCATATCCAGGGAGTTTTAGCTTTTCCAGACAGACACTCAAGTGATAGAAACTCATTGAAAATTCAGCTCCTGAAGCACAAGAGATTTTTTAGTAATCTTTTAGGATTTGGTGAATCTTTCCATCCTGATCCCTGTTTTCTTTTCTTTTTTTTCTCTTTTCTTTCTTTTTTTTTTTTTTTTAAATCTGTGAGAGGTTTACCACTGACTTAATGAACCAGACACTAACAAGGGAATATGTTCAAACACAGTCTTGTATATATAAATGTTTATAGTTGAGATGTAAAAGCAGATGAAAACATTAACTCTGAGATGGATCCTGGGATTAAGGTGATTTTCTGCATTGTCACATAAGCAGATTTTGGATTCTCATAAACAGGCTCCATTTTTAGGTGAGCTGGATGCCTGTAAAGTCAAGGATAAGACTTACTGGAATTCAGAAGAGGTTTTCCAGAGGTATTGCAAACAATACACAGATAATTAACACTCATGTAGGATGGAGGTATTATAGCATGGATGTCATACAGGACCAGCTAAATAGATGTGCTACTGCTTGCAATGCTTCTCTTCCTGCAGGCCCACCGGGAGAAATAGTGCTGGGGAAACCAGGTCCAAAGGGTTCCCCTGGAAATGCTGGTCCTCAAGGCTTTCCTGGTATCAGAGGGCATCCTGGACAGCCTGGATATCCAGGGGGTTGTGACATCTCTGGATGTTATGGGACAGGTAGGAGAGGTAAGCCTCAACTGTCTTAATGCAAAAGTTATGATTTTAGAGCTGGTCTCTCTGGCTACTTCTCTTAAACTAGGTAGAGCTCCTTGTTCATCTTTCAGGCACTGTCAGTCCTTGAAGAGCTTCCTCTGTAAAGCACTTCAATGGTTCACATGCAATTAGTCTATTTACATGGACAAAAGTCAACTCAGTTGGCTGCTTCATAGATTAACGTGTTTAACTGCAGCAGCAATTGGGTAATAGGAGTGATCATGGGTGTATCTTCAATTCTTAATGTCCTCGGGGATGTTTTTATGGAGGATAGAGAGGATCAATATCCCAGTTCCTGCATGTATATTTCTTAGAAGTTGGACTGTGCAAAGTCCCATTAAAGAAAGATCAGTTGTGCTGAAAAAGAGATTTGGAAGGGAAAAGGAATAACTCTGCACCCTCCTCCTCAGCACTTAACATTGATTTATTCTCATGTTCACTTGTATCATTGCATGTTTCCACAAACAGATTTCATTCCCTGATGGCTGATGCAGAGGCAGCTGAGGATAGTGCTTTGCCCTGGCAATCTCTGGGTGAAGGCTCCACGTACTCTAAGAAAAGCAGGAATCTGAACATCGAGTACATTGTTGGCTTGTTTGTTTTCTAAACCTCCCATCATTTCTGTAATGATGTGTCAATCAAACACTAGGGCCACCAAGCCAGACTGCATGCAGATGAGCTCCAGGCATCCTTCTCTGTTCTCCTGATTGGCATCGGACAGCGGCAGCATTCAAATTTACATTGCATGTTCCACCCAAAGCAAAGACACGGTCAGTAGTGCAGCCCAGTAGACTTAAACAAAATAATAATAACATTGAAATACACAGAAATAACATAGGTGATTTTTGCCAGTTCATGCGTTTCTATCCCATGTTACTGTGGGTCCCCAGCACAGACAAAAACAGCACCTCATGCCCAAAGATGCAAATCCACTGGAGCAAAATTGTTCTTTCTGTTGGCTGGCAGTGTAATAAAATCTATCACCACTCCACCTGCTTCTGGCTCCGTGCTGATGTCTCCCTCTCCGCGGCGTGATGTGCACAAGCGCCGCAGACACCGTGATAACCTCCCCGTGCTGTGACAAACCCTGCTGTTTAGCTGTGCTCTCTGGGGCTTGATATCTGCCAAGCAAAGCCTTAGATCTGACAGAGCACAACCGTGTACTGCAAGGAGCTGGAGATTAACCTGCTGCCCTTTTCCAGCTCTGCCTCCTGCAATCTTAGCAGCTACTTCACGTTTTATCAGGTGAATATTGAATAACTCCAACCCTGACTTTTGCCCATATGGCATAGAGGTAATTGCCATGTTACAGCCTTGTCCTTGTTGAGCTCTGGTCTCATATGTATTCCCAACAAACTGTACGGCTAGTGATAAAAATGTTCTTGCTGCTTTGCATTGCTGCTACTGCACTGGTTGTGCTGGCTGTAAGCTTTCCCTGTTGCTAAACAGTGGTTTATGAACTTAGATTTATACATCTAGGAGCATATCCTGGGAAAAAAAAATACATTTGGAGTTTATGAAATCAGAGCAAAAAGGGTCAGTACAGATTTTCAAAGATGCTAAGAGGCAAAAAAAAAAAAAAAAAAAAAAAAGGTGCATCTATTCCTGGGCACTTAATTGGGATGTGAAACTTCTGTAGCCCTGAGCAGGCTGGTTGTTCTATTCACACGACTGTAGCTAACTTTTGAATTCTTAACTCCAAGTAAATCCAGACTAAGAAACCAGATTGTAAAGTGCCCAATGGAGAATAGTTTCTTTTAAGAAAATTACATTGTTTCCAGGCTGGTTGTTTCTCACCACTAAGTAAAATCCTATTGCATTAAGAAATTTTGCTCTGAACATATTGGACTTGTTTGGGATTCATAAATCCTACTGGAAGAGTTGCATAAAAATAGCATTACTACAGTCTATAAGTATTCAAAGTAATTTTTGGCTTAGTCCATGTCAATTCTGTAGAAACTCCCAGTGATTAATATTTTCAGTATGATGTGTCTTCCCTGCATTTACTTAAGGGAGTTGCAAAGAAATACCACATTGACAGAAGTAAAATTTCTGTTCACGTTACTGCTTTTCAGGCTCATCTTAACACATCAAATAGAAATCTTTCCAGCTTAGACTAAGCATTAACGCAGACAAAAGCTCCAGGCAGAAGAAAGGGAGAGGTCAGAAGAGCTGGAATACACATTGTGAATGCAGCAGTTAATAGATGTATGCACCGAGATAGACCCTCTGCATCCATGCTGAGCACTTGTGTTTCCATTTGTATAGGTTAGAGAGCTTTAGATCTTCATTTTTCCTATTCTTTGAAAAATGAAAATATTCTGAAAATAGATCTAACAAACCTATACTAAGTCGCATTCGGAATATTTCTGCATTTACTATTGGTTATAAACCTTAATATTTGTGGCAGCTGAGACAAAACAGGGAACAGGAATAGCAGGGAAATAAAAAGGGGTGCTCTTTGCACAGCAGATCTCTAAAGCTGGGGCCCAAAATCACTTGCAGAGTGGGTTAAGTAGCTCAATGCAGAGCGTCTGACTTGAGCAGGTAATTCTGCTTCCCTTCTCGTTTAAATCAGTGCAGTCAGATCCAAGTCCTGAATTTGCAGCTCTGTCTGTTCAAATCTAGTCTCTGCAGGTTATTTGACATAGAGCTCTTTTGTTTTTCTTTAATTTTGAATCATCTCATTGCCTGACTTGGGATTTAATCTATTAGGTAGAGTTTCAAGTGACATTTGCTTTTGTCAGATTATATCAGATAGAAGATGAAAGGTTAGCAGTTAACAAAACCTAGTGCCATGTGGGCTGTTGATTAGGAGAAAGGCAACCTACACAAACACTTTGCCCATTTATATTTGCAAATTTTGCTCCAGGGGTAGCTTTATTTACTTGAAATCAGGGATGTTTAGTCTGTTTAGTATCATAGACTAAAAAGTGAAGAAGTCTTCCCCTTGAAGAGAACCCGGAAGGTTTTTGTGTCCTGACCTGCACAAAGGTTTGAGGAGAGAAGCTCCTTGCTCCCATCAGAAACTATTTGCTAGGTGGTTTGGGGCAATCACGTCCTTGGAGGCGCTGGTACCTGCAGAAGTTCAAGTTGCTCACCCTGATGCAACTCAACATGCAGATGGCAACTCAGTGCTTGGCTGGGATGGTGCCCTGCCTGGGGTGTCCATGGTGGGCAGCTGTGGCTAAGGTCACCTTGGTGCATGTGCTCATGTCTTTGATCTGCCTTCATCCCGTCTGGAGTTGATGGGCGCAAGTATGGATTGGCCCAGGACCATGTAGGAATGGGGTTGCTTGGCTAAAAGGCAGCTGTGCCCGTCAGCAACTGTAGGACAATCTACAGGTGGATTGGAGAAGGAGAAGACAAATTAAGTCTGCAGGAGGAACATGGAGGCTTTTGGTGCAAGTGGTGGAAAAGGTGGAAGGAGGAGGCCATGACCCTCTTCTTGCCCTGGAGGTGACCTCTTCATGGGGCATGAGGAGTCCAGGGTGCCACTGAGGAGCGGAGCAGGGCACCCTGTCCTGGAGAGGAGTGGTAGTCTGATAGACTTGTCTACGTGCCCTGGACATCCATCAGCAGCAGAAACCCATCTGTGATCTGGCTGATATTATAGACATACCCATTTCCATGGGAAAAAAAAATCTACAACATTTCTTTGCTTTTATTGTCACCCCAAGGCTGCTTAAAGCCCTTTGCAGCAGGTTCGTTGTGACATTTCACAGCACGGAGCAGAGCAGGGTGCAGATGCTGGGCAAGAGGTTTGCAGGGAGGGCAGGGAGGGGATGCAGCATTGCAGGATGCTCCAGGGAAAGCAGAGGCAGTGGGACACTTCCCATCTCTGCTGCTGGATGCTGAGGCTGCCTGTTTGTGCACATGAATTTCTTTTGCTCCTTTCGATGAGTGCAGTTTTCCCTACTGTGCTGTTCTTCAGTGCGCTTTGTACTTTCCTGGTGCAATTTATCACTTTTGATGTAAGTTACAGTTGAAATCAGTGCCACGTGTTAGCAATGCAGTATGAAAAATTCCCATGCAAATCTTTTACCAGTAGGGAGTTTGTTCTCAAAGCTTTAATCACCATAAATAAAGAGTTTCAACATAAATTTGGGGGATTTAAGCCTGATTTCTTGATAAATAAGGAGTTGAATCCCCGAGAAATCTCTTGGCTACCTGCCATTTCCTCTTCTTTGCAAGTTGAAGACTGTTCACCACCCCTTTTGTGGAGCTTTTATGACAGAACCTTGTCCTGATTTCTTCATTCTTACCATTATGCTTCTGTAATCAGTGTTACAGAGACTTTCTTCTCACACAGTGAAAAACTATAGTCTGATATTGTATATTTAGTTTCTTATATCTTTAAAGTTTCTGTACTCTGATCTGTAACTTTCACTGAATTTGGGTTTTTAGGCAAGTGGGATCGTGATAGGGGATACTGTCTTTAGAGCTATACTTGTCCTATGTCTATCTACCTTTTCTGTTCCTAGATAACTCTCTGGAGATAAATTTTTACAGAAGCGAGGTGGTACCAGCTGTGTGGGCCATCTCACAGAAGATGAGACACTGTGAGGACAACCAGCTTGGTCAATGGAGGTTGCACAGCTTACCCTAGCAGTCAGCTGCAGATTGAGTGCCTTAGGGCTGCAAAAACGACCCAGACGATCTAAGGAAAACTAGAAAAAATTATGGTAAATTAGGTTATTGCAGCCAGGTTTCTAAGCCTTTGCCCTTCTTGCCTTCGTGATAGAGTGATTCTGCTGGGATTGATGGAGTTACGCTGGTGGGAAAATGTGAGATGCTGGGGTAAAGATAAGGTCTCTTCTCAATGAGTATAGCAGAGAAGATTAGCACCTGTGTTTGCTTTCCACGATGCCCATGGGGTCTTTCAGCTTATTTTTGCACATCTGGATCCTGAGCAACTGTTTGCTTTGCATCTCCTCTAAGGCAGCTTTAGGGATCCTGCTGTAGTACCACTCTTTCTTCTTTTTTTTTCTAATATTACCTTAGACAAGTTGTGGGAATCACTTCAGAACTGGGAGCATTACCAATATTATCAGTCTGGCTGCATGAATTTTTATGGAGTCTTTCATGTGCGAAAAACCTCTCTCCTTGTATTTCATCTTAGCCACTACCGAGCAAGGGGGTTAGAATAGCAAAATTATTCATTTTTCTGTGCTTATAGACTGGTCTGTATCCTAGTTTTATTCCAGTAAGGCTATTTCTGATCTTTGGTTCCTGTGGAGTAGAGCATCCTCCTTAGCAACTTCTGTGTTGAAATAACTTATCCAAGAAAGAGGAATGGGGTTTGGTTCCTATTTTCTGCTCTAAATTTTACCAGGAAGCATATTGGAAACAGAAGCCTTTACTTGAACCAGAAGTGTGTAGGGGTGATTATCTCTTTCGAAGATTGTTCTATTCTTTCCTTAAAGGGCTCTGAAGATACAAGTCTGCCTCTTTCTTCCATATCTTGCCTGATGCCAAGACCACCCATTAAAAAGCCTAGAGCTGAAAAAAGTAGTGTGTGAGCGTGAAGATACTCACTAAATCTTGCTGGAATGTAATTTTTCAAATCTCGGCAGAGTTGGCTAAAGGGGGAGATATTAATGCCATACAAACAGAAGTAGGGCTGTCCCTGTATGAGAAATCTACTGGCATTAGCAAAGCAGAGGAGGTCGGTGACAGCACTGCTAACCCCAGGGAGGCTTCAGCATCATCACCTGAGCGGCTCCCCAGGGACCAGCAGCATTTGGGCAATGAGTTTCAGCTGTCATTTTTCCTCTCATTCTGCCAAACCTTCTGATCCCAGGGTGGTGCTGATCTCCAGGGCCACAACATTCCCCCTCGCACTCCCGATCACCCGCTGCTTTGGAGGTGCTGACGGCGCAGAAGCGAGTGGCCTCCCACCCGCTCCGTTGTCATCCCTCCTCACGGATGCAGGAGGAGATTGCAGAGGAGCCCAGCAGGGCTCTGGCTGCAACCAGGGGCTATGATGCCCATGACGCAGCTATACCCAGGATCAGCCTCCTCCCGTCCTCATGAATATTTTAGGGATGCCCTCGAAATATGAAAAACCGCTGGCGAGGGGCCAGGCTGCCTCCGCAAGCCGGATCTGCCTGGAAAAGAACCGGCAACCCGAGCAGGCCTGGCTGCCGCTGCGCTTGCACGGTCGTGCACCAGGCCTTGAAGCTGTTTCACTGCTTGCTTTCCTTTTGTCATAAGCAAACTCAATGACCATGACAAGGGGTAAATTAGCACCTCCAAAGACTCCGAGTCCCTCCTCATTCTGGAAGTGAGCAGAGAGCAGTCAGCAGCAGTTCAGACTCTCTCAACCCGCTGTGCCCAGAGAGGTCCTCCGAAAGCAGCCCCAGCGTTGGCTACTCTGGGTATGGTGCGAGCCCCTCCAATTTTAAGCCTTGGCTGAGTCTGTGAGCAAGGAAATCAAGGCAGCGTCTTAGATAAGGAGACCAGGTGGGATCAGCAGGGCTTCTAGACTGGTAACTACAGGGATTTCAGCTTGCAGGGCTTGGATTGAGTACAATACCTTGTATTTGAAAGAAATCTCTTGAAATCGTATTATTCCAGAGCTGCCTAATGACAAACTTCACAGTGCAAAGCACAGACCACATCCTGCACAGGAATCCCAAGTCTGGGACTTTATTTATAAAATGACACATACAGAGACACACAGTCCTGAGCCATACCAGCTCCATGGGGTCAATTTACTAGGCAGGGCACATGGAGAGCTTGGAAAATGCTGGAGCTAGCTTGGCAGGGGTGCTCGCTATGCACAAAGCCTCTGTACGCACTGCTGCGGGGAGCGCGCTCGTGCTCTCACGTTGCTGGATGTATGTTGATGGATGCCACCATGCTATGTACATGACTATGTCTGTACATGCTATACTATGTACAGACTCGAACAAGAACGTTTCCCCTAACTTTGATGGAGGAGATGAGAATGGCCTGGCAGGATGATGTAACCTTGGAGGGTGTTCGCAGAGCGCTCGGGGACAACTCGCGCAAACACCCGGTGAAGTGTTCGAGAGGTGTCTCCATTCCTCTGCTCATCTCCTTCCAGGTGAACTAAAACCCGTGGAGGGGGATAAACTTTCTTTCCTCTGGGATTATGCCTAGATCATTCCTGCCAGCCAGGGTGGGAGGAAGAGCCCGACAGTTCCCAGCAGGCACACGATGATGAACATCCAGAGAAAGATCCGGTCGATGACCATTGCAACATACTTCCAGTCTTCCTTCACCTGGGAGCACAGAGAGAAAAGGCCAGTTATTGATGCTTTATCGAAATTAAAGCTTATTAAGACTATTGGTGCTTCATTCCAAAATATAAAGTTGTAATCTAGCTCCAGAGAGAGCAGAGCGTGGGGGTTTCTTGTCCATGCAACCGTCCTGTGCACGGGCAAAGATGTGTTCTGGGAACAGGGAATAGATTTCCAGACTTGCAGGGTGTGTGTGTGCAATTGCAGACCCCAGTGGATAAATAAGCTTGTCCACACATTCCGTCCCATTTTCCATGAGCAACAGCTGTAACGGGGTATGTACGCGAGCTGAGTGGGAAGAAAAGGTATTAATTTTCCCAGACTCACTCACAGATTACTGAAGCCAAAGTCTTTTTAAGAAGGGATTTACTGCTTTGACAGAGTAAGAAGTGAAAACGAACTACCAAATGAAAGTAGTGGTCCTCCTCACCCTGTTTTTTCAGCCAGTTTTGCTTTAATGTGGGAGAGTCTTCCAGTGATTCCTCTCTGAGGAGGTCTAATACTCATTTTTACCATCAGGAAAGAATTGGTGTAAATGGTGATTTCATTAAATGAGAAAACACACGTGCCCAAAAGCTTCTCTTATTATATTGTGGTTATTAATTGCTTTTCCAGGCAGAGGACCGATGAGATGGCCGCGTTTTAATTGGCCCGTTATGATTTCCTCTGCAGAGCGGCCCTGCCGCCGCCTGGAGCCCTGGGCTGGGGTTTGTAGCCGCGTTCGCGAGGACACAGGAGCAGCTCCAACCTCCCCAGGGATGAGGGGAGAAATGTCTCCTCCGTCCCCAAGGATGGGACTAGAATCAATTTGCATTAGAGATGGATTTTTTTCTAAGGATTTGATTTGCTGAATACGCTCGGAATCCAGCGGCAAAGGAAGGAATGTGAGCATCAGTGAAGAGCCATTTGCAGCTTAGCTATAGATGACGTTCTCAGAGGCATCTTCATTTTATAAAATGTTATGATTTGTCAAGCATTCATAGAAATGAGCACAATAAAGTGACTAGAGCCTTTTCTTCCTTCACTAGTCATGGATGTGCCACCAAATTTATATTATACCTTGTGGGTGGTTCACAAAGGTCATGATGTGTCAGAAGGAGAGAAAACACACCGCTGGCTTAGGTGACAAATGCTGAGCTGTTTTACTGAACTAATAGTATTATTCGTTGCAGGGTATGTGCATTTGCCTCATTTTGGCTTGTTCAATCCTTCACAAACTAACAGTGAATCTTCAAATGTATTTGCTAAGCACCTGTGTTCGTCCTGTGCCTTAACAAGCAGCATCTATCTGAAGCAACGCCTGCAAAGTGATCGCTGCAACTACGATTAACTACTCTGATTATTTGCTTTAGGGCATCTGGAACTGCTTCAGCTCCCTGGCTCAGGAAGCAGCTTTGTAAATTGGGAAATAAAAGGTGAGTAGTGGAGAATATGTAATACTTGCCCATAATTTGTTCTCTGAACTAAGAATCTTAAATTTTGGCAATACCTCGCTGTTTGTAAAAATCTAAGAATCAGTTATATATTTCCATGCAAGGGATAATTTTATTCGCTTTAAAAACAGCATTGAGTTAAGCAGGTCTTTACCATTGAATGAAGAGGTAACCAGAGACTGATCCCAAACCTTGTTACCTTCGTGGAGGAAACGGTGTAGTTTTACCCCACCTAGCACAATACTTCATACTTACAGGGAGAAAAAGCAATAGTAACTCTCAAAATTCAAAGAAAAAGTCACAGTGGATAATTTCCCTTTGCTGTACAATTTTTCTGATTTATTCATTGTTTGCTGAGAGCTGAGGTGAGACTCAGCCTGATGTTTCATATTTCTCGTGGGAAGGATGGCTAAGCAAGCTCTGGGTGTTTGCATTCCAGGGTTTAGTGGCTCATGATTTGCGTTTTACCATCTAATGTCCAGCTGTGTGGTTGCAATGAGCAATTATTCCCCCATTCTAATGAAGCGATAAGCTAATAAGTAGTACATGATAGCTTACTCCAAGAAAGGACATAAGTTATAGGAGTTTCTCTTTAAGAAAAAGCGAAATGGGAGAAAAGGAACAATCTAAAGAGTTCAAGAGACTTTTGCTTTCAAATTTAATGACATAAATACTCAGCCAGGCTTAAAAACAATGGTTGGGAGTTCATCAGGTGTTTGTAAATCAATGTTCATCTTCAGATGGAGAACACAGAAGGCAAAATCGGAAATTATGAGATACCATGAGAAAACAGAGCAGAAAGATGTATAGATACATAGATTTTTTTTTCTGGCTGCATGGTAGTGTGTCTTTGACAGAAACTCTCCAGCAGCTCACGCGGAACTCTGTCCGCAGCGGCATCTCTGCCAGCGCAAGGGCAGCTGTCAACATCTGGCAGCCCAAGTTCTGATCTGTATTTTGATTAGTTTTTAAGAAGCTCACTCAAAACTATTTTAGGGAAAGGATCAGGGGCAGGAACCAGCTGACTTCTCCATCCCTAAATTTTTGAAACCTTCAGGAATCTGCGGCTCTGGTGGAGCCCATGTATCTGCTTCCCTGGTGCAGCTCCTTCCAAACCCCTGTCATGGGACTGGGCAGGAGCTGGGATGAGACGTCTCCAAGGAGCAGCTAATGCCCGTGAGCAGGAGAAACACAGACTAGAACAGTCCCGTGTGGGGTTTGTTGTGCTTTGTTAAAAATAAACCATGAGATTATCCTGTGTTCCATCCCCCTCAGATTTATTTTCTCCCATTTTTATTTTTAAGCCATCTTCAATGACTTTTTATTAGAGCAGTCACTAGAGAGACTGATACAGTCATGAGGACAACGAGGCTTTCCCGACTGGAGTGTTGGTTGTCTGGTTATTTTGGCTCATGCGTGACATGCAGCTTGTCTTTCTTCTCAGTCAGTAATTAATTTCTAATGATGTTTTTAACATACGATGGGATGATTCAGTCTTCTCGTATTCCCCTCTCTTTTTGTCTGTGTTATTTGCAGTTATTTTTGTAGCAGACAACTACTTCTTGCATTTCCCATTTTCTCTATGCTGAAGCACTTAATTAAACAAGCTATTTGCTTTTAATTTAGAAACAGTGCCCTGTGGCAATGATGCTTTAGAAAAAGACTTCGAAAAAAGCTCTGTTCCTATTCTGGGGAGGTGCGTGTCTCTAAAATTATTGCCCAAGCGAGCTGTATCTAAAGGGCTGCACCTACTTAGAGGTGGTGAAGCTGAATTTTTCTTTCTTTTTTTTTTTTTCTTTTTTTTTGAAACTTCCATCCCAGGAAGAAATGCCACAGTTCGATTTTTAAGATGAAGGCAAATTTCAGAGTACTGATTTTTTTTTTTCCCAGAAAGTTCCCATTTCATTAGCTCAGCTCTGCTGCTTACTTCAATTTCATGTGATAGTATTTCTTCTCTCTCATTTCCATCTAGAAATAATGTGCTCTCCCACTCCACATTATTTGGATCCCAAACAAGAAAAAAATGCCATGGATTCACACCAGGCTCAGCAATTATTCCCCCAAATCTGAAACACTGAGCTCTGCTCACAGCTCAACCCACAACTGCTGGGAAAGAGCAGAAAACTGCAGGCAGATGGGCACTCTGCCCTCCCTCCATGCCAGACTGGGGGCGTTTGCTTCTCTTTTGTTTTCTGAGAATATTGCCAAGCTCCCCATGATTTGAAATGCTGGCGGGGCAATTTGGTAGACAAATGAGTCTGTGCCACATCACAGCTTGGCCAAGCTGCTCCAGTGGAGCCTGGTGCCTCGCTGGTCCTGGCGGTGGTTCACCAGCTCCTCCGTTCACCATCACCTGGAAGGTTTCGTGGTGCTTTTGCCAGAGGGATGAGCAGGCACAAATGGTCTGGTCAGAGCTAACATAACTGCTTCTCCACCTCTGCTTTTGATGTTTAGCACTGGGGAATATCTTTCTGGCCACAGTAATTGCTTCATTTCAAGAGGGAAGACTACTGGAGGGGGTAAGAAAATAGATGGACTCTGAAGACTCTTAATTTTAAATATATTTGAAATGATGGATTACAAAGAAAGAATCCACGATGCTTATTGACTCAGTTCTTGTTTGATAACCACAAGCTCAACGGAAGGAGGAGCAGAAATGAGAAATCTCATTTGTGCAATATTCTTCAGTCACACCAAGGGCAAGCGTATGAGTCAAAAGCAACTGAATGGTATAGGTTTACTTGTGATTACTCGTACTGGGAGAGAGCAGAGTTAAACTTCCATAGTTTTGAAGTATCTCTGAAGTGCCTTAGCCCAGCAAAGAGAGCTGGGCTGTTGACTGATGGAGGTGGGAATTCACATCCCTTCTCTGCCACAGATTTGTTCTACAACCTTGAACAATTCACCTCGCCTCTGTGTTATGTCTCTCAGTCCTCAAAATAAGGAATAAACAGTAATTCCCTCAAAGGTATGTTGTGAATTGAAAGACATTAAAGAACAGAATCATCTCAATGTGGTACCAAAGGGTGCGTAAACGGATAGTAGCAAATAAAATTTATTGATGCTGCTTATAGAGCAAGTGCTCAGTGCTGTGCAGAATGCAGATTTATGAAGACACACTTCATGCCTGAGATGTCTTGCATAAAAGCACCGTGACTTACGTCAGCTGTAAATCTTAAGACAATCAAATCATAAACACAGATGAAAAAAATGTCTTTGTTGACTGATCTCTGTGGGAAAAGCCAGATAAGACTTTTCTTTAGTGCAAGAATACTAGCATCAGATTATCTTGTGGCCTCCTGCAGTACTGCTGTAATTAAGTAGCATACTGTATCCCTAGAGCCATGTGGATAGAGTGACAAGAGATACAGAAGGACGTGGTGCTTGTACGTGTATCAACATCACTAGTGGAATAAAAGTGTTTTGAGTCTCCCTTTAGCTTCTTGAGCTTTTAGACACATTTGCCCCCTCAGAGTACATGGAAAATTTGTCTATCCACCCACCTTCCTGCAGACAGAATGGCCTGCTCCAGCAGAAACCCACTGATGAAGAGTCATGTCATGCAGAGACCACAATGCAGGGTGGCAGATTCTACATTAGCAAATATATGATATCTGGATAGCCCACAGGTTTGGTAGGTTTCCCTTAGATGATTTTTATTTTACCCAAGGATAACAGGCTGAATTAGGACACTTACTGAGAAATCTGCATCTTCCGCTCGCAGGTGGTCCGCAATATAATGAACTCCTTCCACCGCCAGCTTCAGGGCTGGGGACATCAGCAGCAGATGTTGCTCTTTGGCGCTGTGGGTGTTGGTCCCTTGACCTGTCATGCCAGTGGCCTCGTTCTTTTTGCACTTACATTTGCACTGATAGGGTTTGTGCTGGGGCTGTTCTTCATTTAGGTGGCACCGCTGGGAAGCTGGAGAGCCACTGGATTGGCCATTGGTCTGGGAGGAATCCTCCTGCAGGTAGCAATACTGGATGCTCCGGGACCTACAGCGGATGCTCCCTTCCTCTGCTTTGTTGGGGCTGTACATCTGCTGAACACTTAGTGATCGGCCTTTTGAGATGGACGTGCTCTGGGTGTCACTCAGAGGGTGGCACGGGGACTGTGGTGAGGAGCAGGACACCTGAACGGGCTCCGGGTGCAGCACGGTGTACTGGCCAGAAGGGGATTTGCAGACAGGCTGGGTCTTGGTTGGCTCCTCGAGATGGCCGCAGAAGGAAGGTGTGGGTGATGGCTCATTACTCTGGGGGCTTGGGGAAGATGAGGTAGTGAAATTGGGTTCCATGTCCGTCTCAGCCCAAACCCTTGGTGCGCTGGTTATTTTGTGCATGGATTCGATGAGTTTCTTACAATTGTCTTTCACTGCAGAGGGTCGTTTCATAAAAAGGAGCCGTGGGACTATATCAAGGAAGATCCTCCTCACCCAGTCAGGCATGGTGTGGGTACGTGGGGAGCGGTGGTGCACGTTGAGCACAAAGACAGTGATGATGATAGACAAGGTGACAAATATCATGGTGAAGAGCAGATACTCTCCAATCAGTGGGATGACCAAGGAGGTTGAAGGGATGATCTCTGTGATGAGCAGCAGGAACACAGTGAGTGACAGCAGCACCGAGATGCACAAAGTTATCTTCTCTCCACACTCAGAGGGCAAGTAGAAGACCAAGACAGTCAGGCACGAGATAAGCAGGCAGGGGATGATTAGGTTGATTGTGTAGAACAAGGGCAACCTCCTGATGATGAAGGAGTAAGTTATATCAGGGTAGATCTCTGTGCAGCATTCATATTTCTTGCTGTTGTAGTTGCCCACTGCATTTATGATGACCCATTCCCCACTCTCCCAGTAGTCCAACTGGTCCACGTGGCTGTGCATGCTCACCAAGTCTATCTTGGCTTTGTCATAGGTCCAGGAGCCAAACTTCATTGTACAGTTTTGCTGGTCAAAGGGGAAGAAGGTAACATCAATGCTGCAGGAGCTTTTGTAGATGGCGGGTGGCATCCACTTAATTCTCCCATCATAGAAGAGGTGGGCCTTGGTCAGGTGAGTGACTGCAAAGTCACCATCAGCACTAGAGATATATAATATGAGAAAAGACTGAGGGAATGGTACAAACTAGCAACTACATTTAACAAGTCAACTAGACAACAATCCAGGATTTTATATCAGTAAGTCTGTGACAAGCACCATCCCTACAGCAGTGTCCAGGAGGGACACTGAGAGGTCCAGGAGGCTCCTCCAGGAGCCTTGGGGAGGCTCTGCAACCTGCTCTAGTTCACATGAAGAGGCAATACTGAAGCATACAGATGTGTACGAGCAGTGTATCTCCTTGTTCCAATAACTGTCATGAAAGAAACTCCATTTTCAAGCAAAAAAATTATCCCTTCACTTGAACATGTGCTGGGTCCTCAGGTAGGCAGCCTTTCTGCATGATGATGCTCCAAAACTTCAAGCCCTCTCTCCTTTAACCCTGTGCAGACAGAGCTTTGATATCTGCACACAGCGACAGCCCCTGAACCAAACTGTCTGATCTGAGCAGTGATGACATTTGGACACAGCTGCAAATTTTTCATCCTGGATGAGTGTCTAAAAAATGTCAGTCAGAAAGGCAGGAGGAATGTGGGAAGCGGAACTCCTTGCAGAACAATGACCCCAAGTTTCCCCCTGGGATATGAAGCACGAAGCCAGCCGCGAGAAGCAAAGTGTTGGCAAACGGCCGCGCTACTAAACAGCCGAGAAGGGAAAGGAGAGATTCTGCCTAGACCTTGGGATGAATTATTCAGTGCAATGTAGCTAGAAAGCTCTGTGCTGTCTGCCAAACCCCTGGCTGGAGCTGACCCTGCTGTGGTTTCTGCTCCTCCGTGGCAGCCCCTGTGCAGCTCCACTGCTATGGGCTCAGACCCTCCTCTTCCTCACCACAAGAACTGCACTGGGAAAATCCCTCAGGGCTCTTTCCAGCTGCTGGAAGCACAGGCAGGCCCCCAGAATCAGAGCACATGCCTTTAGCTCTGAGATACTTTTCTAGGTTTGTTGAAATAACAGAAAAGCAAACTTAGAATTATTGCTTGATGTAAAACAAAGGGGTTTAACTAAATTTTTTCTTTCTATAATGGAAATCCTTTATTCTTTGTGACAGATTTTGGAAAACAAAACTGCACAGAAGGATTTGCTGCTTTTTGTCTTCTGCACTTTCTCTAAAGGTTTAAAATTTCCTTTTTTTTTTTTTATTATTATTTTTTATTTTTAAGATGGAAAAGCTAAAAAATATGCACAAATACATGATGCTGTCCCTAAAGGTTGAGGCAAAAAATATCATTGCCTTTTCCCCAGCATGAAAGAAAAAGAGTACTACCATTATACCATCCAACTCACTCTTTTCTTTTCTTGACTATTCTTTCTTATATCTAATTTACAATCCGGGACAACTTTCTTTGGATAAAATCTGTGTTTTGGGCTCCTGGGTTTGCCTGTCATGTAAAGCCAGACTGAGACATGAACTACACAGCAAGTGACACTCCAGCATTCACTCTTTTGGGTGGTTTTCCTCCTAAATCTCAGCAGAATTTGGAAGCCGCTTCTTCATTTAATGAGATCTCTGAGGCACAATTAAAACATTCATTAGCAGAACAATATGTTTATAATTGGACTTACATCAGAAAAAAGAGATAATGAGCATCCACCAGTGTTTTCCCTCTTAGGTAGAGCATTGTTTAAGTGGTCAGATAAAAAATATACAAGTGTGTTTTTCCTTTTGAAAACTGCTCAAAAGCTTTCAGTTGTTGGTTAGTGCTGGAGATGAGATGCTCCTGCATTAAAGTGCAGGCTTCTGAACACAACCACTGTATCTTCTTTGTTGCACAGGAATGTACAACATTTCACAACTGAAGCTTGGGGTCAGGATAGAATGGAAAAGGGGTAAGGAATAAATTCACCAGAGAGCAGGGCATGACGTTTGTTAAAAATGCATCCAGGAGTAGTAGTAGTTTGTCTATATGTTGTGTGTAGCTGGTTAGCACAGACATGATATTTTTGCCTGCAAATGTCTGGTTTGGCATCCCTGCTGTCTGCTCTTGCCTACCTGCATGCTGCGAGCTCCTCTGTATGCAGCTGCAGAGCTCCTATCTCAGCTCCTTCAGTAACAGGGCTGCTGCTTTGATGAGAAAGGGTTTGTTTTCTTTTCCTGTTTTTTTTTTCTTTTTGCTTTCCTCACATATCTTTTTGGTCCACGTGTTATTACAGAATAATGTATTATCATTGCAGGAGGGAAAGCTAGAGCAGAATTGCTCCTTGCAACCTGGAGTCAGCTAGTGACTCTTGAGCATCCACAAAACAACCCAAGAACCTCCTGCTTTTCCCTTAGCAACCTGGTGGAGCTATGAAGCAGTTTCAAGTGGGCTTTATTGGACGTGTTTGAGCTTCTCGTGAGCAGCTCAGAGTAGAGATATCTGAGTAATTTGTAAGCAGGGGTAAATTAGTCATGCTGCTGTAGATGGATTGCATCTGAGCCAGCTATACTGTGCAATGGTAGTGGTGACATTTGTCTCAGTCCTTTGTGCCTATATATATCTATAAATACATATGTATATCTATAAATACACATATATGGCATATATACATATTTATGCCTAATACGCCAGGCATTGTACCACTCACACAGCAAGAATATGTTCACTGGATATGAAGCTATGCCAGCAATGGGGGTTTCCTCCTAGAGAGGGGTCTTCATTCTGGGTGAATCTGTTCATGACAAGGTCACCCAACTGCTGATCAACTTTCAAAGCCTTTCTCCTATCATTTCCTCCGAGAGGAGATTGTGCCAATTGACTGCAAAGCCTGGGGAAACCCTGTTTCCTTGTGGAAGGCTTTGCTGTGGGAAAACCCAGTCTCAGCCAAGTTACACCAACAGCTCCAACTGTGAAATGTGAGTGTTTCCTTAGACAAGAAGGACATCTGATATAGCGGGACAAGGAAAATATGTTTTTGTAGCCATGCCTTTGTAGTGGTAACACATTTCCATTTAATTCAGTCTAGACCACTATGTTGTGACAGTTGTCATGAAAAACCATTTAGAAGAGAGAGCTGGTGAAAGGTAAATAGCACTGCAAGGACTCAGGAGCATTAACACAGTCAGGCTCTCCTGATTACTCTGACCTGACAGCTCTAACTATCTGTCAGCAATAAAGTACCAGAGCTCTCATATTTTCCCGTCAAATACAATAGCGCACATCAAAAAAGGCAGAAGACAGTTGCTTTTTCCTTTTCTGCTTGATATAGTTCTACAGCCTTTGATTCCACCTTTCTAGAATAAATGCTTTTCTTTTGAGAACTTTTGAGTTTCTAAGGGTTCAAGAACAGCATTGTTTTGCTGGCAGACATCAGCTTTGCCTCATTAAAAAGCTCTGCTGATGGAGAATTTTTTGCCAGTTTTTATTTCTCCTGCAGTTGGGAGATACATCATCTCACAAATTAAATGTTTTCAGAATGCATGTAAATGAGGCACACATTTATTTTAATTTCTGATTATACAATTTAAAGCCAAACTAAGCTTTAAAAGCCTGAAAAATTAGCTACATGCATATAGGGATATAGCTAAAATGCCCCTCATTTAAAGCATTTTTTCATCTAACAGCACTAACCAATCCAGAACAGGGTCACAAGACCCTTCAAAAGAATCTGGTAAACGTTAGATGCATCTGTGATGTTCAGATTAAAATACATTCCAAAGGCAAAACACAGAATTCTTTGTTCAGCAATTTGTACTGTCAAAATGGTCACGACAAATTCACAGGATCACGGAATAGTTGAGGTTCCAAAGGAAGAGCCCTTTGGAGATTGCCTAGTCCAAAGCAGGGTCAGCTACAGCAGGCTGCTCAGGACTGTGTCCACTTGGGTTGTGAATATCCCTAATATCTTGTCTCTTTGGGTATAAGACAGATGAGTCCATCTGTATCTTAGGTAAACAGAAGGAGATGTCTATGCTGAGATGCATACGCCTGCCCAGATGTGCTTCTGTAGAGCCCATTTCAGGTTTTTCTTGCTTCAGATGTTTTTAAATCGTTGGTAATGGAAATTCCTGCTATTCCTCAGTAAAATGAGCATCTGCCTCAAAAATGGCAGTACTACAATGAGAATTTTGTGCTCGTTTCATCACAGGGCTCTAATCAGTGCTCAGTTTGTGCACTTTGAACCTTCTCTTTGAGAAGAATCCTCGTCAGTACATTGGAGACAAATTTCTACCTCTGTGTCAAGAATAAAGCCAGGAGAAAAGCTTGGATGTTAACTCAGCAATAGAGCATGAGAGAGATCTCTTTTATAGATTTCCTTCTATCAGTTCCTGTATTTCTGGAAAGATCTTGGGGTCAAAACTCAAAGACATCTAGAAATATAACTTGTCTCTAAACCAATAGTGCCTTGATTCCAAAAGAACCCGGAAAACTTAAGTGCAAAGTGGCAATTATGGGTCCTTTATAAGCACAATTTAGTACAAAATTACAAGATAATGCTGGGTTAGGAACAGTCAGTAAACAAATTAAAAAATCAAGAATATTTCCAATATTTTATAGGTTAGACTAGGGCATTTTCTGGTATTATTCCACAAGCCTCACTGGTTGCAAATGCTGTAGTATAGTTCAAAAGAACAAGTCACTACAGTATAGTTCAAAAGAACTTGCCACTGTCTCATGATTTTCAAAAGCCACCTGCCAGCTGATCTCACCCAGCTCAGTAATCCTTTGTGTCTGTATTAGCACTGGGTGAATTCCTGAAGATATTTCCTGCTCCTAATTACAGAAACTTTTATTTGAATTCTCTTCATGTACAATCTTGTCTTTTATTTATTTTTTGTGGCTGTGAAGGCTGAGGCAGGAATTGCTTTCTGGAGCAGCTAACATGAGAAAATATTGAGAAAAAGCAAATTCTGAGGTCTGAATATTCCGAGTGGTTTCTTCCCAGGTATTACAATCACCAGCTTGAGAAAAGTTACAGTGTTATCGTGTCTATCTAGTCAATAACAAGCCAGCAAAGCTCACATTTCAAATTTAACTTTAAATACACCCAGAAATACATAAAATATACTTTAAGTCCATTCATAAATAGAAAAAGAAGCTAATGCAGAGCATTAGATAATTGATTTATAAATTATTGGATTGTGTCTATAGAGCTTTTAGACCCTCAGATAGAGAACAGCTGGCCTTCTTGGCAAAGAAAGACAGAAATGCTCTGTCATTTCACTCAAACTCACATTCCTCCCTTATACATATGTTTTGTCACATCTAGTAGGAACTATTTACAGAGTCTTGGAACTTATCTCATCAAGCCTGAAAACCCAATAGCATATTAATTTCTCCATGGGATATTAATTTGGTTTTAGTTTCTTTATGAATGTTGACAACTTACAAATACTCTCTAGGCCAAACCAGCCAAGTTTACTGATTTAATTTGGGCCTCTAGAGTACATAAATGGAAGTTTTTGACAATAATGAGCTTAGATATGAGTATAATTCACAAGTGGTTAGGTTTCCTTAAAGATGCAAATCTCAAATCAATTTAAGTTTCACCATTTCTATATATTCCCCAAGATGAAAACAGGAGATGCATTAGCTGGTTCTCCTGTCCTCCTATTTTCCCCAAATCATGGTATCCCAAAGAGAAGTGTCATCATTCTGCCAGTGCACCTTATATGAGGTCCAACTAGAATAATGACTGCAGCTGGAGGCACGGCTGTTAAGTAGAAGACAGCAGTGCAGGATGCTGATTGTACATCCCAAGACAGAAAATAGTCCACGTGAGGTATGTTTGACACTACCTGAAAGAGCATGGACAAATATATTAAAGAGGTGTAGGAGTAATGGAAAACCATTACTGCCTAATGGTTGGCGCCTACATACATGTTTAATTCATGGATAAAGTAACCAATTAAAAATGCATGATAGACTCATGGCAATCAACAGCAGAATATATGATTATTGATCATTAATATGGAGAAAGGGGGAGTCATAGTTTGGATTTAGAGAAGTAGGGCACTTGGAGGTCCAGAGCAATGCAACAGGGTGGCCAAAACCTTCTGCTCCAGCAGACTAGGAGGTAGATGCAAAGAGTCTGGCAACTCCAGCGGATGGGTGGCTTAGACTATGATGGTCCCACAGAGTGTGAAGGTTTGCATAGCACTTTGATTATTTCCTTTGCCACTCCTGGGCTACCTCAGGAGCCTTCAGAAGCTCCTGAAATGATAATCTTTATCAGTGTCATTAATTAAGCAGTGATTTCTCCATCCTTAAGACAGACAGGCACAATCCATTTCTCCGGTGGAAGCCGCGAGCACCTTTCTAGGCTGCAATGTGAAACACTTGTCACATAATATTCTGCTCAGAGTGTGTCCCTGTAGGGTAGGAAGGCCCAAGTGCCTATGAATTAATCATTTTCATTGCTCTAATCTCTCAGAGGTGCTATATGAAGGCTCAGTGATTTCCAAGAGGTTTGCAATCACTCCCTACGTCTAAGGATCAGAGACAAGCTATTGGAAAAGATAACAATTTCAATAGTTTTCAAAGCTCACAATCCCCTGGACAGACTTCTCCCTCAGCCAATTCTTGGGAAAACAAAAGCAAATTTTATCAAACTAGAACCAGACAACTGTTCATTAAAAAGGGCCTGTCTTTTGCAGTGAGGGTTGTCTTTGAGTGTTAGCCATATACAAAGACGTTTTTGTTTGAGGCTTGCAGCCAGTGTTTCCTCTGGAGCAGGTGCTGGGTTGGGAGGCTGAGATGTTGCAGCATCCAAGAAGATTGGAGAGCTCTGCTGCAGTAACCAAAGACTAGGGGAAAAAAAAATTAATCTTGGGATGTGGACACCCTTCCCAAGAAGATGGGCTCCATAGAAAAGAAAGGAAACAGCCACTGCCCCCACCAGAGTCTGCATGTGGGAGACAGATTTCAAGCATTTGGGTATCAGGTATGAACATCTGTCTAGAAAAAGCCCTAACATTGCATTGCACTGATGTGAAAACCAACATCCAACCCCTCTTTGCCTTAGCAGAGAGTCTCTAAGATCACTATCAAGAGCCTTCCAGTTACCACGCTCACACTCACTTGTTGTAGAGAACAATATCCGGCCTCCAAATGAGCTCTGAGGGGATTCGGATGGATGTGACGTTTTCATATTCCTGGGGGTCCCAGCGCAGCTTGTAGTCGTGCCATTCCTGCCAAAACCAAGGCGGTTTCAGAGCTGGGGGAGTTTGGATTGCAAAACTGAGGAGGAATGGGGAAAAGCACGTGCACCCACCTGCTTCACCCACACATTCGTGGTCATCATCTGATTCTTCTCATCCTAAAATGCAAGATCAGATGTCTATTACTGGAACAGATGAAGTAGTCCAAAGAACTCATGAAACTTTTCCTAACTGTAATTCATTTTGGTAATCATAAACACCTCAGGAATAAATGCAATCGTTATCTTGGAAATAAAAAACAGATGTTTCTGCCATTTAACATGGGAGAGGGCACAGCTGTCTGATACTCCTGAACAGCTGAGCCTGCACCAAAGCGATCTTGTGAGCAGAGCAACTTGAAATTATTGGGATTTTTCTCAGTATCGACGGATTCAGCCTGGGACCATAGGGACAGGCAGAGGAAAATGCTCCACAGCCTGGCTCTGACCTCAGCACAGAGGGAAGGAATTGTCAAATAAATACATTCTCCCGCACGTGTTGTGTATACATCACGCCTGGGTGATAATAGCTTTGTTTGCAAGCACTTATACGGTGAAACATGTTTAGAGCACACAGTTCTGGAAACCTGAAGCTTGACAGTGTTCCTCTTTCTACAAAATAGATGAACTTAGTCTGGGCTGACTTTCATGAGCAAACCCAAGTGACACATAATCTTCTGAAAATCTATCATCTGGTGCATACCCATGCAGTGAATGGATAGACTTTTTTCCACTTCTAGGCATAAGAAGGTAAAAATACATGTATAGTATTGAATAGTGTATGGCAGATACAATGCTGGCAGCCCTGTAGTAGAATTAGTTACTATTTGTTGCTTGCCTTTCATGCTGATTACTCATGTAAATTACCAAGGAGAACTACTAGGGGCAGAGCCTAGACCTTGCCCAATTAAAGTGCTGCAGCAGAGCAAAGAGCTTGTCTGCCTGTTTATCTCCTCTTGCTCCCTCTTTGGCCTGGCATCAGAACCTGCTCGGCTGACAGGGTTCCTTTGGAGCAAACAGCTCATCATTAACCTCACTCTTGTGAGGTTAATTAATTCTGAATATTAAAAGCCAAGAGATTCACTGGTGGAAAGTCCTGCTCCTTGTACACCTCGACACTGCACCAAAGGCTCTGCCATCCGCAGAGCCAAACCTCTGGCAGGAGGATCTGCAAGACACAAGGAGACGGGTCTTAGGAGGCCAGATGTGGTTCTCAAGGGCTGCTCCTAGACTCATGTCTTGATCTCCTCCATTCACCCTGGTCTCAGAATAACCTCCGTGCACTGGAGTGATCTAAGGGTACCAAGAGATGTCAGTTTGCACACCGAATTTCCTCTCGGGAGGAGCAGGGTTTTGGGTACGGTTCTGATTTCTCTTCCATATTTTCTGTGTTGGGAGCTGATCATTGCATCTCACAGAGAAACTGGGGTTTGCACCAAGACGTGTTCACTGTTGGAGGGGAAAGGCAGTCCAGAGACCACTGTGATGGGCAGGAGGATGCACCTGGGAGGGGATATCCAACAGCAGTGTGGGATGGGGGGAAGGAGAGCTCTCCTCCAGCTAGTCCCTGGTATTCCATGAGCCCCTCCGCAGAGGTGCCTTCTAGCTGCACTCCTAAAAACTGACATAATTTTCAAATTATGTCTTCTTAAGTACTCTGGGAACAGCGCTGCAAAACATGCGCATTGATCCCACGCCTGCACCATTCAGCAGGTGCAGAACAGAGCGTTTCCCTCCTGCCTCCAGCGTCGCCAATGCCTCATTTGGCCTCATCAATTATTCACATGGAAACCATACAGCTCCAGCAGCAGCAAACAGCCCTGGAGCCCCCTGGGCTCACGTAAGGAGAACGGAACGTCGCTGCGCTGCACAGAAGATGCTGCATCTAGACGCTCTTGGGTTTGATTTCCCAGCTCCTGGCTAAGCCAGGCGAATGTCCTTGCATCCCACGTGAGCACAACAGCCCCAAAGATTATTTTTCCCTATGTAAAAACCTGCCTCTCTGTTCTGCCCTCCTCACACAGAGTAAATCCCAATGGCAAACTGAAGGCCTGAATAACTGGGGACTATCCAAGAATGAAGATCATCATAGTTTCCCACCACTGAGGAAGAAGCCAAACAGCTCCTGGAGGGAACAGGCAGTATTGCTGCAACACTGTGTGTGAAAAAGGTATCAAAGATCTTTTAGGGTTTTTCTTCATTGCTTGGGCTATTAGAGTTATCCCTGACAGAGGTGCTGGAGCTGAGAAATTGTAGGTTCTCCAAGGGACAAAAACAAAATTATGGCCAGTCATTGTTCCTAGAAGTTCTTTCTCCTATTACATACATTTTATATTTACATAAATAAATGCATTTTAATTATGGATAAAATCTCCTATTTATATAAACCACTTCAATGCATAGCGCAAGTCATCCCGTTTGGTACCTAGCCTATGTAGCTTGTGTAGGTGTGCCTGTGTTAGGGCAAGTATTCAGGAACATATTTTTCTTGCTAATATCTGCCAGAGGAGCCATGAAACCCTCCCCTTGCAGCAAGCTCTGTCCCGGAGCTGGGTCAATAACTGCCCTCTGACCTCGTGTAAATGATAGTGTTAATAATCATGGATGCAAATTTGATTTTTTTCCCTTAGCCAGTGTCCTCTGGCACTTGGACCAGGTGTTCCTCTGCCCTGTGGGGATCCATTTCCCCAGGGTTTGGTGTGAAATCGGAGTTTCGACTGCAGCAAGCACAGCCCCAACTGCACAACCTCGGCCGCCCGGCGCTTGCACTTACGACGTCGATGAGCTGGGCGATGGACAAGCCGAAGCGGACCAGGACCACGTCGGAAATGTTGGCCACGGGCCGGGACCACTTGTTATAGCCGGAGAAGATCTTCTTGAGGAGACGCTCCTCGGCGTGGGCTCGGGTCTCCACGTGGCCACGGGCTGGGGGCAGGTGACGAGGGCAGTGAGCGGCGCGCGGCGGTGCCACCCCCCAGGACATCCCTCCTCCGCTTAGTCCCGGTCACCACTTCAGCCACCGAGGCTGATCCCCAGCTGTAGCGCTTGCAGGTGGGGTGGCTGCTAAAGCCGCTGGAAAAAACACAACATGGCCCAATCTCCCCCCAAAGCCGTTTGCGATTCTTTTGAGCCACTTTGCTAGCCCGGGAGCATCGCAGAGGGATGCTCCCTTGGCTGGCATCGGAGCACAAACGGGGGGAGCAAAGCAGGCTGCTAGGGGTGCTCCGAAGGGTAAGCTGAAAAGGAGAAAGAAGCTTCTCCCCAGCAAAACCTGTTTTTTCTTGGATACACACATGAAAGCTGGGATCAAATATATTGGGGGGGGGGGGGGAAGCAAATTGGTTAATAGGCAGAAAATAAAAACAAAGCCATACTTAGTAGGAGCTGGTGTAGAGGGACAAGAGGGTGCATGAGCAGAGAGAAAGCCTTGTTGCAAAGGACGGGGCTTCCTCACATGCTGGTGGCAGGGAGAAGAGCTGGGGAGAGGAGCAGGAGTCAAAACAGCATCGTTCAACTCACCGGGGAAGACACTGGCACACAGGAGAAGGAGGAGGTTTCCATCGGACACGCGAAATCCCATGGTGGAGCCGAGCTCACTCCCTAGTGTGCAGAGTCTCGCGGCAGGGCAACTTTTCCTTCCCGAGTCTCCAGACGCTCCAGCTTCATTCCCTTAAACTGCTCCTTCTCCCTCTTCCCCCTGCCTTGAGCAGGGCAGAAGAGCTGGTCCCTCCCTGCCCTTCTCTCTCCCCAGGAGGATGCTCTTCCCAGGGATGCGCGGGGGCTGCGGGCAGCCCTTGGAGCCCGGCACGTGCGGAGTCTCCCGCTCGCTCCGCTCCCTTTCCGAGCTGGGCTGCTCACTCGCCTCCTTGCTGCGCCGTCCTCTGCGGCTGCTGCGGGTGCTCGGGGCTGCGTGGAGGAGCCAGCGGCGAGCGGGGCAGGTTTGTATATCTAATGCATGCAGACCTGCCCACCTCCTGCCCAGGAGGAGGAGGAGGAGGAGGAGGAGGGAGGCTGCCAGCGAGGAAAAGTTTCAGCAGGAGAAATAACTGGGAGAGATGGACCCAGAAGTGGCAGATTTGGGGTCACTGGTGCCCTTTCACAGCACCCGAAGCCCAAGCAGCTCCGTGCCCCGACACCGCTGCTCTGGGGTGGGTGCTGCCACGGATATCCCTGTGGAAGGGGTGAGGATTATCCGAGAGGAAAGGGTTGCAAGGCGATGAGCACTGCAGCCCTTCATCCCGCCTCCGTGCACGGGAAACGAGGAGCGGAGCCCTCCCTGCTCCCTCCAAAGGGAGCTGTGATATTAACACAGTTATTTCCCAACCGAGAGCGAATGGATTCATTTTTGAGGAGGGGTGATTTTGCCAGCTGCAGAATTAATCAAAGTCTCTTCCAATTGGTCTAGCAACATATTTCATGTTTAATAATTTCCCAAAGAATCTCAGATAACTTCCAGCACATGAGATTGCTGGCTGGAAATGGATAGGATTAAAGCAACAAAAGAAATCAGGTTTGTAGTGAAATTACAGGTAAAATCAGTTTTGTACCAAACTCTTTTCATCACGTCTTGTCCCATCACTTCCTCAACAGTTGTCAGCCTTTTTGAATTACCCACATGTTTTTCCTATTGGAAGTACAAATTTCTGTGTGATTTGCCTTTGGTGGCAAGAATTATCAGCTAAACACCTCTTATTTGCACCCAACACCTGGGCACCTGTGACATGCCATAAATGTCTACAGGCTGACTATAAAGGCTATATATGTGCCACCACACTGAGGCCGGTGTGTGTCTGTAAAATGGGATTTGCAAAGGCCACTTTTCAGGGGTTAGTGCTCTCACAGGCCATGTGTTGGGCAACCAGACTCCAGGGAACCCAAATCAGCCAGTCCCTTTGGAAAATCTTGGACATAAATTATACAGGTATCCTTGACTACAGGCCTTTCTGTGCAGAGCAATTCAAATCCCATGGACATACTCCATCCATCTTCACCCTGCATCGTTTTCTGTGCTGGTGAGCAAGGAAGCTGGCTGGCAAATACTGCCTTTAGATTAACCCTATAAATAACTTTGATTAAAAATGGATTTCCTTCTTTTGGAAATTAATCATAAATCATCATCTCCTATTAGTGAGAGGTTCATCCCTCACCTCCCTGGCCCTATTTTTATATAATGTGGGGGAAGGAGTATATTTTACAGAGGTTTCTGCGCCTTAAGTGACCTTGTTAAATCTCACTGCCTGTTTCTTTCTGCATCATTGGGCCATAACAAAATTTCCATCAGCTCCTCGATGTATTTGGAAGGCAATGTTTTCCATCAGTGCATGTGCTGGGGACTCAGCCTGACTGGGACAAAAGACGCAATTTAAGGGTTTTAATGAATTTTTATTGTGGGAGAAAGCTGCAATTCCGGCCTGATTCTCAGGCACCCAGCTCTGAGCCTCATCATCATTATTATCTTCCTTTGTTTGGAAAAGATGCGGATAATATGGAGAATCCAGATGTTCAAAAAACTGGGTCTGAACAACCCCGCTAAAGAAGATTGAGCTAAACATAATAAAGGCAGTGTTTGTTCCAAGGTTTCAATGAAATCTCAGGCTTGTTCTTAGAATACTAAAAAAACGAAAGAAACCCGCTCTATGCAGAGGGATGGAGTCAGCCGTGAACTGCATGGCCGGGGCACCCGAGGCCCCGGTGCTTTCTTTGAACTCGCTTCTCTCTCTTCTTGGTCTTCGCTGCTGCTGCCAGTTCTGCAGGGCAAGTCCCCGACCCGTGCTTGTTTTGCAAAATGTCATCTGCATGTTTAGATGCACAGAAACAGGACACAGTAATGATTGTAATGATTGTAATAGTAATAATGATGATGCCTGCTCATAGTTTCCTGTCTATTTGGGCTTTGCACAGAAGACAAAGTGAATTAATGGGAATGTGGGAAAATACTCTGCATTCAAAGCAGTTTTCCCTCCAGATCGGATTTTTTTTCCTTGTCTCCGTTCCAGTGCTGAAGCAAATTTCTCTCTCCTTTTGCTGACAGCTTCATCGTCATCAGAGATTTCAGGTGGAGAAGCAGCAGCAAGAGTAAAACCAAGAGGAAGGGCGAGTGTCTCCTTCCAGTGACCTGTGCACTGAAATGGGCAGCGAGGAGGGACATGCGAGGGAGTTGCTGGAAAGCCCGGGCTCCGTCTGCCTCCAGGGAAATCCTCATGGTACTGCTGGCTTCCCAAGAGTGACTGATTTATTCTGATGTATTTCAGATTTTCTGTGGAGTGTCAGAAGGCATCAAAAGACACTTTGAACTGCATCAGACACATTTATTGCAGAGGAGCCTTCTGGCCATGGGGGAAAGTCAAGGCACCTGCATGGGAATAAAAATGATGGAGAAAAAGCAGGCATAGGTAATGCTTGCTTTCAAAGCAGTAAATATGGTCATGGGTGTTTTAATAGCCTCTCTGCTATGAAGCCTCTCTCCAGCAGAGGCTGAAGCACTAGGCTGGAGCTCGTGGTACATTCCAGACCCACATGGACACTGCTCATTTGCACCTTTTGCTGAGAAAGCTCATGGGGCAGGTGGCTCAAGACTGTGGAAGAACAAGGGATGTTGGTAAGTGGGAATTCAGAGCCTGCAGAGCTTCCTCTTGCTGTCCAGTACCAGCCGTGGTCCCGAAGATGTTCAATCCACAGTTCCCATGCGGGATGCAGAGCTTTGTGGGTGTGGAGACATGGAGAAAGACCAAGCCAAGAGATCTGACTCTACCCTATGTGGACACTATCATTGGGGTGCTCGGGGTGCACCATCATCCTGGCCCATAGCAGCCCCCCAGCTCCGACCGTGCTGGCGCGTTCCATGGGGCAGGGAGCCTCACAGCAGGACATGTCTGCTAATGCAGTCGCTCTCCCTCCTCTCTGTGAGCTGATTAGGATTTGAATCCAAGCGCAAGAGCTCTAATGCATTAAGCTATTGTGTTTCCTTGAAATCCTTACGCATTACTGAGCTGGGAGCTGAGCTCCTTGCAGGATTAGCTCCATAATAAAGCTCTGGGGAACCTCAGATTGTGTTTACGTCTGGATGGGCTGTTGCAGAGCAGGGGGAATTCTCTCATCACCTTGTCATTGCTTTATCTCCTGACGGATTCCCACCTCTCCCTCCACCACAGATGTCTGATGTGGTGATGATCTTTCTGGCAAGTGATGCTTGGTGACAATAAGATGCATTAATCCAGACACTTCTTTTACTCTGCATTTTTTCTATGTCTTGTTCCTTCCCCAGTCAGTCAGACATGTCTTGTGTATATTTGGACAAGAATCATTATTATTACGTCAACAATAATTACATCAAATTGTGATTCTGGCATGCTAAAAGCAAACAAACAAAATATGCCACCCACTGAAAATGGAAGGATAACAAAGCAACAAGTTAAACCCTCATTACAGCAGGCAGTCCTACAACCATTAGAGACTTCCTGTCACAGATCAGATGAACCTCAGCTTCTTATTTGTAAATGCAAGACATTAGTGAAAAGAGCACAGAAAGAGCAAAGAGGCAGCCTTAGATTCCCTTGAGATCCAAGAAGATGGATTTTAAATTAGGGAACAGAAGCACATCTCTCTAGACAAGTTTGTTCTCCAAGGATAGCTTTGGTTTCAGTGCTTAGCTTTGTAGATCTAAATTAGGCTCATGTCCTTCCTCACCGAAGGGCAAATGCTGCCCAATTTATTCACCAAAAAAAGCCTGGAGTTGACTGGTTGACAAATCTTTCCCTTTTTTTCCCCCCATGACCAGCAAAAGCTTCAGCTCACATCTTCCCAAGCAGTACAAACCTTCCAGAGACCTCTATGCTCTGCCCAAGGCAGGACAGGGTGACACTGCAGCTCAGATGTGCCATGTGGGGCTCTCACGGTCCCTCTGGTCCAGAGAACAGGAGCTGGGACCTTCTCCAGCCACCCCAGGTGACTCATTGGAGCTCTGGAGGTGCAACTCTCATGTAAAGCTTTCAATTTCAGTGCAGAGACACCATTTACAACCATGCCAAGACAGTGCTGGTACCCTGAGCACAGGGGGTTTTGGCCAGGGTGGAGAGGACAGCCGAGCACTCCAGGCTGCCTGATCTTTGCTTCAAGGCCCTTTCCTTACCTGCTATGATGGTAGGGCTGAGGTTCAGCAGAAACAAACTCTGCTTCAGAAACTCCAAGCTCCCATCGGGTTCCTACTTTGGTGTGAATGTGAGCTGTGTCCTTTGTGCAAAAATCAGCATTAAAAAATGCAGTCATTGCTGAAAACTTGGTCATAAATATTTTGCTTGGCACAAAGCGTTGCCCATAAATATTTTGTTGGTTAACCAATAGGAAATGATTGCTCTTAAATCTCAATTACTTTTGAGTAGTAACTGGCTCACACTGCTTGGCACTGGGGTCCTGCCGTGCGGGAAATAAGGCTGCTTTCCTGCAGCATCTTTGCGTCTTGCAGGCAGCCTTGAAGTGATGATTTCTGGCAATATCTGGAGTTCAACACCTTTTTGTCCCTGTTGAGTTTTGAAGGGCTGAGATTAAAAAAAAACACCATGTACTTTCTTAAGCTCAGTCCAAAGGGTGTCTGCAGTAGGAGTTTGTGGTGACAGTTCTGTGCCAGCTTCTTATGTTTCTATCGATCAACTTGTTGCTGGATGGATTCATTCATATGTAGCTGATAGACATCCTTAGGAAGTGAATCTTTGAAACTGTTGTCCAAAGTGAAGAAAAAAGGTGTTTTCAGGAAATCTATGGATTTTTGTTTGTTTGGCTTTTGGTGTTTTGCTGTATTCATGCCACCAATGTGTCTGGAAGACCATGATACCAAGGCATCAAAAATTGCTTTGGTACTATGGAATCTACACTCAAAAAGTAAATGAGGGGTGCAAAGCATTATCTTTTTTTATGGATGCCAAAAAAGCTTGGACCAAGTTAATCATACAGACACCTGATTCGTGTCCTCCAGAAATGCCTCCAAGGACATTTCTGTGATGTGCCCCAAGGAGGTGGAGAGCAGGCAGTCCAAGAGCTCCTCAGTCTCTTGGACAACATTTGAATTAGGTTCAAAGATACTTTGCTCTCCATGGACCCCAGCACGAGGTCTCTTTCTGAGCAAATAAGAGGATTTTTCGCTAACCAGAGAGGTAGCATCCGGCTGTTTGTCTGCATCTGTCTCCCACGCTGCTGTACCTTTGGGCTCAAACTTTCTTTCTCTTCATTGAGAAACACGCTTGCTGCTGGCGGGCCTGCCTGAAAAGAAACATCAGCCATCTGTTCCTCCCACAGTTTTCTGGATCACAAGGGTTTTGTTGATTAAGCTTTTCAAAAGTATAAATGAGTTAGGCCCCCATCTTGCACTGATTTTCCAAATAGCTCCCCTCTAAAATTACATTTTCTTATCCTGCCTTGAGAGCAGAAGTCCTGCACATTAATAACAGTCAGGCACTTACCTGGGAGCAAATTTATGTGCAGTGTGTTGTACGGGAGTGATCTGTAGAGCAAGCCCTGTTCAATATGAGTAGAGGAATGTTAGCACTTGTTTTTACAAGCATAAATATATTTGAAGACCTCAGTTGTGCCCTTCAAGCTATGGTCAGTAAGCCACCACAGCTATTACTTGCTCCTTAAGAACCCAACTATTTTTTCTGCAATTTTCTATATGCCCTATGCTACCACTCTAAACACCCAGAAGAGAAGCTCAGGGCAGGGATATTTATACCTGTGCTGCTTCCAATTTTGCCAGGGAAGATGATGGATTGTGCTGGAATGACTATAATTAGCACCCCCCAACACACACATCACACTGACTACAGAGCTTGGAAATCGCCTGAAGATACTTTGATGTAATTTGTTCCCAATTCCATTCTTCTTTGCCTGGCACTGTTGGATGTCCCATATGGCCCATTGTGGGCCCCCGTGCCAGCTGAAGGGGAAGCAGGTTTGATTGACGCTTGAAAATACCAAGTTGTGCCTTTGGGCTGGCTCAGGCTGAGGATGCTCTTGGCAAATGGAAATAGTCATGTCATTTTTATTCCACTGTTCAACAGGAAGATGGTATTTTCTGCACTGCACAATATACATAGAAGCTTGTTCTCTACAAGGATAAAACATCCCTCTTGGTCTCCTATAATGTATTTCCAACTGGAAATAGGTTTCAGACGAGACACATAGGTCTTAATAAAACTTAGGGGGATAGAAATTTGTTCCCAGTTCTGGTGCATGATTAAAAATCAAATGCCTCTTCATTTACAGAAAGAGATCAGACTCTTGGCATTTTTTTTTTACAATAGCAAAATGCATTTTGCAATAGCAACTTTGAGGAATGTCTTTTTTTGTTTGTTTTACCCTCCCTGAAAGCATAATGACATGTCTCTACTGCTCTGAGGTCACTAGAACTGTCCTAACCATCAGAAAACTTAATCCATTGCTTCAAATATAAGCTTTTGCACTTGAAAGGAAAAAAGACACGGAATGCTATGTTCACCAAAGTAGGTATGGATAAGTGAGCTGTAAAACAAAACCACTGTTAGCAGCGAAGCTTATGCTAACCTTAATTATTTCTCCTGTAATTCCAGTGAAAACATTCCAGTCAGAAAGGTGTTAATTTGTAGACGGCCCAGTTGGTGTGAAGAAAGGAAAGGCAGGCACAGGTCAATCATCCCCACTGTCCGTCTGCAAAGGACTCACAATAGAAAATATGCAATCCTCAAATCTTCTTGGTCACAGTCTTGTTACTGGCAGAGGAACAAAATCAGGCACTTGGAAGAAGAAAATGTTGAAATCTCAGACAGTTTTGGTTTTGTGGGATGCAAATATTGGTGGATGCTGAGCTGTTTCCAAGTAGGAGCTGTTGAGTTTGATCCTATGGCCTAGATACATTAACATCCATATAACATAAACGCCTTGAGCAACATGATTTTTTTTAAATGGAACTGACAGCAAAGAGACAGTTTTATGCAGCAAGGAGTGAAAAATCAATTAGTTATAACAGCCAATATAAAAGAGGACAGATCTGCTAAAGGCCATGCCACTAGGACCTGATTCAGCAAAAAGAACCATTTTACTTGCTATATTGAAACGTTTCCAGCAAAAGCGATCCCTACAGTGCGTCCTCAGTGCCAGGGCAGCATTACCCTTCTTTGCTCTTAGTGCAGACTCAAATCACTGAGCTGAGCTTTGCTTTCTGCAAGGAGAACAAGTCCAGACAACTCAAAGTATTAAAAAAAGAACTCCCAAACATGAATAACACTGCAAAAAAGTAGGAGGTATTCTTAAAAAAAAAAAAAAAAATATTTGAAATTCTTTTCCTTCCTCACCTGCTTCTGACTTCAAGGGACTGTATGCTTCACGTTTTGATCAATTTTTTTTCTACAGCTAGCTTTTTTTTCTAGGAAAAAAAAAAGACCCAGAGCTCTCAGTTACTCATTTAACTTCAGGAGCTGAAGCTGTCAATAAAACCCTGCAAGCCGATGATAAAATCCTGAGCACTGGCAGCCCAGGTTTGTCCCTTTACTCAGCACTACGTGCAACCCTTTGCGCCCGCCGTGCAGACACAGAGCCACCTCCAGCAGCAGATTCTCTGCTGTCATTCATAGGGTTGCATCTGTCATTCAAGAGCCGCTGGCCCTTTTTTTGGGGGGGAAAACAAACTTAGAAAACCAAACAACTAACCACATTTCATCCTGGCTTGTTCTAGTCTAGAGAGTTCTATTTGATGGAATTGAGGAAAACGGGAAAACTTCCTAGATTTGAAAATTCACTTTTTTTTTTTTTTTTTGAGGAGTTGATGAGCTTTTTTCTTTTCTTCTCCCTGAGAGAAAGTGCTCTGGAATTAATGAAACTGTATTTTGTTGGGGATATTTGTTTCAAAGACCCGGCTCTGCAAACAGCCCGAGCCGTTGTTGACTCCCTCTATTCACCAAAGGCAAACACAAATGTATAAATTATGCAGGCAAAAATCAATGAGGCTTCCGAAGGGGGATTCACTGAGACTAGTTCTGAAGGCAGAGAGCTGCTCAGCTCAGTTACAACCAGTGACTCACAAGCACCTATCACACCAACTGAGGAGTCTATTATAAATCAAGTCAGGTCCCGTGCAGAAATGGTGTTATTCTAACATTGCAGTCATTCCAGCAAGGTGCAAATCAGGAGGTTGCAAGGAGTGATGTTGCCAGAGGCAAGCTATCAGTCTTGTGGAAGGTGTCAGGAGAACATTTTGCAGAACAGTCAGTATGAGAGCAGGCAAGGGGCTGACACTCGGCTGACTATTTCTATCAGGAGCCCAACTGCAGCATCCAAAGCTTCAATCAAAGATAATCATTGCTAGGATGCATGAAAATCTGTCCAGAGCCATAGCAACACCTTCTTACCAGCAATTTCCCAAACCTTCTAGGAACGGTTTACTCTGGACTAGCAACTTCTCTTCTTGGTGTTTATCCAAGATGGAAATCTCTTTATCCAAACAATCTCACTGACATCCACACAAATTAATTAACTGGGAAAGCAGATGTCGGCAAAAAAGGTCACTGCAAAGATTCTGCTTGGATGAGATTTGAGGAGTTCTGCAGTGCTGCTCTCCATGTGTCTCTTGGAGCTGTGCACATCCTTTTGCTCCATGTGCATCAAGCTATGCAGCTCTACCAAGACTTCACCAGTTTATCAGGACAAGAGCACCCTCAGAGACATAGCACTGATATTATTCATCAGATTTGGAGACTTCTCTGGCAGAGGATGTTGCCTGTGAGCAAAGGGTAGAGAGTTGTCTTTAATGGGAGTTAAAAAAATGACAACCAGAAAGCCTGAATTAGCAAAGAATGCATAAGGGAGGCTTTGTAAGCCCAATTAGATGTAAACAGAACAGAGACCCTCCAAAGCAATCCACCAAAGCCCTGCTGAATATTTATCACCTGGTCAGGGCATGATCACAGGTATTCTCTAGGAGAAAGGGTAGTTTATTCAAGCAGACAGTGATATATTTATTTTCAAGGCCCTTTTTTTTGGCTTGAATTACCATGTGCTGTGACACTTAGTGTTCTTTTTTCCCTCCTTTTCACAGAAAAGGGCACTGGTTTTGCAGAGGAGGTGATGCGCGATGCCCTGACCTCACTGGACAGCTTTCACTTGCAATTTCTACAGCAGAAAAGCAGTGAGGAATCAAGGTGCTCTTCCTAATCCAGGCTATGCCCTTACCCAGAGGTTTATTCCTCCCATGAAGACTTGGGGAAGTGGCAGTGAGCTGAGTCTTTTAGGAGAGAGGAAGAAAATGAACATCAAGAAATCCAGGCAAGAGCAGAAGTTGCTTCAGGGCATTTGCTATGCAGAGGGATAGGTGGGATTGCAGTAACTTTTGCACTTGATTCTAAATGCAGCTGATGTGGTTTGGAAGTAGTGATTACTCACCAAAGTTGGTGTTCATGCTACACACTAACAACATTGATAAAGGAGAGCAAGCCACATGTGATGGCTTCACGCCTGCTTTCAGCACTGAAATAGCATTTGATGCATTTTGCTGTGCAGCTCTGATTTAAATCATTTGACTCATGCCTATGAACCATGCTGGTATCTTGAATATTCAGCTCTCCCTGCGAAAAAATCATAGCCAGTCACCCTCTGCACCACCTGTCCTTGTAAGGAGAAGAGCAGAAAAGTTTAGGCATGTTTGGGATTACACAACCTATAAAGCAAACCTTTCCACATGCATCTCTGGAAGACACACAAGATAAATATAGAGGGGGCAGCAGCGTGGCTAATTAAGCTCTCACAGAGGTGAACTGCTGAAAGTTTAATTAGCTCCACAGCTCACTGATGTTTCTCCTGCAAGGTGTATAAATCAAAGTCGGTTTGATCAGGATCCACTCCGCAGTGCATGGGGCTCCAGATTGGTGCCCGGGATTTCACCTCTTATTAGGAAACAGCAGTGAGCGGCAGGGAAGACAAGGCCATGGCATCTGCAGGGCTCCGCTGGGCAAGGTGCTACATTTTCCTGTTAAAACTAGCCATCTATTATTTAGCTTAACTTTGCAGCTATTTTTACTGGGATGTTCAGCTCGGAAATCCTATCCTGCCTTCACTTCACATTCAAGTGTTGGTTTAGCAGGAAAATGCTCTGACCACTCTTGGTTGACGTAGCCTACATACAGGGAACCCACATGAAGATGTTCAAGCTCCTTGGCAGGGCACAAAGTTTGCCCACAGCCTATGACACTTCTCCATAGCAGGGATGTTGATAATCCAAAAGGTTTATCAACAGGAAAAAAAAACAGCTTTTCTAAGCTAGAGGGAAAAGATTGGGCAGGAGGAAGGACAGGGACCCCCTAACCCCATCACACTGATTCAGGCACAAGCTGCTGAACTGGAGGTCTCCTGCTCCAACATCTACAATTATCTTCAAGAGGCAGAAAAACACTTTACCAACTACTCGTCTATTAGTCAGGCTCCTCAGCTGGGCAGACAGTGGCTACATAAGTGGATTTATTTAAATACACAGCAGTAAAAATAAACCTTCCCTTCTTTTTCAGATTTAAAATCAAAACGTTATCTTAGCACCGTCTCCGTATGAAGGAGTCAGCTCCTATTCTACCCACATGCAAGCATAGATGATTTTAAAATATATTTTTTTCCAAAAGCAAGCGTGTGTGTCTGAGGTTGTCCTAGACTCAAGTCAATACAATTACAATAACATTTCTTCCACCTAATTTAATCTTATCCATAGCCCCTCGGTTTGTTCTCCCACAGGAGCATCCTCCCACCACTATCAATAGACATTTAGTATTTTTGGTGAGACTTGTTTGTGCCTGCCTTCTTTAAAATGAGCAGAACATATGGTTTAAAAAATAAAAAATAAATAAAAGGGAAAAGGAAAGACAGACAAACAATATTATGCCAGAAGGAGAAGAGCAATTAATATCCTCTTACCCTCTGAAGATGAATAAGAGCCACAAAACTCAGTCCACTTGTGTCCTAGCAGGATTTTTTTTTTCCAAAATAAAACATGAAATATAAATCAGCCATTGACATTTCTCCTTGGGGAGTGAGAGCAATGAAGTGACATATGACAGATGGCAGGAAAGTGACAGCACACTTTGTAAAGCTGCTCACATCATTTGTTGACAAGGAGAGTTTAAAAGCTTGAACAAAATAAGGTATTTTTGCTCATACATTTAGTCAGATACTGTTTAGCTGCTTTTGTGGCAAAGCTGGGGCAGAAAGCTATTTAAAAGTCTGTGAAGATTTAAAAAAGAAATAGCTCTAGGGTGATCATTTTCTTTAAAGTCCAAGTTGTGAATAAATGATAACCCATTGCTATAACATTTTCTCCAGGATAAGGCTTGAAAGCTAACACAGGAAATTGTTTAAACAAACATTGCTCTACTCATAAAAAAAAAAAAAAAATAACAGGTTTGTGTTCCCCCCATTTTTTTTTTTAGGAGACAGCAGAAACTCTTTGAAGCTTGACTTCAAAAAAATCCTAGGCTCTTTTCCCTGTGAGAGGAGCGCTCAGAGCCTGAGCAACGAGCAAGAGGAAACTTCAAATGGTACCAAATGGGATAGGGGACAAATACCGTGGAACTGAACTTCAAAGTGCAGCCCACCTCTTCTGAAGCTCAAAGCAACTGCAGCACAACTCCTGCATTTATTTACACACACTAGTTTTGCAATTATTTCTAAAGCCCTAATCTGACTTGGGCAAGAATTTCAATATTTTGCCTTCACAAATCCTCTTGCGGTCCTGGAATGTGGAAAATCCAGCATTCATCAGGGAGATACCCTTGTGTTTTGCTGTATAATTTGCTTAATATATTTGCATTTCTGACTAAGCAGAATTCTCCCTTTGGGGTGGAGGTGTGCTTTGCCCATGAGCTTAGATAATGCTTACTTTCAAATGTTATTATTTGTTTCTTAAGTCTAGGTATTCATGCTGGTAAGAAAAGAGTCAAATCCAGCATATCTTGTCTGAAAGTCACCCCGAAGCTCAGGAAATTCTGGTAGCTGGATTTATCCTGTCACTTCTATCCAGTCACAGATTTGGGTCATCCCAGGCCAGTCAGAAGACAAGCCAGTGACAAGAGGTCTTCAAGAGCTCTGTGCAATTTGCAGCCATCACTGAGCAGGAATCAGCCCTCTAGTCTGTGAGAAGCAAGCGCCTACAATAGCAGTGGTAAAGCAGAACTGTCAGATAAGGCAGAACTTTCCAGTCTAATTTCATGCCACCCTTTTCCATCCTCTAACCAAGCCTGAAGTTTGTCATCTCCCTTCCACTCCATTTCCCATGACCTTAGAGATGCATTTCATGTATTTTGCCTCTTCTGTGGCTTTGTTGGTTTTGCCCATAAAGACTTAGCAGGCATTGCTGCATACAGACAAAAATGAAGCAAGTTTGTTGAGTAGGACATGGGGGTATTTTTCCATGCCAGTTCAAGAGCTCTATCAGCTTTTCATGAGAAGGACTACAAGCAGATGGTTTCAGCATCTTGCCTGAGGGTAGGTGAGTGCACTACGCTGTCTTCAAAGGTCCCAGAATTTCATGCCTTTCCCACTCTTCAAGGAGGCAGCTCACATCATGAGAGCTTCCCAGGAGGTTTCCTTCCAAGAAGGACAACCATACACAAGGCCCCTCTGTACTGAGCAGTCTTGACAGCTCAGTTCACCGTCACCACCTCCTCTTTTCCATGGAGAGGCTCTTCCACCCCGACAGCAATGTTACATGCCACTGTGCTCAATGTACACTGGCAACATCTCAATCCCATCACAGGATAAAGGGCATCTAAAAAAGCTCACCAGCTACAATAAAATGCCCTGCCATCATCCTCAGCTCTCCTTCGTGGTGAATACACATCATTACTTACTAGTTGAATTTCAGATCAAGAGCAGCCTTAACTGTCAACAAGAAAGCATAAGCTTTTATTAGCAAGCTGCCTGGTAATGCATGTCCTCTCTGGATGATGAATAAGTCAGCTAGGACCTGCTGATCCAAGATAACCATTTTTCCCAAAACTGGTGGGGACAAGAAGATGTGTAAGATCCTTAAATTTCAATTAATTAACATCAATAAACTAAGGTTGGATCCAATGATTTCACTGTGAGCTCAGCACTAAAAAGATAGATGGAAATTGGCTCAACTTCTTCCTCTCACGAAACTGCAAAGGCCAAACCACAAGCGACCAAGGGTAGTTTCCAAAAAGACAGATCATCAGTTTGCAGCAGAGGTTTTCTGCATTCTTCATGTTTCTACCAAAGAAAATCATGATGTTCTTAAATGCAACATGCTCTGTACTTAAAACACTCAGACCAGATAAGGCAATGGGATGCACAACAGACACCAAGGAATGGATGGTTTCACATCTGGCAGCTGCATGACCAACCTTCTCATGTTCCCAGCATGAAGAATCTTCTGCAAAGCAGTGTTTGAGAGTAACTCCCCATTTCATTAAAAGGCTTTGGAAAGGCTCATTGGAAAGGCTTCAGCTGGAAGGAACTCATTGAATCTGAGCAAGATGTGCTGTCTTAAAGAGGTTAAGAAATCTTCACACACTTACAGAAATGTGCCTGAGGAGAGAGGGAACCAGCTATTTAGGGTTATTAACTATAATGCCTGCTTGGTTAGAATTAATGCACTACAGAGAACTGCAGTTTTCTTTTCTTTTTTTTTTTTTTTTTTTTTTTTTAAAAAAAGGAAAGCCTGGAACATTTTGCATAGACGACCAATATAAATTAAGTAAATGAGCATGCCCAGATATGAACTGCTTGTTCAGCCTGAGCTGAAAGAGATTCCTAACTCTTGCTCCTGCTGTGTCCAAGTTAAGTGTGGCATTGGCTCAGTCGGGAGCTGAGTCCAGAGGGCTGCAGCAGCTGGGAGATAACTTGACCCTACAGGAACAGGTGGCTTTTACACAACCCCTCAGGGCTCTCACATGCAGCAAGGGAACAGCAATGAGTTGCTGCTCCCTTTCTCCCTTTAAAATCCTATGTTTTTATTCCAACAGATGCCTTCTCTTAAATCCAGTAAAAGAAATTCAGAGAAAGACTTTTGGGACCAATCACCACAGGAGGGGGCCATAACCTCCATTAAGTCACCTGTTAGACAGGAACTACTATCACTTAATGCCAACATGGCCATGTTGTCAGTTGACATATTTCAGGGTGATTCTCAATGCCAAGGCTTCATTTTCTGAGTAAGCACCAACACCCCAGCAAGTCTTGCCACATATGTGTATGCAGCAGAGGGCTGGTAAAGCTGAAAGTGTTTGTTTTAGTAGACACATTTTCATCTAGTCAACATATGAGAGATACTTCTATTTCCTTTCATTCAGTCTTCTAGATAAGAAAAAACAGAGGAGGAAGGACAAGACCAGAGAAAGGAAATTTCCAGTTTTGAATGAAGTCATTGTAGGAAAAAGCTGAAAATACGAAGTTGAATGTTACAAAAGTTTTCTTCTTCTCCTTGAATCCTTAATTCATAATTCTTAGAGGACTCTGTCTTTGCTTTCTCCCCACCAACCTGACTTCCCAAATATTTTCGTGTTTTTACAAAAAAAAAAAAAAAAAAACAAGGATGAATCTGACTGGCAAAGTCAGAGGTAGCAGCTCTCTAGCTAGTTGGTGCTGGTTTATTTCTGCTGTCATCATTATAACCAGTGGATGACAGCTTTGGGTCCAGTGCTTCACAGAAGGCATGACTGGTGCTACAGCAAGTTTGGGGTCTTCTGCATTGCCAAACCTTCCCATGAGGGTGAGTTTGAGGAGCCCATCTTGCTCCACAGTCAGATTCATCTTTCCATGCCCACAGATCAGAGCAAAGTGATAATGAGCTTTGATTGCAGATTTGCTGCTGGCTGCATCGGAGTCTCTGATGGTGCAATTACCCTCTGTAAATAGAGGGAATGTGTCACGTATTCCTTCGTGCGCCTTCTCCGCTTAAATGCTTTTTGATTACTATCCCTTCTTCTTGTCTGCTATTCAAAGCCTGCATAACCCTGTATGGTAATTGTTTTACCCAGAAATAATTAAAATTGTGGAGAAATTGTAATTCTGAAGCCTCTCTCACTTCTGAGAACAGAGTACTGGGCGCTGGGAGCTTCCCACCAGGATGCACACAGCCACCCTATGGCCTCTCGCACACCATCCTCACCCTATGCACTACAATGAGCAGGTCTTCCAAGTATCTGAAAACTCAAGCCAACTTCTCTTTAATTCACCAGGGACTTGCAGAGCTACCTTTGAGCTGTGAGTTTGTATGACCCAGGACCACCTCCGTCCTCAATCTTCTCTCACAAAGTATAGCAGATTCTTCTTTCAAGGTAGTCTTTGGTTCAAAAAGCATTTCCTGTCCTCAGATGATGTGATTCTTCTTGCAACTCAGACAAGGCATCATTGACCCCTCTGTCATCACAGGGCTGCTCCGATAGAGATTAGTGAGAAGTCTTGATTCTCCATGGCATAACTAGGTCTCACAAGAGAAAGCACCTGGTTTGCTAAAAAGTAGACATGGCAGAGTGGCATTAAGCCCACTGCAGACATGTTGTCTGACTGATAGACAGCACCAAAAAAGGGTTATTCTGAAGTAATGCCTCCAGTAAGATATTTGTCACTTGTTATTATACACCTTGGGAAGTGGTGACTGTGGGGGCCCTCAGATACTCATGGCTTAAGGGTTGGCAAGACTTTTTCTTAAAAAGTGCTTGACATCAATCGGGGACCAACAAAACAGGAAAGCTAGACGAGCTGCTGTCCTAGTCAAATGCAAATCCTGATTTTTAGTCCCCTGGGCCCAGGCTCTGTCCCCTGGTCCATGGCGACATTTTAGCTCTGGGTTTGCTGGGGCAAATCTCTTCACCGCATCTGGAAGCTTTGTGCATCTCATCCTCCCAGTGACTTAGTAAGATTTATGGTTCCTTGGGGTAGAAATAAGACAAGTCCCTGGGAGAAGAGGGAAGGGAAAACCTAACCAAGCACTGAAATGAGCTGAGCAGAAGCCCCCAGGCATCGTTTCAAACAGCACTCACAAAGACACCGCTTGGCCCCAGTGGTCAGAGAATTGGCTGTGCCCTGGCTGCAGGTTTCAAGGGGTATTAACATCCTCTCGTGTCTCTGTCATCTAGAAGGCAGCTAATTTGTTCTGACATGGAGTGAAGATGTTGCCTGCCCTTCATTTCCTGCCCCCTCACCTCCACATTATTAATGAATTTTTTCAGCACTCACCCTGGAAAACAGCTAAGATAGTTGTGACGACTGAGTGCAGGATCTGAGGAGGACAGTTAATCACAATTAATTGTATGACATATTTAAGCCTTGGTGCAAAATTTGGTCATATGAATCATGTTCCCATGGGATGTGAGGGAGTTGCACTGCTTTTATACAGCAGTGTGTGTTTGGACGATAAATCCCCCATGCACATTGCCTGCCTGGCTCTGCAGAAGCCTGTAAACCCAGGACATGCTGCTGCCACCTTTTGAGGGTTTTTTTTTTTTTTTTTTTTTTAATATATCTAGATTCATTTGCATGCACAATTAGTGAGGCTGATGTCAACAGGAGCTATTCTTAGCACAGGGCGGGCAAGCTGGGATATTAAGTAAATACACATATGTTAGGCAACATTCATGTCAATCAAATATTTCAGCTCCAGTCTTAGCAGAGAGCAGAAGGTAGAAACAGGTTCTGGTATTATTTTTTTTCTTCTTCTTTAAGTTGCCAGCTGAAGCTTTTAAAGTTGTAGAGAGCCAAAAGTAAAGGGTGTCTGGGAGCATCTGGGCTGTTAGAGCAGTCCCAGGTTTGCACACAGCAGTAGTAATTTATGACACTGACATGCTGGGGACAGCAACTTGGGGACAATCAGTCCTGAGAGGGGAAGGACACATCCTCAGGATGTGCAATGCAAGGTCTGCAGCAAGTCTGATGGATGGGCAAGGACATCAAGTAAGTGCAATTACAGCTCATGAAAGCTACCTCCATGGTGGGAAGAAGGATTGCCCAGGTGCTGCAAGAAGCACCCAGGGTGCTGCAGGGGATGAGGCCCTACATTTGCACCGCTGGAGCAGTGCCCAGAGCCCGTGTTTGGGAGCCGCACATCAGCAAGAGGCAGCGATGTGCAATTTCTTTTCTGTCTCCTGGATAGTGATGGATTTACTGACCTTGAGTCTAGCAAGGAGCACAGCACTTCCCCAGTCCCCTGACTCTTCATATGCACTCTTACCTTTAAGATCCTTATTTTGTCTCTAGCCCAACCTTCTCATTTGAATTCAGCACAAAATAACAGTTATTGGTGTTGTTATTACACAGTTATGGGAGAGCAGTACAGCACTAACAACACCATGCTGCAGTTTTTGCGCTCTCCCTTTTCTTTACATTTTCCCCCTCTTCCTTCACTCTCCTTCCCTCCTCATCTCCGAGCACCTTCCCTGTCGCTTCCCCGTTGCTCTAAATCCTTTCCGACGTCTGCGCTTTTGTTCCGCTCCCTCCTGGCCCCCACTGGGACCTGTGCTGCCTTTTCTGTTTACACGCACGTCTCTACAAATCCTGTGCCCGGCAAAGCACAGAGAAGAGCCCCCATGAGACACTTTTTGTTTTGTTTTGCACAACAGACCATCCTTTATAACAAAATAATGACTCAACAGCACAGCTAAAACAGTGCCCAGGCCAAGGAGCAGCCAGGCTTTCAGCTGGGGCTGTGTCCTACAGGCTGCCTGGCACCAGGAAAGCAAATGGCCACAAGACAGAGATGGGAACAAGGTGGAATAATTCAAGAGCACAGACAGAGCTTTTGCTTTGCATCTTCCCTAGCAGATTTGGAGACTGCAGGGCACACCCTTTGTCCACTCTATTTTTTTATGCTAAGAGCCATATCAGCACATCCCATTGCTGTGACCTCCACCACCTCCCTTTTTCTTGGCATGACTTCCCTGCTTCCAGCCTCCTTTAGGAGGATTTGCCCCAGTCCTGCTGCCACCAGGAGTGGGGGAAGGTGCTGCTGGGGAAGCTCCATAACCCCAGGAAGGGATGCATTAGACTGAGTTTACATGCAAGAGATAATAAGCAGCCCATGGGAGCAGGCAATCAGTATAAGAGACACACAAGGCAGCCCCAATCCTTCTGCATTTCATGGTGTTTATGCCAATCTTCTGCCTTTTCATTTTCATTTAAAAAATATATCATTATTTTTAATTCAATGTATAGCATTGGACCTGGCTTGGGCTGTAGATAATCTCTGCTTAGAGCTTTTTGATCCATTTTCCCCCAAAGATTAAAATAATCTCTGAGTCCCTTCCCCCAGCTGATCTCACCACACCAAAGACAGGTTATTTATCCCCTCAACTCACCCAGCCCAGATGCTGGGGGCAGAGGAGTCAGGTCAGACCTTGCACAAGATGCTGAAGAGCAATTCAAGACAGCAGGACAAAAGGAGCAAAGCCTATGTGCTGGGAACCCTGCCTAAATACTGGTGTTTCTGAGGATTGCCTGCACCTGGGGCAAAGCAGAGGCCAGAATGACCCTGGCCCAGCTCAGGGCAGTGCCCAGGCTGCTCTGATTTGCAGCAAATTGCCCTGTCAAGGGAGCAGGTAGCAAGTATGGTCAGCACGGTCCTACTCGACAGGGCCTGGGGCACCCTGCACTACCTCTGCTCCTTAACTTCTGCGTGGAAAAAAACCCATTTGTACATCTACAAATATCCTGCCTGTTTAGCTACAAAACAGTCACAGCTCTGGAAGGAAAGGTCATATTCACATGAAAACCCCTTGCCCAGGCACGAGGAATAGCTGGGCTTGGTGCTCACACTGGCAGTTGGAGCAAATATTCCCAAATTTCAGGCCAAGCAGAGCCAGAAAGTTTGCACCGTGTGAGTGAGGGAATTGGAAATTTCCCCTTGGATTCATCACAGGGTGGTTTCTTTTCCCTTTTCCATCTTCCTGCTTTTATCTTCAGAGAGTCTTCTCTCTGCATATGCAGGGTCCCAGAGGGTAATTTGCCTGCTCGCAGCTTGGGGAGGCTATTTAAAAATATTAGTGCTGTTAGTGGCTCCCTATTTGCAGCACTTTCTTGGTTTTGCAGGACCTCTGTCATCATGGAGATTGCACACTAATCTTAATTAGGAAGTGGAAAAGGAAAAGAGGGGATTTTTGGCCTGCATTATTCAACTTTGATCTGACTCGATCCCTTTCTTTGTGAAAGCAAAAACATTTCAAAGCCTTCCAGGAGCTGTAGTGTAATGGCAGTGACCAGAGGCACTGTCAGTCTTGCATGAGAAGAGAAAATTCAGGGGTCCGGGCAGCTTCTCAGACAGTCTAATGATGCTCTTCTTAGTAGCTAGCTCGGATTCGGCATATTTTTAAATTTGAGGTCATATGCATTTCTATAGGTGATTCTCACAGAACGTTATGCTTTATTAGAATGTTATTTTTTTGGTTAACTTTTTAGCCTGTGGAAGACTAAGACTTGTGGTCTGTTCATTCAGATTTCAGGGGCAGTTATTAAACACTTCTGAATGCACTGACTGTTTTACGAAATAATGCCATGTTTCTCATCCTTAAAAAGCAGCAGGGTTCCCACATCCAACATCCTTTCCCTGTGGAATAACACTGATGTGTTCCTTTATTTGCAGGTGGACTGAACTGGGTATTCCCGTCTAACTTTCAAATATTGGTGTAACTGCTATCACAAACACAGCGGGTTTGAAGGCAGGGTCATTTGCAGTCTTTTCCAGTGGGATGATCTTCTCCAACGGTGGGATTGGGTCCTTTGGTACCCCTGGGCCCTGGCACCTTCTGTAAAGGTAATGCTTGAAATCCGAGGCCACCGCACGCACGCTGAGCTAAGCCATGCCAGGATCTTCAGAGCCACTCTCATCATTCTGCTTTTTTAAGTGTTAGCGGCACGACGGGAACTCGCTGGCTGCTGTCTCTGGTTTTGGTGCTCGTGTTTCCTGCTTCACTGCTTGGCTCTGGTGTCCTTGTCCCTGGGCTGCGCGGAGCCTGCAGCGGCAATGCATTATTGACAGCCGCTTCCTGGGCAATCCAGCCTCAATGGACTCACACACGGTATTTCAGTGCTCATTACTCCTTCATTCCTCTTTTTCTTCATTAACTGGTGTCAATACACACACGTGCTGGGCTGGGAGTTGCACCGAGTGCTGGTTTTGCTCTGAAGTTGCTGTCAGTGGCGGGCAGCTCGGTGACATTTCAGTTCATTTACTCAAAACTGAAATATTTGCTCGCTGCAAGATGGTAAAGTCAGGTTTTGCTAATCTGTAAAACATGGGCCTTGATCTAAAATTTAAGAATAAAACAGAAGCACAGGTTCTACTTGACCTTTTCTTCTCTTTGAGCAGTCTCAGTAGGTTCTCACTGCAATTTCCCATCACCTCAATAAAAAAGAGTGCCAGGGATCTCCAATAGCAGGCAATATCCCCCAGCAAACCTCCCACTCAGAGCAATTCCTGTCAACTTCAATAGGGAGAGGAGTGGGCAACTCCAGGCACATGTAAAAGTCTTTGCTCTCTCTCAAAGAGGGAAGAAAATCTGCTGTTGGCCAAACATCCTCAATCCCTTGGTTTTCCCCCTTCTTCCTGAAGAGATTCCCAGACCTCTCCTCCCCTCCAATGACCAACATTGCTCCTTGCTAGGTAGCCCAAGCTGTGGCCATTGGAATGTCTCTCTGCAGAGGAGAGTTGCCTGTAGGAAGGAGCTCGCTAACAATCTGCTGGCTGCCCTTCTTTCTAATTGCAATTAACCTGTAATAATAAATATGATCACACAGAATAAGCAGAGTAAATTGAGAGAAACAGGCTGTCCAAAATGTGGACAGTCTTGTGGCTCTTCCCATAACCCTTCCAACCCTGTACGCAGGATTGAGAGCTCCATTCATTTCTCGCAGTAGCAGCGGAGGGAAAGGGCAGTAATGGGCAAGTCTCAATTTAGCCAGGCTGAAGAAGAACAATTTGGCAGAGCGGAAATTTCCAAGTTGTAATGATGGGGAAATAATTGGTAAGGGGAAATGTTTATCCTCAAGGAGCAGCCTGGGGAAGGGGGAACCGGCGTGCTGGGCCCCGGCGTACGCAGCGCTGTCACATTGGAGCACGTCACGGGAGCCGGAGTGGCTGGCAGGAGTCTGCGGCTCAGCCGCAAAACACCCCAAAGTGACGGATGCTGTAGGAGAAAGGGCAGACTTGCCATGTGAGGAGACCAGCAGCATCTTCTCCATTTCACTGCCCAACCTCAAGGCAATTCCTTTTGCAGTATTTTTCTCCTCGCGTTGCAAGGAGAATCCTCCTTGCAACCCTCCTGCAAAGGTTTTTCCTCTGAGGTGGGACTGAGGGCAACGTTCCCTACAAAATATCATCGCAAGGATTCCAATTGTTTCCTGCAAACTTGCATCATCCAGCCCCATCTGAAAGGCTGATGGTTTTTTCCTTATCTTCTGCTTTTTCTTATCAAGGGTTGGTCAGTACATAGGCAGCTGTGTTTAAAAGCTAAGTAGCAGATTAAGAATCCAATCACGTGCTGCCTGCACCAAAAACAAACTGCTGGGGAGAAGGGAAAAATCCAGGTTTAGTATTCCTAAAGTATTGCTTAGTTTAACATTGCTGGCAGGGCCGATGCTCCCTTGCCCACAATGGGCATCTCATCAGGGGAGAAAGAGCCAGTTTCATTGCACAGAACCATTGCCACTTATCCCCAAAGTATTTGGTGAACATAATCTTGCTTTTCCAGACTCTTATCTGCCTTGTATAAACAAAGCATTGGCAAATGTTTTGGCTCTTCCAGGAAGGTGCAAAGTGCAGATTACAGCACTTCTGCCTTGCCCGATGCTTGGTGGGAGCCAGCAGCTTGCATGCACAGCCTCAAAAGCTTTTCTCAGCATGGCTCTCCTGTTTACGGCCTGGGATTCAATACTAGCATTACAGCGTGCAATCCTGGATCAGAATAACAGGGTGCTGAATATAAGAAACTCCCTGTCTGGACAGAGTCTTGCGAGCTCCTTCTTTGGAGCAAACTAAAGAGAAGTGACGGGCACCCTTGAGAGGAGGCTGCAGCCTCCCTTCATCCCTCCAGCTCCATGTCGACAGCTGAAATACGGGAATCCAGAGGCCCTTATCTCTGGAAAGAGAGAAGGATGCTCATGGGCTCAGGGCTGGAAACCATAAGAAGTTCCCAAGGATTGTAAACGGTGCCCTTGGACAGTGTTCCACAAGGTGAAGATGACCTTGGAGACAGTTTAAGATTCTGCAAAAATGGCTGCAAATCGAAACTTGCCTTTTGTTTTGTGTTGTGTTTAAGGCAAGAGCTCCAGGGCAGGTGTCTGAGACAGGCACAGGGGGCAAGGGTGGAAGTGATAGGGATGCCCCAAGCACAAGCAGCACCAGCATCTCCTGCTCCAAAGAGAAGCAGGAATAGGCAGGGGAACCCAGGGCTGTCACGAGCCGCCTGTTTGCAACAGATAACTGTTCTGCTAGATTACTCTGCGTGACCAGACAAGGCTTAAAGGATAAGGGGAGAGGCTTGGTATTCAGGTGACTTAATCCACTTTCAAAACCAGCAAAAGCAGTGATCTCAGCCAGTGACTTTCTCCAAGCTGTCACTGAGGGCAGGTTTTCCCTGGGACCTGTTCTAGGGAGGGGACTGGTCCTTCGTCTGATTTACTTTTTTTCTTCTTCTTCTTCTTCTTTTCACTAAAGGACTTATTTGGCCTTTGGACAGAACTCTGCTGCCTCCTTCCTCTGCCCTCACTCTCCCAAAGGATCTTGGCACCTCATAGCCGAAATGTAGATGGAAAAACACGATCATTTTTGTTTTACTTCTGGGGAGCAGATAGTCAGAGAAACAAAATGACCAAGAGAAACAAATGACAAGAAGACCAATCTGTAGCAGAGTAGAATCCCAGAGTCCCCAAACCTGAGCCCTAAATTATGACTATTCTTGCCTGGTATGTCTTTAGTAGAAATAGATTCAGATCTGCAAATCAGTCTCCATTTGTGCTCAGTGCAGCATGAAACCCTTCTGCGTCTCTGGAGATTTAGGCTGCTTGTATGCAAGATCTGGCTTCCAATTCTGGCTCCTAATTTTAATTTCCTATCATATACAGGTGCTTGGCTCAGGAGCACGTTTTGCTGCTGGTCCCGAATGCTAATTTCAAGCAAACGATACAAAAGAGCAATTGTAAATGTGATAACCGGGCATTGAGAGCTTGTGCCAGTGTCTCAGCTGATTATAAACTGAGAGCTCCTTTGCTTAAGTGGAAAATTAGCTGGGAAAAATCATTAAAATATTGTAGATGTTTTCTTCAGACTGTTCTGAGGATGACTGCTGTTTCTTGGTGCATTCCAATAAGATCTGTATTCCCTATGCCCTTGCAATATAGAGCAACTGTCTGTCAAGGAAGGACTCGAGTCCTTGCTATCTCTTCTCTATTCCGCTGTAATTAAGGCACTAGGAATGTTTATGGGATTTGGGCCCTTGAATTTAATGAGTGTTGGAGTCGTGCCTCCATTTCAATCAAGTGTGCGACTAATTATTATTAACGTAAGACTTTGGATGCACAGGGCTGCTTACAGCTCTAATGAAGATAGATCCCTGTCCCAGAACAGTTTACAAACCGTGGTGCTGCAGGCATGGATTGCGAGGAGTGCCTGGTAGGTAAAACACTGCAGCAAAGTGTGAAATGCTGTAAGGTCACATAGCTTGGGAGAACAGCAAGACCTGCCCCACTGAGTGCAGTTGCAGCAGTAAATGAGTTGGAGACAACAGGGTTTTTCTTCTCTTTTTGAGTGAAAAGATGGAGATGGAGCAGATGCCTGGAAGACAGGAGAGGGACCATTGCCAGGGTCATTTGGAACTATGATGATCCAGTTTGTTGCAGGCATCGGGGTCTGGAGGTCCCTGATGTTCTACTGTGTGCATTCCCCATCCATCACATCCATCAGAAGTCCGTGTCCTGAAACACAGACTGGAGCCCTTGTTTGTGGCATCCTTCCTTCCCTGCATGTCCCTCTGCCCTTCACCTGGCCTAAGGCAAGTAGTGTATGGATCTGTGCCTCCATGTGTCTCCAGCTGCAAAATAAAGATGCTATTTCTTGCTGACTTAGAGAGTTTCCAGGCAAGTCACATCCCTTATAGATCTGCTCATCTCTGCACATTGGTGCATGATGCCAGTTAGGGCTTCTCGGGTGTAAAAGCAGATGAATAATAATTGAATGAGAAAAAAATAAGGGAAAGGAAAACAGTTAGTGTGAAGGGCAAGGATTAAAGTTATGCAGTCAGGAATTTAAAGACATGACTGGCCTCGTCTAGTGTTGGCAATAGTCCTGCTTGAAGCTGGAGATTAGATTAGAGACGTCCAGAAGTCCTTTCCAGCCAACTCTGCTGCGATTCTGTGATTACAAAAAAGCTGGCACACACTGCATTTTATTACTTTTAAATGAGAGCAAATAAGTGAACCACCTTATGTTTCTTAAGATTTATGTTTGAAAAATATCTTTGGTATTTAACTTGTAGCAAGGCAGCTCTTCAGCCAGATACTTGACCTTTTAAACGCAGTCTGAAAAGATGAGGCTGCTGAGAGAGGTTTTTGGACTTCTCTAGGTAGCTGCGTAATGTGGGTGTAGCATCAATCCCACCAGGCAGGGCCTGAAGAACTGAAATTTCAGTTCATCAGCAGCTTTTAGAGGGGTCAGGTATTACCAAGGGGTTAGATATTATCAAGCTATCTTTCCTTCTGTCAGAAGTTTTTCTCCTTCATGCGCTAGGAGTGAATTTCTGCTTTTGATTCTGGTCCTTGGGATTCCCACAGAGAGCAGGTCTGTGAAATGCAATGCTCCAGAAAGCTTTTATTGCAATCATTCTTAGTGTGACAAAATGACCGAATGCTGCCTATGAACATCTGAAATCACACCATACTATATTTCTGAGGACAGCAAAGTATCTCCTTCTCCTAGCTGTCTACCTGGATTATGTTATTTGTGTCCAGATGCTATCATGTTGGATTGGATTACCCCTTTTTTTTACAAAAAAATAAAATAATAATAATAAAATGAAGCTCACAAATCACTTACTGCCCTCAGTCTCTCTCCCATTGTTACTTTCAAGCTTATCCTCATGTGAAAGGGAATAGCACTGACTTTTTCCATGATCCTAGCAAAACTGTATTTATCATGTCCTGTTTTGAGGATAGAGGAGATGGAAGGATGCAGAGGAGAGCACTGATTTGTTTCCATGCTGCTTCCACACTGGCATAGACTGGTCTGGGGTACTGTCAAATATGATCACATTAGATTGACTAGATGGGAGAATTTAAGCAAATAGATTTCACCATCCTACAGGATAAGAGCATGAATATGGCTTTCTACTGTGCCCCAGCTGCTTATCTTTTCATGCCATACCTTGCTTTCATTTGATGATGCGATAATATAATTTGACAGAAAAGCTAAAAGGGGAGATTATATCAGTTGCACATGGGTCTGTGCAGGTTAGATAACAGAGCATTGTCTGTCCTTTGATGAGAATGTCCATCACAGGGTCATCAACAGAAAGCCAAGGTAGTGAATGTCATTCTGCTATTCAGCCGCATATTTCCCATGAGACAAATTCCTCAGGTTGCACAGGGAGGATGGGGAGTCTCCAGCCCTGGAGGCATTCAAAAACAGAGTGGAAAACTGAGCATCCTCTTCTAAATTCAAACTGAGCATCCTCTTCTAAATTCAAAGGTAGATCTAACTTCATAGTCAGGCCTGGTCTGAGGGCAGAGATTGGACCATGAGATCTCCAGAGGTTCTTTCCAGCTTCAGGGATACTCTCCATGATGTTGCACAAGGGATAAGCTATATTTTCCTCTGGAAAAACACTCATTTCAGCACTTCAGTGGTTACACAGAAGGGGCCTATACAAATTACAATGTCAAGAGAAGTTACCAAAGCATTAAATTCCTTTTTCACCCTGACTATATTGGAACGGATTTATTTTCATGAGAAATTGGTGCTCATAGTCGGCACTAACTCCTTACACTTCTTTCACTTGGCACTGAACACCCACACACAAAAGTTGTTTTTTTTCTCCAAGCAAGACACTGGCATTAATCCCTGTGCTGTTCGGTAGTAGCAGAGGGAAGTGGCAGCTACAATGAGCTATTGCAGTAAACTTCCTTAAAAAGAATGATGAAATATGCTTTAACTTCAGTCATGCAAATCTACCATCATTCTATGAGTAAACATGGTAGGTTTTGTGCAATCAAATACCTATTTTCATCGATATAATCTGAATTTTGTTTCTAGGCAAATGATGGCATGAGTAAATCTGCAGGTTGATTAGAATTTCAAAGTTTTTGGCATGAATCTTGGCCAAGGGGAAGAGGGCAACATTGTCCTTTAGCCGATCTTATTCAAGAACAGCACATCTTGGAGACAAAGCTCCCAGGGACAACCTTGTGTCTTGAGTGCTTCTTTGAAACTACAGAGTCCATGTAGCTGCAGAGAGGGGTGCAACAGAATTAAATAAGCTGAAATCTCATTTCAAATGCAAATACCAAGGCAACAGTTTCATTAAAAATTAGCAGCTCCGAATGTCAAGGAAAGAGTTCTGCAGACTTAATCTGCTTTCTTTTGGGCAAGGTGTCTAAATGTGGGCAGGCTGCTACTTCTAGAAGTGAAAAGTTTTCTGGTCATTTGTGCTGGCTAGGAGGATATCTCTCTACACCAGCCCATGTCCTCGCGTGCTCTGGTCTCTGAGGTAGCCAGGAGAACCAACAGTCCTGCAAAAACATATGAAAATCTAAGCCAAAAACAGGGCGAGCTGAGAACTGAGCTACAGATGTTCTGAAAAAAACGTAACAGAATTATAGGAGGTGTCTGGCAATGGCAAAAGGCTGCAAGGACAAGCCCAACAGATGGGCCAGTATCCGCACTGCGATGGAGAGGAAGGTTCGAGAGTCTTGTCCCAGCTTGTGATCTGATCCTTCACCTGCCTGTGCTTCAAAAATCTCTTCTGTACTCAATTTTTTTGTGTGTTTGACAGGATTTCACATTAAAAGGAAAAATAATCACGGCTTTCAGATGAAACAGAAGCTGAAGTTATCTCAACAGTTTCAATCGTCCGCTTGCCAAACTCTGCTCTGGCACAAACGAGTCTCTTCCAGCTGGCACATATTTCCAGCTTGCTAAATTGAAGTTCTGCCCATGTGATCCATTTTCTGTAACAGAACACACTGTGGGTCGTGTCTAGTGGCTCGCTCTGCCCCCTGGTCCTTGACTGCCCAGGAGGAGATTCTGGGTTTCCAGCACAGCCCATCAGCCCTGCATCGTGGCGTGGGGACGGCACCAAACACACGGGCTCTGAGCCCACCGGAGATGATGCTGTGCTTCCAAAAATGCTTCCCAGTTTCTGTTGCGTTCAGTCATGCATCTGTTCTGACATTAGTTATTAATAGCTGTAACTGTTATTGCATACATACTTATTCACACACACATTTCTCTGTAGAGAAGCAAACTTTCACAGAGCTCTTTTAAAAGAAATTTTCTACAGAAGGAAGACTAAAGGCACTGGATAACATTTTATTTGAGTCGTCCTTTTTAAAACAAAGTGTCCAAAAATTAATAGCCCGTGCAGACTTTTGCTCAGAATCTAAACCAATTATTTTTAAAATCTGCTCTTGAGTGACTTACATTAATGTGCTATTTTATTTTTGCAAGAAATTGAAGCTTCTGCTGACTGTCTTAACAGTCTGATTGCTTAGATAACTGTGTGTGTGTGTGTGTGCATGCCCACTGTAAGTAAAGATTTTTAATTGACTAGGAGATCACAGTGTGACAGTGACCTGGCAGGACTCTGTGCCTGCAGCAACACGGAGGGCACTGGACTGCAGCTCGCAGCCTTTGAAGAGCCATTTACAGTTTGTTTAAGCTCTTGTCAACATGGGAAATTAATGAGAGTATCTCCAGCAAGATCTTTCTTTCTGTTCTTGCAGTCAGTGTCCTTGGGTACACCCTAAAGGAAACTTGCTCAAATGGAGATACAGCTGGCAGCTGGATGTAGAGAACTAACGGCAGGGTATAGGGTATTTATTTATTGGGCATGCCCCATTTGGGAGTGAAGAGAACCATTATTCTTCAGCAGGGAAAAGCAGAGCTGCTGAATGTCTATGATGCTGGCTGGTTGCCGACTTGCCCATGAACAACACAGCCTGTTTTTCTTTTTTTCTTCTGTTTTTTTTTTTTCAACATTATTAGAGACACTTTAGCCAAAGGCAAGAGAACAGAACTTCTTCCCCTACTGAAGTTGTTCCACAAATAATGCTTTGCACAAAATGAATTCTAGAGCCCAAGGACTCAAGAATTTCCAGTAATCTGAAATAAATCTCAGCAGCCACCACATCTGTGTGACACTCAGGAATTTCTCCGACTAAACCTTAATACATCTTCTGTTAGCAGAAAGGTTTTAAGACCTTCTTCACAGCCTGGTGAGTAGCAGCATGATTTGCTTTCAACAGATCTTTGATGTATAGATGCCTTACCTGGAGGAGCTACCAAGCCATATCTATGGTCAGTGATGATCGCTCGGCCACCAGCCCACACATGCGGCTCATGATGCCCACTGGGTACCACCAAGGATGTGCCTGGGTTTATCAAGTGGGATGTGAGCAGTGCCTGGGAGCATCTCTGCTGCTATGCAAGCCCCATGGAGCATGGGGATGCTGCCCATGGCAAAGCCCGTGGCTGTTCCACCTCATGCAGGTCAGAGGGACAGATTCAGGAGGTGAGAATGGGGAACTCCGCAGCAGAAATCATTTCATGACGCCCTCTGGAAGAAGCATCCAGAAGCTTCTGGATTAAAGAAGCAAATTAAAGAAACAAATTCTGCTACTTGTGTTTTCCCCTCTTTCCTGCGTCAGCTCTGCGGCCTTTTCGCTCCTGAGAGGCTGAAGAAAATTGCCAGGCTTTAATCAAGATATTTTTCAAGTGACTCAGGCTGTCAAATAAATGTGAAGGTCACAGGGTTGTTCCCCCCCACCTCGCCTTTGAAAAATCTGTGTTTCTACAAATAAGGGAAAAACCTGACCCTTCCCAGTAGCATTTTATTAAGGTGCAGAATTTATCCTTGGAGGCCAAGGTTGGCTTCTCCATCATTCTTCACCCTGCTCCTTCCTTCATTCCCTTTAGTGTCCCTCCACTATTCCCAGGGAAGCAAGGGGGTGGCAGGTTGATGAAGCTCAGGACAGGTGCTGTGGTTGAGGGAGAGGAATTGCTCAAGATCTTACGTTTCTGCAGAACAACTGGTATCAACGCCCCTCTTTACAAAACTCTGTTCGCACATAAAGCAATCTGGCGTGCTCTGTGTCTTAGAAATCTGCTAAAAATGATTTGCAAAAAACTATCTGGATTCTTCCCTAAGTGATCCCATGTCTTCATCAAATACATCGGCTAAATCCAAGATCCATCACAGGGCACCTCCTTCAAAGACCAGCATCAGCCTCTCAACCCACCTTCCATTATCAAGAAAAGAAGTAAATCAGCTCCCCGGCTGGTCCCGAAGGCTTCCGCACTGTAGCGTAAGACAAATTGCATCGTTGCCTTTTATGACTGATGCAGAGTAATCATGCTAAGAATTTACAAAGTGCCATACATCTTCAAAGAGCTGTATGGCCATTAGCTAAATAGCACTGCTCAATGCAGGCAAGCAAGCAGTGAGGTGAGATGGGCAGCTGGGAGAACAGTGCACGTTACTCTTCCACCTGAAATACAACCAAGCTGAAAGCTTCAGGAACCCTTCACAGGATGATGGTTTGCAAAGTGCAAACCCCCTGTGCCGGGCAGGACACAACGCGTGTGAGAGAAGGCAGGAACAGATTAACACCACCAGATTGAGAATATTGCTAATTAAACCAGCAAGGCATCATCAGCTATGGAAATAAAGCTCCTGCACCCTCTGCTGGGGAGAGGCTTCTGGATGTGCAGCCAGGCACTCCAAAGCCCTTATTTCCCATTCCAATATTTGCCAGGCTCCTAACACTAGGAAACTGTGTATTTGCGTGAAGATGAAAATCAAGAGGGACCAGTGCAGGTCCTGGACCTACACCCTGCTCTGACACCCTCGGGCTAGTGCAACTCCTGATGATGTGCAGCACCTCCAAACTAAACTTCGCATGCACCTGGATCTGTTTTGCTCCGTTTAGAAAATGAGTCTCATTCGACTTCTGTGTTTTTGTCAACAAAGTTGCTTGCACTCTGCAAGTAGTAAGGGAGAAAGCCTGGATATTCGTGCCAAAAACATTTCTACTGGAGTGGAGAAACACATCAATGTTCATTCTGTCTGACTTGAGAGACTTCCTAAAGTGTGGGAAAAGCCCTGAGTTTTCTTATGATAGGAATAGTTTTCTGAGGCTCCCAGGAATCCCTGTGTAGTCCTCCTGGCACATAGCTGAGTTTTCCAAGCAGGAGTGGGCAGCTTCTGGACTCCAAATGACCCAAACACTGAGCCAGAAAAGCAGCAGCTTTGCCTGGTCCCACTTTAGGGATGCTCTGCTGCTCGAGCAGCCTGGAGCCATTCTCCAAAGGAAACCCAGGATCCCCTGGTGCAATGTCATCATCTGCTAGAACAAACACGTACAGAGGCTTATAATTATCACTTAACCACGTCAGCAGCTCCTGGAAGCGGGAAGGCTCTGCTATGGATGCTCCATGGTGGGTTCGCTCTGCCATCTAGGGCCCAGGCTCTGCAAATCCAAGCAAGGAGTTCCCCGTGTCTTGTCAGGAACAGGGCTGAAGTTGGATAATCCCCAAATGCCAATGGAGAGAAAAGGGCCCTCTTGCATTCGTTTGCTTTCTTTAACATCTAAGCTTGTTGGTTTAAAGCATAACCTTACTGGGGTCTGCTTGTACCTTCTCAGAGCATCTCTGACTTCCATCCTGTTACAAGTCTGTGTAGTGCAAAGAGATGAAAAAAAAGAAAAGAGTTTTATGTGAAAATGCTATGTGCTGTGATTCATCAGATTCCTTATTTGTGCCAAGTTACGTAATCTCTGAAAGCGTGTCCTGTGCCCTCTTCCTTCAACTTTATTTTATGCCTGTCTTTCTGTTTAGCCATATATTATTAATTTCCCTGCAGAGGAGGAGAGTGCAGGCTAAAGAGCCCGCAGCCACTTTTGCTGCAAAGGTTTCTCTTTCCGGAAAGTCACGTTATCTCCCAGACCACCATTACATTTCTATTGATAGAAATCAGAGAGAGCTGCCAGGAACTGAAGAGACCTAAATTATAGAGAGGCTCGAGGAGCAGCATTAAATGGGTCTGAGGCAACATCCTGATTTCATTCATGGTCCTGGCACTCAGTTCTTGCCTCCTCTAGCAAAGCTGAAGTGGGGCATGGGGGGCTCTTCCCAACCGCTCCAGTCAGGCCTCACAGCAAGGGCTGTTTTTCACCAATTGGCTGTTTTTCACCAGTGTCTCAAACTGGGTTCAGATTTAGCCCCGAGTTTTTAAACTCCAAGTCTCTTATGGCCACTCAAGTTTAATCCTCCAGGGAAGCAAGGGATTAATCTACCTTTTCCTTTCAAGGTTAAACTATGTTTAAATCAGTGAGTGGGGCAGCAGTAGCTGCACTGCTGTATCGGGAAGCATTGGGATCCTGCCTAGGAACGGGGCCCAGACCTCGGCAGACTGTTCATCAACACCATCCTCTTGCACGAGCTCATGCCTATCACAGCATACAGCTTCGGTCCCAAACAGCACCACTCCTTTGGGAAAGCAACTTTTTACTTAGTTCCTTAAGCAGCAGCTTTTCCCCAGCTGGAGTCGTGGGCACAAGCACCCTCTTGGATTAATGCAAGAGTTTTCACAGCTCTGCAGGACCCAATGCCTGCCCAAAAGCACAGGGAGAGAAAAAAAAATCTCTGCCTAAAGGATGTGAATAAAAATGGATTGCCATAAAGAGCTTCAGATGCGAGAAAACCAGGCACATGTTGACACAGTAGCCAGGGCAAATTCTGGATGCCATTGCCATGACTGGGAAGGTGCATGCTATGTAGTCGTGTGAATTTTGTGTTAGGTTTCAACATCTATTTCTGCTCCCCAATAAAGGGAATGTTGGATAAGTGTTGCCTTTCAGGCAAGTGCCAATCCCCTAGAGCAGCCACCAGCCTCCCAGGGTTTTGCAACTTATCTGAATGATCCTGGGGACAAGCAGGCACAAACATGCACTGGCAGGCTTGACATTGCACCTAATGGGCAGCTCTAGAGGCTCACAGAATATTTAAGGAGAGGTACCCGGCATGCTGATACACCATCACTAGGGAAATCATAAAGGAGTGTATTGCATCTGCATTACTAGGGGTCTTTTAAGCTGTGTTGGGAAAAAGCTTGGCATTGAGCCTGTTCGAACAACAGGGAGTGGGATTTAGCAAGCTGAGAATTTTCCTGTTTATCTCACAGGTGAGAAGTGTAATGAGATAAAAACAGGGATACTTTTCAAGTACACCTGAATGTGTCGCATCCATGTGGGAAATGCTTGCACCTGGGTTTCCTTCATGGTGTCTGCCAAGACGGGCTATTTCTAAGGGCACAGAGCCAAGTCAGTGAAGATGAACAGGGGTCTGGTTTGCTTGAAGAAAAGTGTTCATTCTGCCAAACCTGGTAGGCTCTCCCAAACCAGGCACTGACTTTGCATCTACCTCCTGGTGTTTCATCTTTCTGGATGAAGATGAATTTCTCCATCTTTCTCTCTCATTCTAGGTAGGGTTAGCTGCAAACCAGATGGTATTTTCTTAGTCTAGGAGGGATGCTCAGTAAGGCAGAGAAGTCAGGAAGGTAAAAGTCCCTTCCCAGTGCTCCCATTAAGAGTGAATCTTTGTCCCCAGTGCGCCAAGAAATCATCAGAAATAACCAAAGGAGCTGGAGAAGTGCAAAGAAAAATAAATGTGTATTTCATCTCATGAAGGTTAAATCTCTGGCATTTTTACTGAATGCAAATTTTCCATTCTGATGCTTTGAGGCTTAAATTAATGATTGTGATTATTTAATTTTCCTCCGTTTCCCTTCCGATTGCAACTTTTTCTTTTTTTTTTTTTAATATCACACATATACAGTTTGGCAGCTGCCACAGTCATTCGTGTGAATGTCCGTGCTATATCATGCTCAATGTTTCTATGTAAAAGTCTGGGCTACGTCGCTTCTCAGCGGTGCTCATGTAAAATCATCTGTGACTGTGTCGTTCAGCATCTAGCTATTCCATTAGAAAACTACAGGTCATTCCCTTGGCATCTGTCCCTGTAAAATGTACATTGCACAAAGTCATGGTTGAAATGTACAGAGGAAATTACACATTCACAGGAAAAAAAAAGGGAAAAAAAATCCAATTGCTATTTTACAAGAGAAAGTGTGTACCATTCAATACATACAAAATGTTTTAAAATTGTACAGAAGTACCAAAGGCATTATGAGAGATTCTTTGGAGATGAAACAAAAGTGCAAAAAAGCCAAGGCAACAGAGCAAACGAAAGGAAGCAAAGCAGCCGCTCGCTTTGCTTTCTAAAGGACAACCAACCTCCAGCCCACCTGACCCCGGGACCTGCACGGCCGGGTGGCCACAGACACCCACAAAAGCCAAACCAGCCTCTCCCAGGATGGATTTCACATCCTCGCTCATGATGGGGGCAAATCCAGGATCAGAATTAAGGCCAGACCCTGTTATAAACCGTAGGATCTTCCAGGTAGCTCTGGGGAAATTATGCCATGCTCCAGCATGAGCCTGAAAATGCTTGGAAATATTTTTGGGACTCAAGTGGGTCTTAAAAGTGTACTAACCTTGGACCAGGAGGCAAATTTCAGGCCAATGCAAAAATCTGATTACTATTATTTTAATGGTATCCAGCAGCATTCAACTGGAAAAATCATTGTTTTGTGGCATCGGTAGAATTAGGTTGAGTATCAAGAGGCAGGTTCTACCCAATCTAGATTTTTCATCTGTCAAAATATAGGTAAAATTTTAGATATAGATTAAATCCTGGAGTCTGATTAATTGGATGAGAGTGGCAAGATCTGGGGATAAGGGCAGCTGGAGTCTGGTTGGAGTTTGCAAAATCAGGCCCTTTGGCTACACAACTTCATTTCTTCTGCAACTCTAAGATCAAAGATAGGCTTTTGAGGATGCTTCTTTTCTTGTGTTTTTAATGACTCCTGAACAGACACTTTAAAGTATGCAAATAAATATACGGGTAAGGGCAAGACCAGGACCTACAAAGGCAGCAGGATCGTCCCTTGGTCAGTCCCAAGGGGGACCTACCGGAGGTGGTGCCTGTAGCAAGCCAAGCCTTTGCCCTAGGATGCTGTACTTCTTTTCTTTTTTCTTTTTTCCTTTTTTTTTTTTTTTTTTTAAGAAAGCCAAACAAATAATCACCTAAACCAACTGCATCACTCTGAAGTGGGCTGTGTTGCCTTCAGAAGGGGGATTTCTCCCTGGGGTAGCATTTATAGATCATCCCCTTTTACAAACCTTCATTTTTGGAAAGATATGTTATCAAAATAGTCTTTTGTTTTCACTTTATTCACTCTCCCACCCCAAAGGAAGAAAATCTTTTTTCTCTTGTTCATCTTGGATGCATTTTTTCTGCCTTAAAGCTTGTGTGTGCATGTGTATATATATACACGCATACAATGATGTGTACAAGCATATATGCAAACAACATGCACACACTTTTGCAGCCAAAGTTGTGTTGTCCTTTTATCTTGCAGGTTATGACAAAGATAAACTGTGCATTTCATTCAATCTGTACAGAATTTACAGTTCTGATGTATAGCAATGAAGAATATCTAGAAATACAGTAGTTAGGTATTTTAGGGCTGTGTGTGTTTTGTTGTTTCTGGAGTGTCATTTAAAACAAAAGTACCAGAACAAGATCTCACTCATTTTTGCTCCCGAGTAAAATATGTTTTCATCAGCAAACAAACCCAAAGTATTTCTTAACAAACCAGGACCTTTCTATTCTCTTCTCCCAGTTATGTTGAGTCACATCATGAACAGGCAGGTAGCACTTTAGAGTCTACTCAACACACACGCGCTTATTACATGTAATGTTGTCCATGGGCATCTGGCAATGTGCAATTTGTGTGCAGTCTGTGTGGATACTGTGCCAAAGTGACACTAAGCAAGGTAAAATCTCGCAAATACCATGTCTACACTGGAGAACCTGGTATATAGTTTTAGTGCCCGGGGCATTACTGCAGAAGAACGGTGGAACCCACCTATTTGCATTACTGATAAAAGAATAAAACATTTATAAGAATAGTTTATTGAATCTCCTAAAGCTTTTGATATATCACACAGCATCTGTGTCTATGTTTGAAGTCTACTCTGGATTTAAAGCAACCGATAATACACCCTCTGTCATTTCTCAGCTATATGTTGTTTTGCTGTGACCTGCAAGCCTCAGGTTCTCTATACCAAGTGTGAATTTTTGGAGAAGAAAAAAAATTGAAGAAAATTCCTACTTCAAATTTTAAGGAGTTTGGTAAAGGTAGTGGGGAAGAGTAAGGGTCTATGTGCTGCCTACTGACAGGAGCACGAGGAGCGTTGTGGAGCTGCACGGACAACCAGGCAGGACTGAGCAGACCAGCTCCTGGTGCTTGCAAGACCTTCCCCTGGATCATCAGCAAGGACTGCGCCCGGTGATCACAGAGCAGGTCCAAGAACTGAGCGACCTCTCCACACCATCTCTACCAGATCCATTCCATAACCATCACTGCACATGGGAAACACTGATCACGGGCACCATGTGGGTCCAATTTAAACGATTACACTGAAATGCTGCTTCTGCTTTACCTAGAAGCAGAGCGGGAAGGAGAGTGACTTCCAAGCCCAAAGAGCCATCAGTGTCAAATGGACCTGAAAGTCCAAGGAGACTTCACAGTGTGACGTCCAGCCTCGGCTTTGGGCCAAAACCATCCAAACTGAAGAGTTAGCATGGTGTCAGCCTGATATCATTAACCCTGCTTCAAAACTATAGACTGAGCTGCCAGTGAAACCCAGCCTTGAGCTTGGCGCTGCGTTTTGCAAAGCGTTGTGGTTGCAGATAGCTAAGTTTCTCAGGAATAAGCAAGCAGATGGTGCTTGAACAACTCATTTGAGGCTGTATTTACAGATGTCAGGAGAGGGCAAGATGAGTTCAGATTCACCAGCACCTTTGGCAATGGCACATCTTGGACTGGCTGCTTTACGTTTCTCCCCATGATCAAGATCAAGCATGGGGGCTGGCATGTGAAGCCACATTTGTGCACTGCTCAGCAAGACTGGGCTCTTGAGAGCAGCTCTTGCTTTCAGAGAGCAAAAGAATCGACACTGTTAGAATCTGTGAGCTCTTCTCTGAAACATCCAACTTGACACACAAATGGAGACTCAGGCCTCATCACTATTTCACTCCAATGAGCTATTGTTGAGGGGGCAAATCCTCTCAGGGTGCTTTACAAATGGGAGCAATAACTCCATCCCTGCACACAAAGGCTCCAGAACAAAACAGGGATGTGTGCAGGCCACGATGGCTCAGTGAGGAAGCAAATAAATTGCCAATAAAAAGCAAAACTGTCACGCTAACAAGATGCAAAGGCTTCCCAGGGCATCTAGTGATGCCATGGTGAAATGAAGTCTCTGGAGCAGAGTGCTGGTATTGCACGCTCATTTATACACAGACTGGACAAGGAACATGAGGACGTGGGCCCAGTAACAAACTAGATGACTATGGCAGCACTGACAGTTGCAAGAGATGGGAAATACCAGCAAACCTCGAAGGTCTCACGACAATCTGGTGTTATAGACAGCAGCTAAACATTGACTGAGATCTGAAGGCAGCTCAGCACCTCTGAGTAAGAAGAGGGTGCTTCCAGAATAACGGATATGGCACAGCTACAAGTGCCCAAAATACCCAAGTACCGCAGACGCGAGCGGATGAACTTTCCAAAAAGTGTTTCCCAGCGCCTGGGAGTCACATTCCCGCATCCCCTGGGATGGGCGGTAGGCACAAACGCAGGTGTCCTCTGGAGCGCTGTGCGGATGTGCGGAATCTGCACATCCTACAGGAATTAAAACAGAGACATGGCAAGGCCCACACGTATGGGCAAAAAATGCATCTCTCATATGAAGCCCAGGCATCAGCTAGTGCCATCGCCCGCCCTGCTCTGCCTGCTCCTCCAGGACCAGGTGTCCAGGATGCTCATCAGCAGAGGCATCCAGGTGGAAAGGAGGTTATATTATATACAGCCCACACAGTTCTTGATTTTTCTTTTTTTTTTTTTCCCCCCGTGTACACATTTCTACAAACCATTAGTTACAAACATGTTTTTTTTTGCCCCTTAGTTACATGTAGTAGCGGTGGAAGTTGTGCATGCTGTACCAGAGGGATGGGGCAATGGTCAGTCGCAGTATCAAAGACACTTGGTATATCAGTGTTACCTACAGAAGCACCGCAGCACCCTACGGGATGGGGCGGCGAGAGGATGTCCTCGCCCCGAGATGACGCGTTTGGCAATGTGACCTCTTTTAAAAGTACTACAGCAATCTGGGAGTGCAGATACAGCTGGAGCAAGTCACTGTCTACTCGTCTCAGGCTGCATGCAGCAGCAGGCAAAATTGAGAGTACAGTCAGTGAGATAGGCTGGAAAGCACATTCATACGTTAAAAAGGAAGCGGCTGCTCCTCCTGCAGCAGCCGCTCCTTGATGCTACCTAAATTATGAGCGTGATTAATACGGTATCAAAAAACATGTGTAATCCCTCCCTCTAGACACTAGTATAAGGCAAGCAGTATTGTGTCACCGGGGCATGAAATACTAAGATTGACTAATGAGGATTCCTATATATTATTATTATAACTGTTTAAAAACCCTATTGTTATCAAAAAAGAGAACAACCACCAAGTCCCAGCCCTGCTCAAAGGAGCACTGGGGGCCGTGGCTTGGTTTGAAACCACCAAGGTGAGGCTGCCGCCTCCCGTCCTCAATGTTACTGGCAGCTGGAGGAGCTTCTGTATCTGATTTCCTTGTTTTGGTCTCATGAAAAGGAAGATTATTAAAAAAAATCACCTCAAGAGAGAGAATAAGGTGAAAAAGGAAAAAAGAAAGAAAAAAGAAAATAGCATCTTGCTGTTATTGCCCTCATTTGGGAGAATTCTTGGTCAAATTCCTTGGGAATTTCTTATAAAGGGGAGGCCTGAAGTAAGCAAAAAATCGATAGTTGGCGATAATGTTATTGGGACCCCAGGGGTTTAGATATTTAAGGGAAGTGAGGTTTGCAGCAACTCCCTCTTGAGAAAAAACTTAGCAAACATGATTTTTGCTTTCTCTTAGGAAACACCTAGGCAAGTGGATGCTCAACCTGTGGATATGCTCTGGCTTCTCAAGAAGGTTATACAAATTGTTCTAAAAATTTACATAATTTAAAATCTTAAAAATCAATTAAAAAAGTAAAAATATACTTACTTGTCTGCAAACAGCCATGACCCTAATGAATTTAGTTGGACCTCCTCAGCAGCATTATAAATATATATTTTTTTAAAAAAAAGATCTCTCGCATAGTTTGTCTGAAGAAATGCAATGGCTGCCTGCGCTGAGCGAGAGTTATTTTTCAGTGAATTCTGTGACTTTTTGTCTTAAAAGTTATTAAGAAGAAAATGAGCTAACAAGGAAATTCACATACAAAATCTGCACGTGAGTAACATTAAAGTCCTTTCCCAAATGTTGGGAAGTTGGGTGGTTGCTGGCGCTCTGCCCCTCTGCACCCTCCGGCCGCACAGAGCTGCTTGTGGCCCTGCTCCCAGCTGGAACCCATGCTCGGACACGAAGTTCCCACACCCGACTGTGGCTCCAGATCCAGAATTCGGCAATCTGGGCCCTATCCCAGAGCTGGGGCTTTTTATAATATTTCTGGCCAGGTCTATACGCAGATTTTGAAAAACATACCCCAAGTTTCCTGGAGCTGGGATACTGGGCTCTGATGGTGGGGATACATGCTGAAATGGCTCAAAAAAGCCTGCTGCAAATTTGGCCCATGTCTGTCCTTCTGCTCTCCTGGGCTTGGGTCCAACCTTGGCATTATCTGAGCTTTACTTCTGTCCTTTGATATTTTGCAAAAAATCGAGATGGGGACATGGGAAGGAAGGGGAGCGAAGCTCAGCCTAGCAGAGGCTCAGCAGACTGACAAGGTTTGCTGGGCAATATATTTTGTTAAATATCTTCTATGTTGAGACTCCCTTATTAGCCAAAATCTAGTACTTTATTTCAATTTAGTGGTTAGGCCTTTTTTGGAGTACATCCTATGGGCATGGGAGAAACAAGAACAAAGACTTTGCAGGGAGTTTTGGATTATAATTTGGAACAGAGGAAAAAAAAGATTTATGCTTATAAGCAACAAATCAGTCAATGAGAGCAAGTTCTGTTCTCATTTATGCAGACATAATTCAGGTTCATTGAAATGAGGAGCCGTATTTGGCATCAATTCTGCTGTAAGTCGGCCTAAGAATCCAACTTGAGCCTCTTTGCCTGGATGAATGAGAAGTGATAAATTAAAGCACCATTGTGGATGGAGTGCACATGTGTGACAAAGAAATCTCTGTAAATTCGCAACGATTGGATGCAACCTGCGTACTACATGTATAAAAACACTTTTCTATTAGCACTGATTGTGGGACAAATCCCATACCTTTTAAAGGTGAAAATTTGGAGAACTTTAATAAATACTAGTATATTAAGTTACTAGAAGAGGAAACATGATTCTACCTTCTTAATCCTTAAAGGATTGGGAAATGAGAATCTGGATTATTTTTCTTATCTTAAAGAAGGTGAAAGAATGCCAGATTTCAGCATGTAGAGAGGATACAGTGGGACCACTTCTCCTCATCTACACAAGGAAAGGGACTTTGCAATAAGAACCACAAATAGGCATTCAAAATAGAGTTAATGACATTTAAAATTTAGGACATGATGAAACTTGCATCACACAGAAATTGTGCCTCAATGTCCTGTTGCCTTTCCAGTCTCAGGGGCTATATTAAAATCTTGCCATGTTCCTATGCTGGAACAGGACTGCAGAGTATCATCCTCACCCTCGGCTAAAGTTAGTGCCTTTATATCATAACTTTCTGGGCCAAATTTCCAACAGGCTTTCCCAAAGGCACATTGCACTTGCACGTGCAAAGGCAAACACTTGCTCTGACCTGGGCAGTGAGCCGCTGCCTGGAGCAATGTGGCTTCTTCCCTTACCCTATGCCATTCCCATTCTTGGGGTCACGAGAAAACACGTCACCAAGTCTGATTTGGGACCGTCTGACATTTCTTGCTCTATCAAAAGACATCTCATTTTGCAAACGAAGGGCAGATTTGCACCGTTCACAATCATTTTGCACTCCAAAATGAAAGTTTTCCCCCTATGGAAGTGCAACACTGGGTTCATCCTGCAGAGAGAAATCTGGAGCCAGAGTTAAGTCTGTGAGATTTCCCACAGAGAGAAGAACATGGACAGAAAGGGAAAGAAGGGACCAAGCAGGATGGGAATTCCAAGCTCCCCCTTGGAAAAACATTTTCCCCTCCTGAAGGGAAAAAAAAAAAAGGCAGGAAAAGTTATACAGAGCCCTTCCCCACTCCTTAAACCAGCTCTTACTAGGACATGGGGAGGGCGTGGAGCAATGGGGTTTGAAATCACAGACACAGCCCCAGCTCCTCTGTGCAAAACATTTTTTCTTAATCCATCTCCTTGTAAGAAAAAAAAACAAAGTAAACAAAACAAAAAAAGAAACCTTACACAGTTTTTTGATACTTAAAGGATCACTTTGTGATTTTGTTTTGGTCCCAAAAGAAACTTTGAGCATCGTTTTCCCCCTTGCCTTCCCCCAGCCAAACGCCCGGCTGCGGATCCCAGTAACGAGAGAAATGACTCCCAACACCAACACAACTGGGACTGGCACAGGCTGTGGGCAAGAGGCTCCAAAAGACCATGAAGGAACAAAGAAGCATCTCTTAAATCGGCTTGAGGGATCAGAAAAAAACAGGCTGTCCAAGGACACGGGTAGGAGTGTTTTGGCAGGGCAGAAGAAGACAGGGAAGGTTTTTGTGGGCCTTAGTGTGTGTGCAAAAGTGTTCAGGCACAATGCAAACCATCAGAAATGGGCACCACCAGCACCTCTGGCCAAGACCAGCCGTGTCAATGGCTTCACCCCATGGCACCCTCTAACCAGCAGCTCTCACCCACAGGGCCCTATGCCGCATATCCATGCATTTTATTGGAATTTTGCCATCTTCTTGAAGGTCAATGAGGAACCACAGACCCCCCAAGCAATGACCACGTAACCCAAAATCTAAGCCAGAATCAACCAGGTGCTCATTCTGCATCTCCACGATGTGTAAAGATGTACCCACAGGTGACGCCCACCAGCCACTGCCACCTCCACAGGCCCCACTCCGGTGACCCATTGGTGCCCTGCATCTTAAAAGATTACGAAGAAATGCAAATTGCCCAGCCTGCACCCTGAAGGCATTTCACCTAGCGATCTTAGAAAGACAGTATGAAAGAAATCCAGCCTCTTCAAGGCTCTGCTTAGCTTGCCACGAGGGCCCCTTCCACAAACGCAGGCTCGGACCTGCTACCCCCAGCCCAGAGTCAGCTGCAAGAGAGCGTCCACCAGCTAAGGATGTCCTGGGTGGAGGAGAGCCTTAGCTGCTGATGCCCTCGAGAAGTTCAGCACGTGGACAGCTCGAGCGGGCCGCTGGCCACCGCTGGCACCGGCCTCGGCGGCTGCTGGAGGCTTCACTGTCTGGGGGTCGACCAGCCCATGTCACTGAAGGGTCCCTCACCCGTGGCGGACCTGGGAGGGGGTCCACAGGGCGTGCAGAGGTCAGAATCGGTGTCCGATTCCCCTTCCGCGATGTAGGGTCTGATTTTGGCCACGGCTGCATAGCAACCGTTGTTAAGGATGTCCAAATTCTCTTTGGACTGGGAAATGCTAAAGCCACTGAAAGAGCGCTCCAGCTCCTCGTGGTCCACCGAGGGGATGGAGATGGACGTGTCGCTGTCTCTCATGGCACTCTCGTGGTGTTTGGTGGCAATGTCTTCGTTCCTCAGGTACTCCACGCTCGCCCTGTTCCCGCTACTGTATGCGGACAAGGAGCGCTCGTGTGAAGGTGGAGGTGGGATGCGGACGAGCGAGCCAGGGTCTCCAACGGGTGAGGAGCCGTGGCTCTGCCGCTGGTAGGACTGCTGCTGGCACGACGTTGACGGCGGGCATGCATTGGTCGGCGCTGGTGGAGCCGAGAAGTTCTTCTGACCCATGGAGCTGGTGGACCTGATGATCTTGATGATGCAGCCGTTCTTGTCAATGTGCTCCCGGCTGTCTTCAGGGCTGTGGTAGGGAGGCGCGGGGTCTGGTTCTTTGGACCCAAAATAGGCTTCCGTCTCTGTTGGCGGGATACCCATCCTCTGCATGTAAATATTCACCAGGAAATCCAGCTTCTTCTCCATTGACTGGACCTGCGTGACACCACAGCCACAGCATTACATGCTTATGGTTGAAGCAAATGGACATCTCGTGTACAAACTGCTTCCAACCCCATCTAGGTATGTATGAACACATGAGTCTGAACGATCTCTGCCCACAATGACCAACACAAACTGGGATTTCAGTAATTATTTAATTAGCCTGCTCTGACAGAGCCTTTAATTCTCCATATTTGTAATATCTGTGACATGCATCAAATTCCCGAAAGCTGGAGGACAACTACCTCCTGGTGCTTTTCACCTCCTCATAGTCCTTGATGCTCAGATGGTCACAGGGATTTCTCAGCCTTGTATTCTAGGAGGAATTTCACCTGCTGTAGCAGTCAGGCTTGCAGACACGTGAAACACATCTTGTTTAAGGGTAAGGTGTCCAAAAGCACCCACATGGAAAAAGAACTGAGCTGTTTTTGAAAAATAATTTAGATAGTTGTCTCACAAAACAAGAGAGTCTGTGAGATTCAAAGAGCCTAATCTGCTATGTGAGTGATACCAAGTTTTCTGCAACATTTAGTGCCCTGCCATAATTTCCACCTTGTTTCTTTATCCAAGATATTCCTAGCTCTTGCTGTTTTTTCCTAAAGGACAGTAGACCACTGCAGGAGTGGAAGGGGAACAGAAAACACCAAAGCAATGCAGTATATGCAACATCCTCCAACAAAACCCCCTTCCAGCCCCAGCATACCTGTTTTTCCACTTTTCCAAGCCTGCCCATCATGCTCGGGTCTTCGGGTAGTTCCCCTTCCGCCGGCCCTTTGGTCCGATCCTTGTCCGTCATTGAGGACCCTCTCCCAACGATCTGGTCAACTCTAGTGGGATCAGAAAATCCCCCCGCCCCCGGAAAAGGAGCTGGAGTCAGTCGGGGACAGGAGGGCTCCGCTCGCCGCCCCTCCAAGGGACAAGGCGACAGCCGCTCTCCCAACTCACACTCCAAATTACTCCCAGACGCGGAGTGGCACGGAAGTGTTAATTTAGATGCAAAAATCAGAGCAGTATTAGCAGAGTTTTAAATGGTCCATTTCTGTTTATACAGATAAAACCTGGAACATTATGCACAGTAAGTTTACCCACCGCAAAAAAAAAAAATCTTCAACTGGCTTTCTTCCCAATCAGTTAACTTTTTATTCATACTGAGGAATTATTATTTTGGGGTGAAATCGAGCTTTCTGCCTAGCATATGTCAAAGAGTTTTTTGCAATCTCTGCATCAGCTTCCTTTCCTCCATGCAAATGTAAATGTGTAATTCCGACATCCACATAAATGAGGACTCTTGCCCCAAGGCCCAAATAAGCAGGTGTAATGCTAACTGTTGCAGTGGAATTACATCAGAGATGAATTTGGTCATTAATTAACAAACATTACCAAATTGTCTTTTCTTTTTTTCTTTTTTTTAACCAACTTGCAGCTGTCTCATGAGAATTAGCAGGGCTCAAAACCAGTTAGAGCAGAAGACACATCTGTCAGACCAGCTATGGGCACATTGTCTGGCAAATTACATTTGCATTTCCCAGTTCCTAGTCTAGGAATATGTGGTTAATACATAGCTACATCTACAGAGGAGGAAGGAGGGCAGAGCTGCACTAGAGGCAGGAAGTCAATTTTACTTGGGCATCAAATCTAGATTTTCAGGAGAGTAAATAGTGGAACTTCTTGATCCTTCAAAAGTTATGAGAGCAACTCAGTCTTGGAACGTGGTAGTCCAATTTATCAGCTAATTCTAAGCCAGGCAAACTTTACTCTGGCATAATGCACCAAATGTAAGGGTGGCGGGGGAAGAAAGGGTTAATTGATCCGACTGAAACCAACTTGAGGTATCTTGAGCAGAAAACTCAAAATGCTTCTTATGCAGTTCTGCTGTGTGGGCCATGGGTCCATGCACCAGAAGGAGGAAAAGGAAAGAGCTGAACACAGACATACAAGGGAAAATGAACAAACAAAAAAACAAGGAAAAGAATGGGGCTTGAGGCCATTTCCAGCAAAACAGCCATCTAGTTTCTCTACATTTAACAGGGCCTTAGTAGACATGTTTGCTGCTGACATAAAAGGACAGGGATCAGTGGGTTTAGACAGTGTGGCTCCCTTGGCTTATATTAGAGTGACAGCAGTTTACTCTGGCTCAAAGAGATGGACTGGATGAACATAGCACACCAAAGACAGAAAATACAAGCCAACAATTATTTTGGAGTTTATCTTTGATCCCAGAAGATCCTTCATTTGGGCAGGGATGTGACAGAACACTGTTCTATTTAAAAAGTCATGTTCAATCCTTTGCAATATAAGCACAGGAGTACAAGGAGCACCAAGTGCTCTAATTACAAGTGTGAGGAATACGCATGCCTTATTTCTCTCTTGTAATGGGAGAAGCATATTTGTCACAGGTACAGGAACTCCCCACAAGGGATGCAACTACTGACATGACATACATCACAAGAAATCCTACGACAATATTGTTACTATGTAAGCAAAGAGGTGTTAAATCAGATACCTCAGGCTACCTGGGTTTGGAATCACAAGTCAAGGCGTAGTAGAGCCACTGTACGAACTCCTCTCCTGCATGCACAAGCAAGTAGACCAGTAAAACAAAGAGCATGTGTTCAAAGAGGCCCAAAGTCTTACCACTGCTGGGAAGGCTGAGAAAAAATAAAGGGTTCTCTGGCTCATGTCACATCTAGCACAGTGCTAACACCGAAATGTGTCTACTAATGAGAATGAAATGTCCTTCAACAGTTGTTGAATAGAGGTGGGAGGCAGGACAGACTGTAACAGAGAGAATAAACCTGAATATAGCCATGTTGCAGCATATTATAACAGTAGAGAACTCTTGCAACCCTATTTCTAGTCTTGCAGAAGTTGAGGAAGAACTTCAACTCTTTTTTGTATCTTTAAGAGAAGAGCTATGCAGCAAGTAGACCTTGCATGAGCCACGTGAAGCACAGAAGACCTGGTAGACTTCATAGATTGACTGATCACTACTGTCTCACATAAAAGTGCTGCCTTCTCCATCATGGCTTGCCTGTAGACTGGCTGTGGCATAACTTGGCTAAAGCCCTTCACAAAACTTATCCTTAAAGCATCTCCTGTGTCACTGATACCAGATCCTTTCAGTCTTGCAGGAGCAATCCTGCTTGCCAGGACCATTCACTTCATGTCTCTGCTTTAAGCTCACCCTGACTGTTGAACGGGTCATCTCCTGCAGCTACAAAACCAGAGAGCCTGATCTCACCTTGGAGGCATGGTCAGCACCAAGCACAGTGCACTGGAAACGTGCAGGACACTGACCTCAGTGTAAAAAAGGGGCAAATGAAGGTGAACTGAGCAATTCTCTTTCTGGCCCACTTCATAAGCAGGGCAGAAGGAGAAACCAGGCTTGAGGTCTCCTTCATCTTTGCTTCCCACAGAAGAAGTTAGAAACCAGGGGAGAGTGTTCCTATCTTCAGCAAAGTACTGAAACATCATTGGTGCCTTCTCTGATAAAAGAGCAGATGAGAGGCCTTTCCCTGGGCTATCCCAATGCATTCCTGCATATCTAGCCACCATGAGGATATAGCCATCAGCAAAGAGCAGCTGATCTTTTAGAAAAGAGCTCAGAATTTTGTCTAAATTGGGCAGGAAAGTTCAAAAGACGGAGATTGAACATGGTCAACCTTTGCAAGTAGTGGCAGAAAGTTTATGTTCCTATTGCACGATAGAGGACCACAAATCTTCCCAAAGATGCCAAATTCCACATATGCACTATATCCCGTGGGGAGCCTTGCATCTTCCTAGCGCTTTTCCTGGCTGTGTCAAATACACGGAGGGAAGAATTCTGTGGAAGCTTTGGAAGAGTCGGCCCTACTACTTTTCCCATTGTGGCAGAAGATTCAAAGATTCCTAACGATGCATGCCCAACTCTACCATCTGCGGCCTTTGATGGGCTCTGTGCCCTTAATCTGAGAGGGAGAGAGAAGGGGGTTGTTCTTTGATGCACCTTTGATATCTTTCCTTTTTTTTCTAATGATACAAAAAATAAAAATAAATCTTGCATCAGCCACAGTGCAGGTTTTCTCATGCTTCATTATGCTTCATGCTAACAGTACATGCAAGGAGGTGTACTATGTCACCCTTGGGCCAGAAGCAGACATCAAAAGGTCAAAACGGCTCAAATGAGATAAAAATGAAGTGTTGGGAATATATATTCAATTCTTGTCTATTTTCTTTTTCTTTTATATTTTTTTTTACACAGTCCAAGCATTGAAGACAAACCCCCTTCATCCAGGCCACATGACTAGCTACTTACCTTCTTATTTGGCAATAAAGTTTGCTCTAGGCATGTTTTGATCAATATCTGATATCTAAATATTACGGCTCAGGTTGCATTTGTTTCAAAATGGGTCTGTGCTAAATCTGTCCGTCAGGAGAATTTGCTTATCCACAGGGATGAGATAAATCAGGGGCATCAGTCATTTTTAGGGAGGAAACACCCTAATGTCCCAGGAGCGTAGGTGGCATGTTAAAGCAGATTTTTAAACTGTCTCTAAGTATTAGAAACTACAGAAACAGAAGAAAAAAAAAGGTATTAACATTAATCTGAAACTATAAGAAAATTGGAGTGAACAGAATAAATACTCCTATCTGGGGCTATATGGATATTCCTCTTAGGACCCATAAATCACCATTTCTGTGTGTGAGGTGCAAGGTTTCCTGTGGAAATTGCACTTTTCATGAAGGCTTGCCTAGCCACTATAGAAATAAATATATATATATATTTAATCTTTGAGTCAGCTAAGTGGCAAAAAGTAATCTTTCCATATCCATTTTACTCATATTACTTTGGTGAAGATTACTCAGCACTGCTTAAATGAAAATCAAGAGATTTGTCACATATTAGCTCTTAGCAGGGACAAGTATATTTAGAAAAAATATCTGAGACCAAGACTGCTGCATTTAAAAAAACACCTATTATTTGTGCATGGAAGATGACACTGTCAAATACTACACCTACCTCTGGGCTCCAGAGGTTTTGAGACATGGTGAAACTGTAGCTTGAAGAGGTTTTTGTTTCCTTCTTTCTTTTTAATTCAAAGCCCCAAATTCATAGCCCCAAATTTAATTCATAGCCCATCATGACAGCTGAGCAGGGAATGTCTTGAAAGGGGAACCTAGGGGAAAACACACTCCTCTCTCAGCCTCATTGGGAGGACAGTTTTACCTAGGGTGAGCACTTATTAGGCAATAAGAAAAAATCTTGCTCATCGACTGAGGGCTGGGTTTGCCTCCTGCTTTTCTTTTTGCATGCAAAATCAGGATCTTCTTTTCAACAGCAGAGTTGTAATGTTTTTAAGTCTATCTTTTCTCTGTGGGCAGTTGAGTTGTATTAGCAAGAAAAAGAGACCACTGCATTTATCAGGAAGGAAACACTTCCTCCTTACTTTGCCCACTGAAATAAACTCATTTCAAGGCACAAAAAGCTGCAAATAGAGTCTCCTCTTCGTGCATTTAGTGTGAAGTGTTTCATCTTTTAGAAAATAGACAGTTCTGCTTTGTATTGGTTTGTGGGGGAATGTTTCATCTTTCTCCATTGGAAGACAATCTGATAAAATATGAGATTACAAAAAGCTATGACCTGGGAGCAACACCTCACCTGGGAGAAGACTGAAAAAATGCTGCTAAAGAACTTAAGGGTTATTGATGACTTTACAAATGTCTCTCTCCTTTTTTTTCCTTCTACTTGCCTAGTGTGAGAGGTTATTAATAAAGTAAATCAGAATGTACCCAGCGTAGCAAGGCCTTCTGAGTCCTGATTGCTAAGCGATCCATGCCGTCATGTAACTAGCATGAAAGGGGTTTGACAGTAAGCAAATGAAAAATCCAGAGAAAGCGGCATTTTGGTGAATCCTAACCTAGGCGAGTATTGGGGAGATTCTTTAGAAGAATACATGGGTCCTTTGGTTGGATACTTCTTATGCCGGGGAGTTGAAGGGGGCGGGGGACCCACAATCATATCTATCCTGGCAAAGTAAATAAGAAAAAAAAGACACCAGCAAAATGCATAATGAAGCAACATGTAGAGAAAAGTTGGTCAGAGAGTTGCAGAAAGAAACAACTGAAAAACAAAACGACAGAGAAAGAGAGAGAATTTGAAAATATATTCCTCTGGAGACAGAGCCCGCTCCTCTATCGCCTGGTTCTTGGCGAAAGGTAGAACCTTCCCCGGCCCGAGGCAAGATTCAGAGTGGTGGGAACACGGTCACGGCGCTGCCCCTTGCAAGGAGACTCCCCCCGACACGGAATAGGAAACATGCTTTACCCTCTGGAATATATTTGCATATATGTAGCAGTATCCCGTTGAAACAGCTGGATAGACAGCATTATATTCTCTTTGCATTTACAGTGCTAGACAACACATCCTCAGCTAGTGCAGAAAGGCAAGAGCCGTTGGAGTCAACGAGATAGACTGTGGGATTTTGTAACTCAATGGGTGGAAGACATCCATGGATGGCAAGGTGTCAGGATGAGACACAAGACAGGCACGGTACTGCAAAGAGCACATTACACACAGACCACAGTGACAGAGGCATTCATGGTTCAAGAGGAAAGTGCACGTAAACACCCCAGAGATTTGCTTGGATACAGCTTTCACCCAACGGAGCCCTGGCTGAGGGAGGGCACAACCAGCCCCGTGGAGCAGAGCTGGCAGGGAGAACACATTGCTTTGTTGGCTGAAAAAAAGGGAGAGAAAGGGATGCCACCCTGCTCCGAGCTGTGCTGTGACAAATCCCCCTGTCCCGCTGCTGCCTCTTGGGCCAGGCTCAAGTCAAGGCTGGTGGATGCAGCCCATGTTGATACTAGGGCTGTCTGACTCTGCCTTGGCCATTCCACACACACATCCCCTTGTCTAGAGGTTGCCCCTTTCCAGTTCTGGTGGCTTATGGCCAGCTAGGATGGCTCTTGGTGCCCATGTGGCCATGATGCTCAGGCCGTCCTGAGGCAAGGGCTGGCTCTGCTTGTTTTCCCACCACTCATTTGTCCAACGGACACAACTGTAGGTTTGGCAGGGATGGGGCAGGGATGCGGCTCTCAATGCAGAGCACAGAGGACTGAGGGATTTGTCAGATCAAAACAATTAGCTTGGCTCCTCTGTTCTTTCTAGGGAGAAATAATTTGGTAATCATCATGGATATCAAGATTTAAAAGGCCTTTCTCAGTTCTCTCTCATCTGCCCAGTGCTGAGGCCCTTTTTCATGTGTCTTCCCCTATTAAAACTAACCCAACTACCCTTAACATCTCAACACACAGGCTGAAATCCAGCTCTGTTAAACCACTGCTACATTGGGGGGAAATCCTCTCCTGCAGGTCCGCCTGCTCCAGGCCTGCTCCTTGCCACTGCCATCCCTGCAGGTCCCAGCACCAATGCTTTCCTCTGGCCTCCCTCTTAGGAAGAAAAAATTAGGTGGCAGCTGCAAAGAAAAGGGTGTCTGTCATGACAACACCTTCACGAGTAGCAAAAGCAGTGAAAAAGAGAAGGAAACGGGGGAGTCTCTTGCCTGGACTGGAGGTTTTTAATCCGGGAGAGCATGTCCAGGTGCCCAGCCGAGTATTGCTCGATGACATCCATCACATCATAGGGCCGAAGGCTCTCCTTAAACTTGCGTTTGGAGACGAGGAACCTCATAATGCTGCAGGGAGACAGAGAGTAAAAGACAAAGCTGGAGCCTGGGCCACTTCATGACAAATAATGCGGCTGCTGGGAGCTCCGCTGGACAGAAAGTGGGACAAATCCCAGCACTAATCCTGAGACGCAGCAGAAGGAGGAGGAAGGGGGGATCCTTTCCTCCTGGGGGAAGGGGAAGAGGGATCTGCTTCCTGGTGGGAGAGAGTCTCATCTCCAGACCCGCTTCTGGCAACGTCAGGATTCAACCTTGCAGTAACAAGGACCCTGATCGGGACATGTTGTTGCAGGGAATTCTCCTGCAACTCAGCTTATGACTTCCCTTAGCAAAAATTGCTATTTTTCAGTTTCCCAAGGATGAGAGCAGTCCACCAACGTGGAGATTGTAGCATTTGCCACCACTTTAAATTCCTTTTTCTTTCTCCCCACCACCTCCACCTATATATATATTTTTTAGCTCCACCATCCTCCTCTCCCGCTCTTACCACACTGCCCTGATGCTGACTTTGAGTCCCGGCGTCAGATCTTCTGTCACAAACTCACAGTTGCAGCTTTTGTTCTCATCAGGAATGTCTTCTCCAGGGAGGCTGGCTTCTGGGTTCAGAAGGGGAGGAATGAGAGCCCGGGAGGGGCAGAAAGAGCATCATGGGGAACATCCCTTGAGTCCCTTCCCTGAGCCAGGCCAAGGTGACATCCCACAATGCTACCAGCAGCTGTCTCAAAGTGTTTCAGAAGCCCCATTATGCCTCTCCCACTATGCTTAATATTTCTGTGGTTGTTGGCAGTGATTTTTCCTCTTGTTTATACCCCTACCATCCTTCAGGCTGAAGTCCTATGCCAATGGCACTGCTCAATGCCACCCATGCCAAAGACCCCTATGCCGATGTCGCCCATGACATAGAATCATTATCGTTGGAAAAGACTTTCAAGATCATCAAGTTCAAGCATAAACCCACCACTGCCAGGCCTGCTAAACCATGTCCCTAAGCGCCTGATCTGCACATTTATTGGATACTGCCAGGGATGGTGACTCCATCATTTTCCTGGGCAACCCGTTGCTTCAGTGGTGTTGCTTCACCACTATTTCTGTGTATATTTTTTTCCTAATCTCTAACCTGCCACCCATATCAATGTGTCAATGACGCCACTCAACGCCACCCCTGCCAGTGCCACATATGCCAATGCCACGCCACTCAGTGCCACTCAGGCCAATGCAATCCCGCTCAGGGTCCCTCGTGACACGGAGCAGCCACCCCAAGGTCTCACCTTCCGAATTTTGCCGCGATGCGGCGCCCTTGATACGGAAGGCTTGGCGAGCTCGACTGCGGTCCCCGAAGCTCCAGCTTTTGGGCACTTTGCTGGGGCTATCCTCGATGCTCTGGTCAGCGCTGGGGGATCTCCGGATGCCCTGAGCCTGTGGAGAGCCTTTCCCTTTGGTGCCAGCACCGCGGGGACTGGAGAACACACGATCTTTCAAACTGACCTTCTGACTGTTCAGAGAAACACGGTGAAACAAAGACAAAAAGGAGACAGCAGGAGGAGTCATTCTGGAAACCACGCAGTCCTTCCCCACCAGCCTTTAGAAACCAAGAGCGCTTCGAAGTAGCAGTGAGATGTAGCTTGGCCATTGTGTGTGTGTTTTTTTATTATTAGTAGTAGTACATTTATTATTTGATTTGATTTTTGATTTTTTTTTTGAGAAAGCACTGTGGAAATGTGTCCACCATAATGAGTGAGATGGCAATGATTACCAAGAGAGAAAAAATAATGAGGACTTAACAGAAGCCCCTCGTGGGATGCCAGGGCTGGCGGGACAGAATGACGTCAAACGATGAGGTTATGAATCCTTAAATCACTGATCGGGGCCGATCAGGAGCCAGGAAGCTTTTCTTTCACAACAGCCTTCCAAAATCCTACAGCCCATACGAATATCCTAACAAAAGCCCTCACCTGCAAAGTTGAACTTGCCCTGGAAACACTTCAGCTCATGTTCAGACCCGTCCTTTCCCCTTCTTTATAGCCAGTCTTCCCTCCTTTCCAAACCTGACCTTTTTATATCTTCAGAAGAGTTTGGCCTTCTCCAGTTATAAATCTTAAGCGAATAATTAAACACCCAAGTCCTCTACTTCCTAGAAAGATTCAATCTGAAAGTTAGCTAAATTGATCTGCAGGGCCACCACGGCTGTCATAAATGTTTCAAGCAAAATTTTACTGATTTGGAATACTATATCTTGTTTCTTTTTTTTCTGTTAGAATCGTATTTCTTTAAAATTATGCTGGTTATTGCTTGCATAGAAGGATTACTCTTGAAACAGAGATGATCTCACCAGGGAATGGTCTTCTGAGACAGCTTTAATTACTCTCCAGTTTTCAAGATTTAAGATTAACACCTTCACCCAGATGAAGAGGGTGAACATTCACATAAAAATGGGGAAAAAAAAAAAAAAAAAGGGATCTTGAAAAATTTTATGAAAGGGAAAACTTTACAGAGATAGCATTGGTAGGACCAAATTGCACATAGTTTTAGATAATTCGATCTTTTCTAAATGGCAACTGATTATCAAAATACATTAATTGAGGTTAGACAACTACTGCAATACACTTGTGCATGTAGCTGCCAGTTTATATATAGGCAAATCAGAACTGGGACAAAATGAGGATTTGATTTCCAAGTACTCTCTACCACTGCGGTAACCACTTATCCCTCTGGTGCAAATCATCTGACTTGATCTGCGGGGAGAACACTGCAGGAATTTTGACTTCCACATCAAATTTTCAGGTCACCAACCAAAGACTTAGAGTTTTTCTGTCTCTCAGCAATGCCACCTTAAAACTCATAAACAAACCGTCCTCCTTTGCCTCCAAAATCGGCAGCTAAGCTTCTTTGATGAGAATTTAGCTGCTGATATTTGAGGCAAAGTCAAGTATCGTTGCCTTTTCCCCAGCCGTATCAGTTATACGGTGCTGACAGGAACAGACATTTGTTTTTGCCAGTAAAGGAAGACTACGTGACTTGGAGACACACAGGGAGCAGATTTGTTGAGTAAGAAGGTGCTATTTTTACAGAGTCATGTTACATCAGGAAACACTGAACGTTAACACAAAGAGAAAGGTGCTTAGGCAGCATTTTTCTGCATTGCGCAGCTCGGTCCCAGGGAGGGACCACCAGCCCCATGCAAAGCCCGCAGAGCCGAGCAGAAAAATCCCTCCCTGCCCTGCAGCCTGGCAATTACTTGTGGCCATTTTGGGGACAACAATCTCAAGCTGAAAGTAACATTTAACTAAGAAAATTTAATTAATTTGTGATCAAATTACAAGTAGAAAATGTAGAATTAAGTCAATAAATGATGTATTTTTAGTATCATGAAACCTCAGAGTGAATTGGAGGCTTCATTTACAGAGGGCTGCACACCTGAAGTCCATGGGACTGGCAGATGTTCAGCTTTTAGGAATCAGATCAGAGGTCCAAACAGGAGCCTAGGAACAAGCATGTGCCTAAACACCTTTCAGGATGTAAGCTTTAGGCCCTGATGCTGCCAAAATCATTGTATATTAATGTCAAATGCTTAAAAGCAATTCTCATTCTGGGTTTCTTGAAGCAGAAGCCAGATTGAACAGATTGAAATTGTATTTGACATTTTCCTCTAAAGAGGTTTTAAAAAAATTTTTTTAGTTAATTTTAAAGGAGAGAATTCCTGAAATCTACTGCATTTGAGTAGTATTAATGAGTCAAACAATAATATCTCTACTAAAATAAGTTCCACGTAAATCAATGCAACACTGATGCTCAGAATTCAAAGCAGTCTCTTTATGCCTCATCCTCTGACAAGCTGCTCCCATCACTGATCTCAAGGACAACTGAAAACCCCCCAAATGAAACCTCTATCAAGGAGGAAAGCGAGGTCTTTGTGGCCCCTCTTCCTCTCACAATAGATGCACTGGAAATGTTTGCAAGATTTACAAAAGGCAAAAAAAGAAAGCGTTGAACTCAGCAAGGAATATGAGCAAAAGCTTTCAAGCCTGATAGCATGAGGTGCAATACTTTTCTTCATTAAAAAAAATCTCTTATAAATCTGAAGAACAATTAAGAGCTGTGTTTTTTTTTTCCTCCCCTCCCAAGTATCCAATTCTCAGGGGGAGAAAAAAAATAAAAAAAACTATGACAGCTGCTATAACTGCGCTGTTTTAACAAAGACAACACGAGACGACACGAACTATTCATTGAAGTTTTCCTTCTGCCATGCAATTCCTTCATTGGAAGTGACAGCCCAAATTCACATGCAAGTATAGTCCCTGCAGAGGAGAGTGCTGTTGAAGAGCTGCAGGAGCTAGTAGGAAAGAGTCCAAAAGAAATGTATATACATATATAGACATATATGTTGTCTGCTAATCCAAGATCATGTTCTCATTCAACCAGAAAGTCATGCAAAGTGACGCAGAGGGTCTCAGAGAAGTGGTATTCACGTATCAACCAAGCAGATGGGCCTCAAGTCAGTGTGAGTGAAGGTGTTGGTGACATGGCCATGAGGAAAGCAGCAGTCCAGCCACACACACCACCACGAATGGAAGCTGGCAATCACGATGCCGAGAGCGTTGTGAGCACAGGGCATGGGTCCTGCTCCTCCCAAGGGGAAGGCAAGGCAAAGAAAACTGCGTGGTTTTGTCACGGAGACACAGGCTATGGGAAGGTGGAATGGCAAGTAGGGACGTGGCCTAGTCCCCAGGGTTCATGCCCACATTTGGTGGCTACCTAGTGAAAACTTATTAAAAGGAAATTAAATCTCCAGACTACCTTCAGGGAAAACTTACAGGATTTTCAGCTTTTGGCTGTGGTATATCAGCACTTCTTTAAGATAGGGGTTCCTTACACAAGCAGTAATTATGGACCAGTAAAAACTATCCCTATAATCTCGTCATTGATTTTAATCTGCGCTTTAGCAATTCCTGTGTTTTCTCCTCTCATCTAAAAGGTAGCAAACAGTAGTCAAACTGTGTTAGATATCAGGAACTCAGATCCATCTCTGCACACAAACCCAACCAAAACTAATGTCTTCTCTCCTGAAAAGCTATGGCCAAGAAAAAGAGGTTACCTCCTGTTGGTAAATGAGGCCATCCTTGATCCAGAATTTGTGCTGAGCTCATGGCACAAGAAAGCAGCTTATTAGAAGTGCTAGGAGTGAATTTTAGCCTTTGAGGGTCACTGGTTGCAGGTGTGAATCAGAGACACAAGCCAATTACTGCAAATATTAAGGAAAGGACAATATGCCTGGACGTGCAACACTTTCTGGGCCTGCAGGAGAAATCAAAGACGACCAGATTCACTCCTGCTTCACCCGCACTGTGATTTCAGAAAAGCCATTGCTCCAAGGATGGAGTTTCTAGAAGCAGGCAACCTGGACATGGGGAAAGAAATGAAGAAAAACAGCCAGGGACTGTTGTCGTGGAGAACAGTCTCTTTTCTCTTCATCCTGCAACCACAGCAGGGTGAGACCTGGGGTGAAGGGCAGCACAGAATTTGTATAATCGGGAAGCTGGATTTGCACTGCCCCTGTGTCACCACGCCAGCCTGGGGCCAGGGAGGGCATGTGAAGGGACACCACAGACAGGCACGTGCCTGGCTCCGCAGCCTTTTACCTTGGCACTGCGCATTTTTCAATGTCACTGAATGCTCAGGAGAACTTATCAGTGCATTGAGTTGTCGCCTCGCCTGCTTCTAGTGCAGGGGTTTTGTCCCCCATGGTTTTACAGTGTCTTGATCTGGTGTCACCAAGACTCCTGTCAAATGCCACCGAGCACATTTTTCAAGAGATCTTTTGCTCTTTTCGAGCTTAGTTGTTTTGCATTTTGTGAGCAAAGCAAAACAGCTACTTTACAGCTTCAAGCCCAGCCAATTATTCTTTTAGAAACACTGCAACCAGGCCCAGGCCCACAGGCCAGCAAAGGGGTCTGCAGCCACCTTTCCTCTATGGATCTGGGGGCCATTTCTTCTTACCATTAGCAACAAATCCCTGTGGTGCCTCCGCATCCCTGAGTAGACTCCTGATAAGTCTTTTACAAAGCAGAATATAATAGACTTATTAATCTGGCGTGGTATAGTTACATTATTGGCCACAAATGCATGCATTATTGCATTTATTGACTACAGATCATTGTTTGAGTACATTAAGGAACCACTGCTCATAAGGAGTTCTCTATTAATTTACCTACATTAAGCTTTCCACGATTGCCCCACTGTGCTGTAATGGTCAGTGATTTCATCTCGTGCATCCTATCTGCAAGGGCCTTAGTACTCACATCGACGTGGAGGAATTTTTCGTTTGGGCGAATGCAGGCCCAAGGGGTCTAACAAATTCAAGGCAGATCTACAGTTTTACTATAGCACAGCATGTACAACACTATACTTGGGATGGATGCAGGCAACAAAGATGCCCTAGGATCTATACCAGAGCTCAAGATTTCTTCATGACTAGAAGAACCGACCTGGGTATCCTCCTTCTCAGGATCTCCAGTGGAGGAGGAAGATGTTTACACAATGATTTGTTTCATCCTCCCTTTCCCTCTTAGAACTCAAGATGGGGGAGATGAAATGAGGACTAAATGGGGAAGGATTTCAATAGAATATAGGAAAAAGTATAATGACTTTATCAATTAAAAATCATGCCTAGAAGACATGCAACTCCATTTTGCTAACAAACACAAGACTGGGAACAGACCAGTGAAGATCAAAGTGGCTCATTTTCCAGAGAACAGAATTGGACGTGGACAGGGGAGAGGACAGCATTATGAATGTCACTGCTGGTTTTAAATTCTGCCAAAAGCCAACTCCAGCACTGGGCAATTGAAAGCAGCCTTTCTCCAGGGATGAGTCCCTGCTTGCAAGAGGCTTCTGCCTCCAAGGACAAAATGATCTCCCTTACCAAATAGAAACACTGCAGACAATATGACAAAAATTTTGGCTAGACTATTAACCAAATCTTTGCCTCCTGAAATTTGCTGAAACACTCTGTGCAGCTGAGGATCACCCAATATTTAAGTCAGTATTTTCAAGGACAAACTCCAAGAGAGGTCACAGGTCCATCAAGACACATACCAGGAGGCTAACTCAAAGACTCAGCGTATTTACCCAGGTGTAGGAGAGTTTCCTGCAGGGAAAAATTCATATCATGAAACCTAGATCATGCCCCCTTTCCTTTCTGTTACCCATTCAGAGATGGGATTTACCAAACCAATTCTGAACTGTGCTCCAAGCAAGTCTCAGGTGTTTTTCTAGCCTCCAATCTGACAGATAGCAAAAACAGCCATCAAGAAAAAAAATAGTAAGAAATAAAAAGGTACAAGTTGGAACAAATAATGGAGAAAACTATAGATACATGTACTTTTTAGCTGCAGTTTATAGGCTTTCTGACAGAGACAGACTGGTGATTTTGAGAATTAGGATGGATTCCAAAAAAGAGCATGCAAAAATTCGATTTCACAAACATGCTGCATCACTCAGTGCCCTGCCATTGCTGGGGTTACCATCCTGCACTCACTTCAGGGGGAGAACGTAGGGTTGACCTGTCCACATTCAAAGCATGCAAGCTCTGGGCATTAGTAAGTCAAGAAAGTGCATGATTGCTGCAGTGCCTGGGGCAAGGGAAGAGACTCTCTTCCAGTGTAGGCATGAAAACAGAATTTTCTGTATATAAGGAAATTTTTATATATATAAAAATATATTTTATATATATATATATATATATATATCTGCGTACCATCATGGTCATCAGATGGGTGCATTAAGGGATGCACCTTGGGAGTTCACTGAAACTGCCTATCAATAACCAGCTTGAAGAAAAAGAGGAAACCACTGCACATACAAGTCCCTTTGCTCTACCTGTTCCCCTCTGGATCTAGATACAGAGCCATTCCCAATCCTACTGTCAATGCTAAGGGAAACACATATCCCTATGTCTGGTGGGACAGGCTGAGATTAGTCCTTCTCTAACTGCGTAGTAGAGGTGCTAGATAGGCAACCCGTGGCTTCCAAATGCCACTAGACCAGAGTAGGTCAATTTGCCACTGTTGAGAGAGCCAAAGGAAGGGTGATCAAGTGGAGGTGGGAAGTTGGGATTTCGGATGCTACTAACTTGATATTGCTGCACCGTGCAAAAGAATTTGCAAGAGCCTCCCAACCATTAGGGGGAAGGGAGAGATAAGAAGGAATAGATTTTTTTTTCTTCTCTCTCTTTTTCCATCATTTGTGAAACTCCAGTTTCCAGCCTCCTTTGTTGCTGAACAGTCACGGCTTGCGAGGCCAGACCAAATTCCCCATCCTCATCTCTTTGGTTTGTGTGCTCTGCATGATTGGCAGACAAGGAAGCCTCTAATTTCTGAGCAGACAATGGGGAGGCTCTTTCAATTTTTTTTAATTATTTTTAATTATTATTATTTTTTTTTTACTCATCTAGTACCTCTATTAAGCAGGGAAGTGATCAGAACAGGTGGTAGCAGGGTAGAGGGAGAATGAGCCGTGCAGCTTTTGATTAGTTCCGTGCGACGCATTTCCCGTGGTACCTAGAGTTTCCTGAGCAGCATCCGCATAGTGACTCCCTGCACGGTTTGCTTTTACTGGAAATGAGGGGAGAGTAAAAATTAGACCTGGAAGCAAATGCCAAACAGGAAACTTGATTACTGACTCTAGGTTTAAAAGACAGGTGTTTTGAGGGCCGGGTTCATGACAGGATTTTTTTCATTTGAGCATTAAATTAAAAAAAAAAGTTCAAGGGGATTCCTGAAATTAGTCTGTCTGTGATCAAACGCCGTTATCAGAATGACCCATTTTGCATTGAATTGCTGGCATCAGTTTATCTACAGTTGACTTGACAGAGTTATGGAGGAAGATTTTTTTTTCCATTGGAAAAGTGTTCTCTTTTTCCTCTAAATAGAAAAAAGTAAAATAGACGTCCTTTTGCATAAGCCACGGAGAAGGATTTTTTTAAAATTGTTTTCTCCAAAACATCCCCAAAATTTTTCTTTAAAAAAAAAAAAAAAAAAAGAAAGAAAAGGGAAAAAAAAGGCACCAAAAGATGTAGTAAACATGTGAGTAAATTGTACTTCCCATACAGGTAACAGCATTACATTGAGCCTGGCATTAAAAATATATATATACACACAGAAACAGTGTGATGCAGTCCCCTGTGGGAAGGAATTTGGACATCCGGACCCATCCATGTGTCCACTTGTCACAGTGCGCACCAGCCCGTGGGGACTGAGTGACGGTTCAGGCAGCACCGCAGCTCCTGGGACCCCATCCCAAATCACTGCTCGGGCACTCCCTGGCCCACCAGGGTTCTCCACGCCATGGAGCAGCCCTCTACCTGCGCGATGGCAATGAGGTGGCCCACATCACCCCACCTGGAAGGATCCGCACGGCCACCAGCGGGTGCTACTTGCTGAGCTCTCAGATGCACTGAAAAGGGTGCAAAAAAGCCCCAGCCTCATAAATGGGAAGCTGGGCAATTTGCAGAGCCCATGCTTGCCCGCAGGAAGAATTTGCGAGTACTCCAGTCAAGCTCGGCTGGCACCAATCTCGCTTTCTTTGGGACCACTAAGGCATCTACAAGGAGCCCCCAGAGCCCCAGGGGAGCTACCTGGGTGGCTCTAGGGCTGGGATCTGAGCTTCACAGCAGGGCAGCGGATATTGGGCATGCGAAGCCTTGCCAAGACGCATTGGTTACCCAGCTGCTCAGTCTCTACAGAAAGTAGCAGTCCCTTCTGTGCAAATAATCCGCTCCCCTAAAGGCAACCGATTATTTTCAGATTACTGTCAGTCCCAGCATGAGTCTCTGGTTTAATCAGCTGGAAGGTCCAACGCCAGCCCAGGCTGACGAGGCCCGTTGGGTTGACACCAGTTTGCAGGGATTGGAGTCCCACCTCGGACACCCCAGGCTGGTGCCCAGGGTCCACTGAGTCAACCAGAGGCATCCTCCAGTGTGTACAAAAGCCTTAATCACACCCCTGAACAGAAATATCCATCCAGTGCCTATCTCAGACAGATACATACATACACTTTTATATACATATATGCATATGTATATAAAACCAACACACACACACAGATACATGTACACATTACAAGCTGGCCCTGTCCAGCACTCACTCAAGATAATGGCCAAGGTTTTGCCAAGTTCCCTATGGTCAGGGGCGAATCAAACTTGGTGACGACTTTCTAAAGAGGTTCCTCTCATTGACTACAAGACTTTAACTCATGCTGGACAAAGTAATCTGATTTTTAGCTTCCCGTTTCCCTGGAATCCTTCTGTTTCTTTTTCTCTGATATTCACGCATTATGTTGATCATTTGGAACAATGATTTTTTTTTTTTTTTTAGTTCTTCACTTTTGGCCAATCACATTTTGGAAAGAACCAGTGGACCAAATCTGGTCTCAAGATGCCTTCAGATGTTTAACAAGCCATTTGTTAAAGCACATCTGGAGCGCACCTTTCATAAAAGAGTATCCGTAGTCCTGGCTAACCATATGTTTATTCTTTGAATATTACGATCAGAAGACAAAATAAACAGAGACAAGATGCCACAGTGAATTTTCAGCTCGATTAGCATGAGGAAGCCAAGCCCATTAACCACTCCGAATCTCTAGCTTTCCATAGCGAGCCCCACTGCCTGGCAGCCTTCATCTGCTGGCACGATGAGGCAGGCAGGATTCATGGTCGGGCTCCACTCAAGAGCAGTGTGGTCGAATGGGGGTAACTACTTCTGCAGCACAAGTTGCTCTTGGGAAGGGCAACCAGCCACTGCTCCTGGCCAATGCAGACCATAGAGTGGACACACAAACAGCACCCAAAGCCATCGGCAGAGGAAACAATGTAAGCAGTTGGTTTGTTTGTTTTAAGAGAGAAAATGAGAAGGAGGAGGGCACGTAGCAAGTAGCATAAGGCCAGCATCTTTTGTGCTCATCACAGCCCAGGCTCCATGTCATGGGGAAAGAGCTTGTGTGCCCCAGGAGCAGAGCAGCACACCGTGGTGCTCGGGCATAGATGGATGTAGACAAGCTTGCAGTGGAAAATGAAACAAATGTGAGAGAAAGGACATAACCCATTGCCTAGATAGGCTGTCCTGTTTATCTCCCAGACCAAATCAAAAACCACTGGAGTAGAAGAGGTGAACGCCAGCCTAGGGCACACTCACGCACTTGCTCCGGGATAGGTGGCTGTGTCCAGGAGGTGCTGAGACCTCCTGGCATTGCATCTCCCTGCCTGGGCAGTAGCTCCTGTGGCCAGAGCCGCTGGCACTGCAGGAACAGCTGGACTTGGAGGCAGCAGGATCAGGGCCTTGAGGCACCCTGCAGGCTCAGGCTGGCAGGATGCACAGGACATGCTCTGACCTTGCAAGGCCAAGTTTGCTTGTCTCTGCTCAACTTAAAAGCCAGCTGTCGAGATGTAACGCAGCAGCAGAGCGCTCTGCCTGCTCCACAGACTCTGTGCTGTGCCAGGCATGCAAAGACCGATGTAGGGATGTAGGAAATCAGCCATCCCTACGCATGACTACAACAGGTGAAGAGCAAGGATGCAGAGCCTGGATGTTTCCTTCCACTGATGGAAACGGAGTGGAGTGAATCCTTTGCCCACAGCAGCAGCAGAAGCCCTGTGCTTGGGTCTGCTAGGAGAACAAATTCATCCCAAAGAGTTTCCTAGGAGGAACAGTCATTACTGACAATCCATAGCTGGATGATTAACCACCTAGTGGGTTGCTCATTATAGCTCCTCAAAGAAGATGCATTCTCTTGTCTTAATGACCAACTAAACCCATGGTCAGATGACACACAGACCATCATTGCGAGGAAGCTGAAAATCAGAGAGGGTAAGATGTTGGGATGTGACTGTAAAAGATCCAGGAACTTTTACTTGGGGAATATCAGATTTGGGTCCTCTGAACAAAAATTCTTCCTGGGGTGTGAAGAGTGAGCAGATGGACAAGGGCAGCAGAAGGGAGAGGGGATACTGCCCCAGCAAAATACAGGAGGAGAGAGCTGTGACTGAGCTATGGCTGCTGCACTGAACCATACAGAAAGCACCCTAACACCATCTATACATCAGCTGCAGATCTTCAGCGTAAGCTCCTGGGTTCAGGTTTAGCATCTTATAAGAGTACAAAGAAACCCACTGGTGATGCAGGAGATGCAGTTCAGGGCTAAGAAAATGGCACTTCAAAATGGCCCTGAGGAAGGACCTGAACATAGTGAGAAATACAATGAAAAAGGGCAATGGAAGGGCATTTTTGCTTATTCTGGGACCCAAGATGGAGAAAAACAATAGAGAAAACTAGTAGAGGAAAATCTGCAACCTCTATGAAAAAACATGAAGTTTTACCCTGCAAACCCTGCAGGACAGGACTGAGATCCAAAGAGGAATGAACAGAGAAGCAAAGCCAGTGCCTGCAATCACAGGATCACTGCCTGGTGCATCCCTGCATCTTCTAATACGAAGCTGATAGTTTTGAACAAAGATTTCTTCCTACTGCACAGCCACATGCCAGTGAGAAATGTGGATTTATCTGTCGATGCCTCCAAGGGCAGATGGCCAAGATTTCAGAGCTGCTCTGCTCCAGGATAGCCCTTCCCAAGTAATGCTCTCTGTTTAAACAGTGCTGGATGGAGGCTACCTTCCCTCTCACTACAGCAGCTGAGGCCCTAGGTAGGAAAAAAAACAAATTCTGGGTAGTTGAAACATGATCTTGGTAATGAGGCTCATTTGGCAGGAAGTGGATGGAGTGTTATGGAGATTCTGCTTGCAAAGAAAAGCTCAAATGAAAGACAAAAAAGGAGTAGGAAACAAAAAAGGGAGGTTGGACTTTTTCTCTCTTTAGCTGGCATCTTATGTGCCCAGACATCTTTGGTTGGAGTTTGTGCCAGGAAAGAGAAAATCATTTCTACCCTCTTTATAAGCTAAAAGACATAGCAGAAAGTTATACCTGTAAAATGCCAGCCTTTAGTTATACTTTTGAAACCTGGTAAATAGAAAAGTATAGTCGGTGTTTAACTTATCCATGTTCAGTCAGTGTTAACATATTCAGGCTGTAAGCTAAGTTTTGTAGTATGGGACAGAAGATCAAAAAGCCAAGCGGATGTTCTCTACAGATTATCAGTTTTGTGTCTTGCTTTCTAAGGGAAAAAAAAAAAAGTACATACATATATATATGGAGAGCCTATCCCAGAATTACTTCTTGAAAGAACTGGGAAAATATAAGGGGGAGGAAAAAAAAAAATCCGCAGAACTAAATGCGTCCAGGTGGATGAAAAAAAAGTATCCCAAATACCAGCCTCATTGCTTTCCCTAGAACATGGGAATAAACCTCTCCATCAGGTGAGGATCTCACCGGCCTTGGTAGGCAAAGGCCACTTCCCAGCGCTGCCTGTCTGGAAGTTCAAGGGCAAAGCAGCGACTTGGCTTTACTCAGGGGTCAGGAGGCCACAGGGAGCAGGGCTGGGAAGGGATGTTTCCACCACACACCGCCACACTGGGACCCTGAGCAAGCAGGGGGACCAAGTCTGCACCACACAGTGCCCTGCAGCTCCAGAATTGGTCAACCCAGTGACACGGTGACCATGTGCCATGTCACCTTGTCACGGCACTGAGTGGTGGAGACACGTGCAAAGCATCTGCTCTCCGCCAGCATCCTCTGAGCCTGCAGTGTTCTAGCTACAACTCCGAGCAGTAAGAGAGTAAAGCAGCAAAAACCAATGTCCTGCCATCACCCTGGGCACGCGCCAGCTCTGCCCGAGTTGCCAACCTCGGCCCTGCCCTCAATCCACCCCGTAACCTCCTCATCCTCGGAGTGGCACCTCGAGGCACGTCGGAAGGAAGGTGTGATTTAAGGCCCAGCATCACACGGAGATACGTTGGACTGCCACAGCACAGAACAAGCACGAAAACACCTCGGCTCCGTCCCTCAATGGTGCCACGACATGGTACACACACGCACACACGTACACAGAGCTCGACGGGGAATGCATGGGAATGGCGTGTGGGCAGCAATACAGACCTGGGCGATGGCTCGGGCTGCTGCTCTTTCCTTTAAACAGAAGCAATAGTACATTAGCATGGTGTCAGGTGGCAAAAGATGTTGCTGCTTCGCTGCTAAAACATAACGAGAGGACAAATACCAAACGATACAGCTAAGTGGAAGTTGTGGACAAGGAGAGGGCAAGGAGCACCTTATTCCTGGAGTTTCTGGCCCGGACAGAAGATCGTTGGAGACTCACACAACCTCAGAGAAGACACATACAACGTACAGGGTTGAAGAAATCATCCCAACCCATCTTAGTGCCTACGCAGGACTGAGACACGCCACGGCCATGTGATTTGTGGGAGCACAGGAGGACTTCTGTGGGCTCAGCCAAAGGCTCCCTGCCTTTGGAAACGCGTGGCCCGGAGGTGTGAAACACACGCCATGCGAGGTGACCCCGCTGTGCTCACTTCTCCTCTCCGGACCAAGCTCATGTCACGTCATTTGTCGCAGACCTCTGTGCTGACACTTGGTGCTGGGGTGGGGATGCTGCTGGGGAAGGGACACAGTGCTGGGCACTCTGGCCTTGGCACCCTGGCTGCAGCTCCAACACCTCTGGGAGATGCAAATTTTCTAGGCAGTTTCCTATAAATCACTGAGACCTCAATTCACCTGATTTTTTTCTGAAAAATCATTGGTGTTGGGGACACAGCTGGCTCAACCCCTGGAAAAGGGTGTTCAGGTACAATGCCACAAGCCAAGCTAAGGCCACACTGAAAACCATCTCCCATCAGTGAGCAGATGACTTGGTGGCATTACCTTCCAGCAATCGGAAAAAACTGCTCTACCTTAAACTAGTTTGATCCGTTGCTTCTGCACACCTGGATAGTGCTTGTGACATTGGCCTCCAAAGCAGCCTTGTCCATGGCAGCCCCGGAGGGAACGGGTTTTGTTTCTCGGTCTTGTCTAGCCCAAACACGAGACAATTTAAGGGACAAAACATCCCCAGACTGGGCCCAGCTCCATCTAAAGCCAGACCCATCGGTCTCCTGATCCTGACTACCTGGACAGTGATACAGCCCTGGTTATGGAGCTATGGGAATTAGTGACATGTGAGCTGGGGCAAAAGGCCACAGCCCATGTCCCTTTTTCTCATTGCTTCTACCTTGTCTGTCCCCAAGGGAAGCTAAGGGAAGGCAAGTGGGCTGGAGGTAATAGAAACAAATTAACAGTGTGGTTTGGAGCCTTTTCTGAGAGGGTGAACAGAAGAAAGAAGCAGAGAAGAATCAGGAATGCTACCTTGATTAGACCCCTTGAAAATACAACTGCATTTTCAGCCAAGCACTATGACATTACCCCAGAGACGACTTAGGGAAGGGCAGAAGAAATACATGTAACACATGGGAGAGGAATGGGGAGGAGATCGTTGATTGACCCACGGGGAATCAGCTGCCAAAACCTATCACATCTTCAAGGTTGCCCATATGCAAAAAGCAGAAAGGGGAAAGGGAAAAATAAATAGAAATGTTGCAAAGTGGGTGGTTTCCAAGCTTTAACTCTGTTGCTAACCTGAAAGTCAGTCCCGACTTGCTCTTCAGGTTCCTCAGGAGTTCCAGCTGGTTCAGAGGTGGGATGAGTCTAGAGGGAGAGAATAAAGAGTATTAATACTCAGGCAGAACTTAGAGCAGAGTGTCCTGTCTTGGAAACTTCACCCGCTGCCCCATCTTTCAAATAGAATCAGCTTTGTGCCACTGTTCGCTACTGGGAGAGAGCTTGGAGAGAATGGAGGGGGATTTGGAGGCTACTTCCACCAGCGAAGTAAGGAAGGGCTACGGGGGAAGAGAGAGAGAGACAGCAACAAAAAGAGAGCAACAGTCTGCATCACCACAACTTCAACCTCCGTGGCTGCTGGGCTTGGCGGTCAGCGTTCCTGCTCTGTGTTTAGTGGGGAGAAGCTCCAGGGGATGCAAAGGGACAAGGCTGGCGGGAGGAAGGCTGCTGCCCTCAGCAAGACAGGATGTGCAGGAGGGAGTGGCTTGCACAAAGCAGAAAACAGGGATCCAGAGGCCAGGAGCATCCCAGGAAAAACGGCAATGTGGTGCGGAGTCAGGCTCATCTCACTGCTCGTCTGCATTAGGTTAGGGGGCTCGACCCCCAAAAGCAGCGTAATGAGGCATCATCCCCTTGCAGATTAGGGAAGAACAGGTCTCCTTCACTTCACTGACAAGGGAATCCAAAACACTTTTTGCTTAAATGGTGGCGAAAGCCACTGAATCAGCTCCCTGCAGTTCACTCCTTTGAGAAGAGCAAGCAGCAAAGTGTGTGGAGCAGACAAGGCATGATGGCACGTGGGCCACGTTGGCGTCTCCACTCAACCCTGACAGGCTGGGTTTTCTCCATAAATATTTCATGCTGATATTCACAGTCAGGTTTTCAACAGAGTGAGAAGTGAAGCGGAGATGTCAGGGGAAGGACAGAGAAAGCTACTTAAGAGTGAGCTCTGGGACTCCTTGTTTGGGGTCAAGGCTGGTGCTGTTCATCCCCTTGGCTTCCTGCAACTCCCTTTCTGGGCCACCAGCGTGTCCTTGTCGAATTGTAGAAGTGCAACATGCCATCGTTGTGCCCAGAGGACCAACTTGCGACAAGCAAGCCGGTTGATTTAGTCTTCTCTGGCCAGGATGAAGAGGAGGATGAGGAGGTTCAAAGAACTTCACTTCTCTTGAGGAAGCACAGCTGTTTGCTGCTTTTTCCAATGGTTGGTCCATTGCTTCTGAGCTGAGCTGTCTGTTCAGGAGCATTTCACTTAATAAATGGTTTTAAACAGCCAAATACTCACTGTAAAATCTGTCAGAGCACACGGGAACTCTTGGCTTCTTCAGAGGAAGCAGCAAACTGTCCTAGGACAGTGTCTTTGAATAAAAGGGCTACAGGCACTTGCACTCCCCTAGCAGACTGGTTGCAGCTGAGATGCTGTGAAAAACAGGACCGTTGTTTACTGTAAAACAAAGGCAGAGATAGCTATGCCCAGGGTTTTACAGCCATTATATGATCAATACCTCATAGCTCTCCTCCAACTGACCACAACATGAAAAGTCTCCTCTTCTGCATGTACAAAACCCAAACTCAAAATGCAGCTGTTCAACAGAGCTCCCAGAACAGAGTCAGAAAATTTTCCAGTTCTAAGCAAAAAGAATAAAAATAGGTCTGAAAATTTTGGCTCAGCTCCCCAGTCCAGCTCTGTTTGCTTCCACCCAGAGAAGAGCACATCCTGATCTGATGAATTAATGATCCTCTTCACTCAAGACGTCAGGAAGAGGCTGATCTGGGTGCAGCAGAGCGGCGCGCGGTGCACAGGGCTATCATTGCCATTCAAACCTACTGCATGGTTTTGCACATTCATGCCAAGATGGGAGAAGGTGGTGCATAAAAATCAGGCACAAAATGTACTCAAGTTAATGAAAGGCACACAACTGCTCTTTGGTGACTTAGTTTCTTAGGAAAGTTCATACCCAGCAAAACATGGAACAAGAGCAGCGATCACAACCTAGGACTCCCAACGATGCAAGTCACAGGGCTGAAGAACTTAATAGCTCTCTAAGCTGCAGGATTTTGTATCCTAGAAGGATCTCCCCTCTTTGCATTAGTCTATAACACGAGGCTTGTACAGTGCTGAAAACAGAAACCTGTTGGGTCACCACAGGTGCTTCCATGCAAAAGTGAAGATGCAAGTAAATACACAAATTTCCCACTTCTGCAGAAAAGTGGTGGACCTGGCACATGTGTGGTGGAAACAGAAATGTTTTCCTGACAGTAGCATTATGGAGAATATGTATAAACTCAACCAAGTGCCTGACCAAAAATTTAATCTGAATGGTGTTCTCAGTCCAACCTGTCATAGCTTGGGAATCAGCTCCAGCACCATTGCAGCAATACCTGGCAGCACTTATTTCACTAAAAATCTCAAGGGAAACACCAGGTTTGTTGACTAAGAGCTCCATATAGCAGTTTAATCCAGTTTTACTATAAAACAGAGGGCTGCAGCAGACCTGCAGTGGGGTGAGAGTTCAGGGACACTGAAGCATGAGACACTGCATGCCCTGGAGATGCAGAGCAAGGACCCCCGGCTGCAGCACTGCATTTTTCTCTCTCTCCTCCCGATCCGTGTGTCACTTGTTAGCAAGGGAAGCACATCTGGGTTAAGGGGACCAGGTGAGATGATGCACACACCACGGGAACACACACAACTCATGCCACTCAACGCAGCAGGGCCAACATCCAGGTCCACTGGGACCTTTGGCTCCTTCCCAGCCCGTGGGCACGGAGAACCGCGCGTGCTCCACATACCAGCTCCCCCCAGCAAACGGGAATTTGCTACTCCAACTAGCACAGGTCACGCTCAAGCATTTGGGGACAAGGGGGACATCATGCCTCTGGCCAGGATACCACCAAAAGACCACAACACGAGGGAGGGCAGCAGCACAACGCACAGGTAACACATGCGCACAACGCGCACAGAGCCCACCATGACATGTTGGAGCACAACTGGGAAAAGGGTGGGCAAGGAGAAGGATGTTGGAATGGGATAGGGACTCCAGTGGAATTTTCCATGCTGTGCCACGGTCCTTGAGAGGAGCCCACCCTTCTTCTCTCCCTCAAACCTTCTCAGGATGATGATTTAGTTTTCAAAGGGCAAAGACAAAATAGCCTGTAATAACCCTGTACACAAAAGACTTAAAGTTAAGAATTCAGGTTAAGAATTAAAGTTAAGAATTTCCTTCCTCTAAAAGCTATTGCTATCCTAATTGAGATGTTGGGTCTCCAGCCTAAATTATACTCTGTAACTGGGAACACTTACGAAACTTGTAAAATACTGTATTTTAGGAGCTGCTATGGAAGCATCTCATTGTCAGTTCACTTTCAGCAGTAGAAAAATGTCTGATCGTCAAACCCAGCTGTTCTGAACAACAGCTAAATGTATTTGGATCTTATACTTGCAATACTTCGTCACTATTTGCTGTAAATTAACCCCAAGGACAAAGTTGTGAGTGTGATTTACTGAGGCTGTAAAACTTGAAGCTGTGAAAACTGGAAACTGGTTTGGAAATCAGGCACTAAATCAGATCTGCTGCAATGGCATTAGTGCATCCAGGGAGGATTTAAACTGCTGTAACTAAGAGCAGAGCTTGGCCCACAGTCTTGAAATTCAAAGCCATTCCCCTTCTTAAAATATTGACTTCATTACAGCTTGAGATAACCACTTCCTATAAAATATGCCTGCGAATCAAAAATCTAGTCTATTCTGCAGAACCTAGGGTACTATTATTTATAGTAAGGCTTACCTGGCTGTATATAGGACTTTCTCAATCAGAATTATCCCAAAAGGTTAAGCCACAGAGTGAATAACTGACATTAATAACTTCTTGCTTAACTGTGGATCATTCTTCGAAAAAAGGCTGAAATGTTAAAATGCTGCTGAGTTGGGACTCCTCTCTTCCAAAGATCAGACTGGATTAGTAGGAGAAATCCTGAATAGTTATTTACATTTCCATGCCAGATTTGCATTGGATCTCCCCCTCCTCCAAATCTATCCTTTTGAGCAGGCCTGGCTGCTCCTCTGTTTTTACTTGGCACTATCAAAGATGAGTCTCCCAAGGTGCTACCATGCTATGCTGCTTCTTACACCAGCAAATTCGGGATATTTAGTGTTTGCTGGCGGGCACAGCTCCTTCAGCATGGAGTGAAGTGAGATAAGTGATGAACAGTTGGGTGAGGAAAGGGACCAGAGGAAGAGGAACACACATCGGTGACAGGAAGGGGAAAATGGAAGTAGGAAAGGGAAAATACTCTTGTTAACGGTGCATGGCGTGGTGCAGGTTTGTTAGACCATCAAGAAATCATCCTTCAGAAAGCAAGCTTATTAAGCACTCTCCCCTTCTTCCTCAAATTGTCATTTTGGCAGACCATTTCCCAAAACTTGTGTGTACCGATAGCTAAACTGTTAATGAAGGTGCATGGAGTTAGTCTGCAGGCAGCAGGATGGGGAGCCTGGTTTGGGCTTCCATTATTTCCTTTGAAAAAAACTGATCTTCAGAGGTTTTTTTTTTTTTTTTTTTTTTTTTGGTCTGGTTTAATTAGAGGCTTCGCATGTTACAATCCCAAATGAAGAACAGGGAGTGACATGACACACACTTTCAGAGTCACATGCACTTCATACCTGGAGGCACCATACGTTTGCGTTTGCGTGCTTTTCAAGTGTTTTCACCAAAGAAAACCAAAGGGATAAAAAAGAAAAATGGGAGGGGAGAGGAAAAGGAGAAAAGAAACAGAATAAAGAAAATTAGCATATGAACTAAGTGTACTCCAGTTCGCAGATGCTCTGTGACCAGGACTAACGACCACGGCACAGGACCCCTTGGCTTGGCTTTTCTCTGCTGCAATAGGCTTAGAAATAACCAAGTGCCTCTGTCACCACTGGTGTCACCTTTGACACAGGACAGCCAGCATCACCGCAGTGATGCTCTGGAGAAGCAGGAGCTTCTCCAAGGCACATGGAACCAGCCAGGTCTCAAGGAGAAGCCATGGGAAGACATGCAAGCCCCCGGCACAGGGCTGCTGCTGATGGCAGCTCATGAGCAACAAGTGGTCCAAAGCGAGCAGTGCCGGGGCTGCAGATCCCCCGGGCACCTGCGAGGCGGACAGGAACACCGTCCTCCTCCTACCCGCTTCCTAAGCCGGACAGCAGCCATCACCCAACACTGCCCAGGGCTTCGTGACACAAGTGTGGCAAGAGCTCTGCCAGCTTAGCAAACAGGGCAGAAACAGAGATGGGTGGTGTGAGAGATGGAGGCTACAGCCAGAACATAAAGGAACCCCCCCCTTTTTTTTTTTTTTTTTTCTCCTTTTCCCCAGGAGAAAAGATCTCACTTCCAATTAATTTAGCTGAGCAAAACCGTAACACACACCAAAGGAGTTCACTGCTTTCTTGCTAAAATCTTTCCATCTTGGTCAACGGCTTAAGCTATTGGTGCGTGTTGGATTTCTTTGGGTAGGGCTCACCCTGCCAGGTGACCTTCCTTTCCCCTATGCCCAGAGAGAAGTCAGGATTTAAGAGGAAATTTGGGAGAGAAGAGAAAGTGGGGGTGATGCTGCTGCTTGGGGCCGGCATCAGTCACCAAACCCCTCACCCTGTGCTGCCTTTTCATGCAAAGTAGCTCAGCTCTGTATGAGTTATTTTACTCATCCCTCTCCCCAGAATCTCTAACTAGCCTCATCAGAATCAGTTTGGCTGAATTTTCTTCCTGCACATCAGCTCCCTGTGAGCCCAGGTCCTCCCAAGCCTATTCCTACAACCAGGAGCCACCCTAGAAGGTCCTCCCAAGAAAGGGGTTACTCTACATCTGGCTGTGCAGCGTGTTCGGTCTTTCGGTCAGCGGTAAAGCCTGACAAAGGCCACCAAAACCATGTCTGCCTCTGTGGGTTTTGAGGTGGGCTTTGGGTCAGACACCGCTCCTCAGCCTCTCCAGTAGTTGATTTTGGCCAGCACCGTGTACCCAGGGCAAGAGCAAGTACTGAGAGGCTGAGTGACAATGAATGAGTTTAATGCTATTGGGAAACAGTTTTGTTCTGGATTTGTTGGTTTGTTTTTTCTTTTTTTAAACAAAATCTCGAAGTCAGTTTAATCTATGAGGGAAAGAGTTACCAGACACATACACAGGGGATGGAACCAATGAAAACTTACTGACCAAGACAACGAGGCTCCTGAGGGCAGCCAATTCCTGCATCCCTGCTCCAGCCAGCATCGTTCTTGCTCAGGGCATGGCAACAAGTCACCTCGGTCCTGCGGGACCAAGGCTCCTAAACCCACCCTTCCCTATTTGCATCAGCTGTTTGCAACAGAGAAAGGCAATGCAAGAGAGGAGAAAGTCCTCCCTCAATCCTGGTCTGATTTTTATCCTTTAGGAGAAAATAAAGGTGATGCCAAGATAGGGAAAGAGTCCGCAGACCATCCGCTGGCCACTGTCCGAGGACAAAGTGCTGCGCTTGGGGACAATTAAGGGGCAGAGCTTGGGTGAAAGGCAGAAAACCACCAGAAACCAGTAGCACCAGTAGAGAGGGCACGAGGTGGAGCGGGGTGCTGCCCACCGGGCGAGGGAGGCATTTACCTACGGTCCGGGGCAGCTCGGGAGGGAGGTCTTCGCGCTTTGGCCCGGCCGCTGTCACAACACAACGTAACTACCAGCGGACGTGGCGAAACCAGGGTGAAAGCGAGAGCACCACGTCACCCACACACACGGACACGGAAAGAAAACATAATGAGGAAATTAAAATCGAGTCGAAAAGAAGCACACATGAGAAAAAAAAAAAAATAAAACGAAAACTTCAAAATAAAAAGCACATAGCAGCCCTAAAGAGCTTTCAAAAACAATGCTTTTAACTTAAAAATCAAATTATGTATCTGGGTAACAAAAATAACCATGGAAACAGTGGCATCACGAAGCAGGCAGCGGCGAGGGCTCTGGAGGCGGAGGTACCTGTACATGGGGACGGTGACCGTGCGCTCGTAGTACTGCCAGGTGGAGTGCAGGTCCGTGCGCGAGAGGTTCGTGGCATAAAACCTCCAGGCCGCCTGCGGAGGAGACGGGATTTACCAGCCGTCACAAGCCTCAGATACACACAGGAAGGATTTCTAGAGCTCACTTTGCTGCAGAACAGCTCAATTTGCTTTGAGTTTTGCAAAATGTAGTTAATATGCTGGTGCATGGTTGCTTTTGCAAAGGCTGTGTCCCCAGGTGAGCAGAACCACATCAAAAAGGAAGGTTTAGGCTGTCTTTATCCTATGCCTTTTTAACCTGTTTGCAAATGGTATCATCTTCACAGACAGTGTTCAGAGTGATTTTGCATCCTCAGCCCTCCTCAGTCTCTGACTCCACTCTGCCCCGGCTCCTTTTAAGAGGTTACAAAGCAACAGTAGCCCCCATCCTGGCCACATGCACCAACAAAAATCACTCTGGGGACCAGACCCTCGCTGCAGCAAACACATGGGACAGTGGGAAAATATTGGGAGGAAGAGGATCCAGGGCATGTCAAATGCCTCTCATCTTTCACATCTTTAAGACCTCCACTAAGGCCAACCTTCTGTGCAGACATCTGTTAGCTTTAAGAAAATGCTCCCAATCAGAGCTTGTTATCGGCATAAATATTCTCTCGGGAAGAAAAAAAAAAGAAGAAAGAAAAAATGATGAAAACAAACTGTCCTAATGCATTTGTCTGACTGCATTGGGCTGGATTTTGTTCCTTCTCTCCCCCAGACTGCCTACCACATATGCTATTTTTCCATGGCTGATTTCCTGGCATTTATTTCCAGACAAGACCAGTCACCAGCTGCTGTCTCGCACCTTCCACAGACTGCCACATTTTTCACCTTCTCTTCTCCTCCTCAGTTTCTCAAAGACCCCCAGAAAGGCAAACAAGTAACGTCAAGCCTCCTTGGTCATGAACCTGATGATCTTCTGCAATGCTTATAAACCTCAAGGTCACTTCCATCCATTTTGCACTCTGATCCCTGTGCGGGATTTTTTTTTTACTATGAGAACCAGAAGACTCTGTAAATCGTGAGGGTCATCACAGGGTGCTTGTGGCCCACAATAATTAAATGCAATTAAGCCAATGGAAAGACTCCCTTAGGCTTTTGCAGGGAGCTGAGTCAAACCATAGCAAAAGAGGGAACCAGAACTAGAGCATCTCTTCATAGTCTAAAAAACACCCTCTCATGGTCCCAAGCAAGGATGTCCCATTTCCAGGACCCCGGAGCCCTGGGAGGACCTACGATCCCGTGGCACAGGACTAAAGCCCAGGCTTAGCTTCCTAACCTGGATCAGGCCCGCTGCCGGGTTGCGCCTCTTCTCAAAGTGTTTCTGCCGATGCTGCTCTTGAACCTTCAGAGCAAACCCCGAGCCCAAGATGCCCTGGGAGGAAGAAGATACCTGCAGTTAGCAGTGTGTTAGGCCACGCTTTAACTAACAAGTTAGAGCCACCTTTGCCTCCATTAGTTTGTTTTCACTCCAGTAACATCATATTGATGGAGGCAAACCGAGTTTTTCTGTTCCCACTGCGTCACCGTTCTTGCATACTCTGTGGACAAGCAACGGGATTCCGCATGTCCCCCTTCCTCTTGACTCAGGTCACTAAGTCCTGCTGATTTTGGGTACATTAAGCATGGATGCAGCTGTCCCCTCACCACCAGCAAACCCAACCCTATCCATAGCAGCACGTTACAGCCTTCACTCACGGCAGGGAGGGCGAAGAAGGAGACCCCGATGAGCGTGAACGTCGCCGCGAGCAGCCGCCCGTTCCAGGTCTGTGGGTACTTGTCCCCGTAGCCGATGGTGGTGAGAGTGATCTGCAGGGAGGAGAGCATCCGAGCCCTCAGCCTGTGCAACCTCAAATAGCATAATGCCACCCGCCCCAAAAACTCACATAACGCGACCAAAATTCCCGTGACACTGGTTAGCGATTGCCAGTTTGGGCATGATTTGGCCACCGCATGAGGATGTTGAGCTGCTAGGGGTGGATGTGCTGGGAGCCATCCAGCGTTCCCAATGCCCTTTCTAGCTTCTTGTGCAGTGCAGGATCCTTGACACTGGCCAGGCAAAAGGAGCATCTCTCTGCCCACAGGCTGGCACGGGCTGAGATGCCATCTGCTAAAGGCACATGTCATCCCTGCACTTCCCATGGGACACAGCCTCACTCCTCCAGCACGGGAAACACTCCAACAGGGATCCCTGAAATTCACTTTTGACAGTTCTTGAAAGAAGGCTGTGTTGTTCGCATACAAAAAGGCTGGGGACTGCATCTTTCCATCCTCCCTATTAACCGTTTTCCCTATTTAAAAACAGCACTTTAGGCCGACAGCACAAATTAAGGGTGTTTCATAAATCCTAATTTAGGGATATTTGCCCCCACCGCGGTATTATTATAATGCACCAAAAGAGTGCTGGCAAACTGTGTGTTTTGGGGACAGAGCCAAGGATATCCAAGGATATGCAGGATACAGGGGATCCCTCAAGAATCAAGCTGCGGAGAAAAAAAAAAAAAAAAAAGGGCATTTTCCTGCCTTTGTTCATGGATCCTATTAACTGGAAATGTGAGGTATCCCCAAAGGCTTCTGGAAGGATCTAGGGAGCTTGGGTTCAGCAGGGCAGAGCACCAAGAGATGGTCCCTTTAAGAATGCCTTTTTAAGACATCTGCCTCAAAGATCTTTATGAACCCCTAAAATAAAATAGCCCTTCTTCCCCTGTTTCCCTAAGTCTCTGTGGCTCCCAAGGGAGCTTTGGAAACCTCACACATTCAATGTGGAGTAAAATAATTTTTAAATAAATGAACACTCAATCCCGCAGCACTATTTAATTGGACTCACTAAAAGCGCTATCAATTAGATGCCATTTTCACAATGCATTTAGTAAAAGGCATCTAAACAGCTATTCCTTACTGAAACGCAAACCAGAAACAAGAATCTCTCTGTGACCACTGCAAAGTTCATTTCTAACTTCTTAAGATTCACATTGCTCATTATAAGGGCTGGAACCACCAAGTGCCGATGCGGAGAGGAGTTTCTTCGTGGGGAATTTGGTATCTCGTGCCCATCTCTTGGCATCAGCTTGCACTGGACCTTAGAGCTGCATTGCAAGTTGCATCAGGTTGAGCTTGATCTTTCTTCTCTGTCCTAACCAAGAATCTTGCAAAGCTGCATTTGCTCTCTTCACATCGTTCCCCCTTCTTTTTGCAAACAGAGGAGCTGCTGGAGCAGCCGATTCCACCCCAAGCCTGTTACTGGGGTTTGATCAGATCTGGGATTTTCATTACGTGCTTTGTAATCAAGGCCAAACTAGCTTGCACCACGCCGGGGCCCAAGAACAATAACCCAAGACGATTAGCACGTCATTAATTCTCCCTTTGCTAATCTGGTAATCCAATAATTCACATGCGCACGCAGGCAGAGCAAACCAAAAGTGCTGCCCTTTCTTTGTCAGCAAAGATCTAAAAGAGGAGTGCTTTCAGCAGCAAAGTCTTTCTGGTACTTAGGCTGTATTAATTTTATAAAATATATTCCAGTGTGCTTAAAATCACACTATCCAAGTGTGATTATAAATAATTTAATGCCAGCAATACTTGTCAAAACGATGATCAAAGCACCCAGTCGTGTGGGGTCTTTATTAGATCTAGCTCAATTGTTGATGGAGCTAAATACCATGATTTAAAGTTCCTGGTTGCCTTGCAACTCTGGCTAATTCAAAAAATGCAATCCTAGAAAATTTTCTGCAAGGATTATTTAAGAAAAAACACAGCTACATAAAGTAGCCTGAAACCACTAAGCACCAATGTTAACTAAGCACCCCATAAGTCAATTCCTCACATAAGTGATAAAAGATGGAGGGTTAATGGATATTTTGTATTAATAATCAGCAGCTGTTCTATGAAAATTGCTTACCAGACCCCACCAGAGTGCATCTGCATACGTATCGAAGTGCTCATTTTCTCCTTTCTCAGCCAAGTATACCAGGAAAGAGGCCAGGATGAGGCACAGGAAGCCAATATACCAGGCAGTAATCAGCTCCTGCAAGATCATTAAAACACAGAAGAATAATTGCAATCCTGCCACATGTCTCCCAAGGCACAGAGTTCCTCACTCGTGGTCGGCCTCAGATCTGAGCTTGCCCAGTGTTTCTGTGTGTTTAGCCCTCGGGACCTGGTTTGAGGTTAGTGCTGTTACTTTGGACCTAGAGCAGAAAAGCCCTCTGATTTGGGACCACATCCTGGTGCTCTTGCAACACGCACAAGGCAACGCCATCCTGAGGAGCTGAGTATCTACCCACATATGTTAAGCAGAAAGGAAGGATATATTATTTCCCAATTTTTAAGAGTTACAGAACTGGCAGAAAAGTGGTTTCCCCAGATCACAGGCCTGCGTTTGAAACCAAAATGTGACCTCAGGATTCTTGGGACCTTGCTCGAAGGAGGAGGAGCTACGAAGTCACCACCTGAATCTTCTATCTCCCAGTTTCAGGAAAGTTTTAACTTGCAATTCACAGAAAGTTGCAGTTTTGAATCAAATTCACACGAGGGTAGGTGCAAGAAGTCTACTAAATTCCTGAGGTTTTTAAAGAACTTTGGATAGATTAGCTAAAGTTTTCATAAAAACCAGAAAAAACATTGTCAGAAATTCAGCAGGAAACAAGTCAAGGATCAATGAACTCTTCCTGGGCCAGAGGAAGGCCAAACTGACTTACACCAGGGATCAGTTCTGCCACGGGTACATGGCCTCATGTTTGGAGAAGGAAACCATCCAAATGTCCACTAGCAGCTGGTGCTGTGGGATACGTTTACGGAAAGGCATCCTCTTGGGAGCGTGTGTCCTGTACAAGGAGCTTGCATGGCACCTCTACCGGGTCTTTCTGCACCCTTCCCCAGCCTGGGATATGTTTGGGGAAGGAAGGAAGAAGCAAAGGTGTTTCTGATGGGGGGGAAATGTGAAGAGCGACTCGGTCTCTTTGCTCAGGACCTTCTCACCTTACTGTGTGCGTAGACCACTGAGCCCAGGAGCTTCCAGGTGCCTCCCCTCCGGTCCATCCGAATCATGCGCAGGATCTGCAGGAATCGCAAGCTCCGGAGCGCCGAGGTGGCAAAGACATTCCCTTGGGAGCCGGCCGCCAGCACGGCGATGGAGGCAATCAGCACCATGATGTCTGCAGGAACAGGGCACATCGGGCTCCTCAGAAAAAGGGAATCTCCTTTCTCCAGACACGAGACATCCTCTCAACCATAACCCTTGGTGGACCATTTCTGACTCATTAACCCCACCAATACCTTCACTTCCCCTTATCCTATAGCCCTTTTCATGAGATTGGAACTCCAACTGCTGAACCACATATGAGAGCATTCCCACTGCCACTGTGAGCAGGAAGACTTGCATGGAAGTGGTTTTGTATCAGCCATATCTGGTAGTTCAAGGACAACACAGAAATCTTCACCCACGCAACTTATGGAAACTTCCTATCCTTCCTTCTCCACAAAAGTCCTTCAGAGAGAAAACATGCCCAGTACTCTAAAGCCTGAATTTCGATACAATGCAGTAGCAACGCAACTAAATTGGATTAAGTTCTTCCAAAGCAGATGCCCTTTTTTAACCCTCCAGAGCTGCCTGTTAATGCGGTACTGACTGGAGGTACAAACTCCCACTGCCTGATTCAGAAACGAAAAGCTAGAGTAATCACAGGATGCTCATGGACAGAGAAAGTCCAAGAAATAGGCCAAGAAAGGTCTTTTTCTACATATCCTGGATCTGAGGATCTTTAAAACCCTGCTCTGTCCTGATTTTCTATGCAAATTTGATAGGAGTGGTTTTCTGTGGAATAAGCTGAAAATCTGCATGCATCCATTCCCACTCCCTGGCCATCTGAAGGCAGCTGCACATGGAGCAGCACAGCCACCGTCCAGCCCTGCCCCACTAAAACGAGCTGCTCTGCCCAGGGGCCCCTTGCAGCAACAGAGCACAAAGCACTTTGCAAACAAGAAGTAATTAAACCTCCCGGATCCCTCCTGAGGCACCTCATTAACACCAGGGAAAGCGAGCAGAGACGCCGCGAGGCCACGCGATGGGCGAGCATCCCCATCCCGCCGCTCCTGCGGGTTCTCCGTGCCCGCGGCGATGCCGGACTCACCGATGACGCAGAAGGGCTTGCGGGCGAATTTCAGCCTCCCCCTCCAGCCGCGGTACCGGCAGCAGCAGCCGGCTGCCCAGATGCGCACGAAATACTCCACGCCGAACACCACGATGGTGACGATCTCCTGCAGATGGGAGGTGGCGGTGAGTCCAGCAAGACGCCCCATGCAGAACGGGCTTCAATGCAAAAGTTTGAGCTCCTTGGAAAAGCTCCCAGCATCAAAGCTTTTTTTTCCCCCCACCTTTCCCAACCTTTTCTATCCTAATGAGACCCTAATTAGGCTGCAGGGTCTTCTGACACTTGTGGAAGATAGGGACAGCAGGGAGAGAAAGAAAGAACCAAAGAAAATGGGGATTTGGGAAGCCCCGCACAGCGACTGCGTGTGGATTTGCTCTGCAGGCTCTCGCACAGCAGGAGCGGAACCGCCGGCGCGAGGGATGCCGGGCTATTTCAGGAATAAAACTCCTCAGCTTTGTGTCAGATCAAATAGTTGCAAGAACGTGTCGTGTGGGAGAGGAGGCAACGACGGCGGCTGCTTCCACTGCGGCACGTTGGCAGCTTGAAATGCTGGGAACTGCTAAATGGACATCAAACTGCTTCGCAGTTTGGATCTTTCTTGCTCCTGTAGCTGTAGCAGCACAGAGTTAAGTGGAATTAAAAAAAAACAAGGAAGGCACCAAGAAGAGAGTTTAAGGAATCCTTTAAAAAAGTGCTTCAGTTATTCCTGTATGCCCTGATAAAAAATCCTTGCTTTTTTTTTCCATTTTTCCTATTCTTTAGCTGTGGCTCCCCATGAGCCCTTGCATGTTTAAATTCTTGCCCCACCTCAGCTTTTTGTGTGATTGCTTCCGACTTTCTTTTCATGTCACACTGATGGTTTCATTTGCAAATCCCAACTTACCAGAATGTAAAGGGCCCCTTCAGAGCTGTTCTGGTACTCATCAATGGTTGAGAAGACTGACAGCACCAGGCAGGAGAAAACTAGTAGAAAACTATACATCACACACATACAAAAAGGAAAAAGAGAAAAAGAAGAAAAGGCTATGTCAAAGTCTGCAACATTTTGCATGTGATTTTTTAATCTTCAGGAACAACTTGTGTGTAAAAAGGGAAAATAAGGTCTCCAATTTTACTAACTGTGAGTGGATCTGCAGGACTGCTCCCAGCCTTGCCCATACCAACCCACTCCCCCTTTCCAGCAGGCAACTGTGATAACTGAGGATCTGCCAGCTCTCCCTGCAATCTGCTTCCAACGAGCAAGCAGGCGAGCAGGGAAACACTCGGGTTTTATTAACACCATAACAGGTGAGCAGCTCGGATACAGAGAGCAGGAACGCTGCCTTGGCAGCCATCCAGCGCTGCCGCCTCTGCTCGCATCTCCTCATCCCCAGAGGATGCGCAGGAGCAGGACCGCTTGGTTCTGCTGCTGCCATGGGGACACTTTGCCAGGAGGGGACCTGGGAAATCCCCCTGCAGTGTCACCTTGCTCAATGTCACTCGTGTTTGCCACAAAAACAGAGGAGATTCCCCCAAACCCCCTACAATAGGGGTCCAGGTCCTGCTGCCCTCCGCTCCTCCTGGGACCTCTAATTCGGCCAGGCACTTTCCCAGTATGGATTGCACACCAGAGGGACTAAATAAAGCTGGATCTTGAATAATGTGCATTTAACTACTCATACTGCCCAGCTGAAGCTGTATAATATATATATGCTGTTTAATATGTACATACATATAAATAGTGGGTCTTAGAGCCCAAAGCACGTATCAACACATGCTGAGCCCAACGGGATGGTCTCAAACCGCGCTCTGCAACTCTGGGCCACCATCAGTCACAGATTTACAGGAAAGCCCAGCCATTTCGCATTGAAACTGCCCATTCTTTCCACAACCCTGTGCTTTCCACAACCACTTTATGCACCAACACACATCAAGAGCCACAAAGTGAATGACAGGAGCTTGTCTCTGGGCTGACGTGGGATGCCCGAGCCCCTGCTCCGGAGATGTCCTGGCATCCGTGCACAGAGGCGGTTTCCGCCCGCCGGCGCTGACCACCACTCGCTCAAGCAAAAGGAGGGAAATTAATTCACTAAAGATCGATTTACTGATACAATAAAGTAGGCCTGCGCAGGGAGAAACTAAAAGCTGCATTCTTTAAAAGCACTAAATAATTCAGCCGTCTGGCTCTGCCCAGCATTCCTACAACCTGCAGGCTGAATATTTATGAGGTTCTGGTTCAGCTGGCGGGTGCTGCTCCTCAGCTTTAGACAGCAGCGTTTCACACCCTGGGCTGGCATTTGTGGCTTTGCAATGACCATTAACCTCACGGTAAGGAGCAAAAGGAGAGGAATTTGCAGCATTTTATACGAACCGCAGGGCAGGCGGCAAGGCAACCGTAGCACGGGCTGCGCCTTGTCAGCAAGAAGCCAAGTTCTGCACAGATGAGACAAAGACAGAGCCCTCCTTGCTCACTTCAAAGCAAGTTCATCTTGCTTAAACACCAATTTGCTCTCTGGTGACTTGGGACAACCCCAGAAGAGTAATAAAAATTATCCCTTGCAATCCCATCCCCAAACAAGCCCCGTAAACTGCTCTGCAATGGGGTGGGCTCCATCCATCCCTGCAGGCAGATGGTTCTCTCCCTCCCCCTGCAGACCCAAAACTGCTTCCAAACCCTTGCAGAGGGAAGCACCATCGGGAGGAACTGCAACTGGGTCAGCCCGCCCTGCTCGCGGCACGGCCCAGATTTCACTGCAAAGTCCTACTTCAGAGTGAGAAACAAATGAATAATCAATGAAAGAGGAAAGAAGGGGCGGGGAAAAACCCACTGGATACTGGGAAAGGATGGGGGGAGGAAGAAAAGCTGACATGATCTGATTAGTGCAGCAGAACATGGGTTGTGTTCTTGGGAGCAGAAGGTAAAACGCTTGGAAAGGTCCTGAAAGCCAAGTGTGTGATGCACTCGTGGGTCCAGCATCAACCCCAGAGCTTTCAAGGGTGGGAGAGGCTCCCAGCCCCACTGTTGGGAAGTGAACCAGGGAGCTGGGAATAGAAGCTGGCAATTAACTGAAGGAACTCTGGGGACAAGTCCTGTGCAGAGCAGAAACGTCCCCGCGCTCCACCTCAGCCTGCTGAGACTAGGAAAATGAGACCTTTTGCAAGAAAACTGAATTCCCTGGACTGGGAGCTGTGCTTTCCCTGGAAAGCTTTGCAGGAACCTCAGCTCCCACTGAGGTGGGTGGAAGGAAGAAGCTGCAGGAGCCATGTCCATCCTGGGGATGCCATGTCCAACCCTGCACGCCCATAGAGCAGGGTAGCGGGAGCAGGAAGGTGGAATCTGCTTTGATTTCACCTAATGCACCCAGACAGGGCAGGAAGGGGCTCCAGACAGTAACAGATAGCTAGGGAAAGAGAAACAGGCAGATAAATAGTGTAGAGGTTGGGAGGAATCTAATTTTTAAAGCTACATATCTAATTAAAGAAAATTATGTCTACAGCCTGACTCTGGGTAATGTTAATGTGTAATGAGGAACATTAATTATGTCCCCTCTAATGATTTTTACATTAAAGATGCCAATTCTGCTTAGAGCTTTAGAGAAGACAATATCCTCCCCCGAGCAGACAGGAGCACGGTGCGCTGCGACGCACGGCTGGACACGGCACCAGCATCCCCCCAGCCTCGGGTCAGACACGAGGCTACGGATCAGCATCTCCCACACACAAGATGAGCGTGGAGAGGAGCCAGAGGTCTCGGCAGGCCCCATCACGATGCTGCTCCTTCTCGCCCACGACCAGCTCAGAGCAGGGCTGCAAAGGGCACTGAGCATCTACTGCTGCTCCAGACCCCCCCGCGCCGCTCGCTTAGGCGGTTTAGCTCCAGCAAGGCTCAGCTGTGCAAATCTGACTGCTAATACTAATAAACACAAAGTCCTCCAAAGTCTGGCTTTGCAAGCAAAGGTTGTGATGACTTAAGTCACTCGTGCAAGCTTCTTATTACGATTTCTAAATGCAGGCACAAAACCTGACATAACCAGATTTAAACCTGCTGGGCTCCATGTCAGGAAAAGAAGCAAAAAAAATTACTCAACTCCCCCTCAAAGATAACTACTCAAAAAGACTCATCAATAGGAAAGTTTGGTTGGGTTTTTGTCTTGTTTTTGGTAAAGTATGATAGAATTATTATAACACTTTGGAGGCTAACATCCAATTTGCCTTCTAGAAGAAACACCCTTGGAAACTATCCACCCATTTACATACGAATAATAATAGAAAACCCTTTAATTTACTCCTGAAATATTTTCATATAATGTCTGTTAACATGCAGAAATGCTGGGCTTCCTCTGACAGAGCACCAATGGGATAATGAACAATTAGCAATTGCATTTCTGGACATAATGAGGATGGACACGGCAGAAGGAAGTAGCACAAGCCACTACGCTCATTACGAGCTTCGTCACATTTCACTGGAAACAGGAAGGGAATTAATGCTTCGTTTAATTAGAAAGAGCAAAGCTGGAAGGGAAGGAACATTTTACTACAGGCATTTGAAATCCACACCATAAAAAACAACTTAAAACACTTTAAACACTTAAAAATGACTTTAGGGGACATAAATACGGCATTGATCGTTCCTCTAAAATAAAAGCCAGATGCTTACGGGCAACCCACCCGCAAGCCCAGCACACCATTTGCTGTGGTCTCTATAAAACGCTGCCTTCCAAGTGTCTCAAATTGTGGTGTAAATTAGACACTGTGAAAATGCAGAGCTGACAATAAAGCAAGGTGAAAGGACATCTACACTGAAGATGAAGAGAGGTTGTAAAGTGTCTTTTAGCACTCAGTCAGAACCAGGATATTTATGGTTAAAATTGAATCTCTGGTGAACCTTAAGAATAAATCCCAGAATAGGAAACATCAATAACGCCAAGATCTTACCAGGCTGTATTGCACCTCTTCTTCATCAGGAGCACCCATCACCTTTACTCAAGGAAACAATCTCAGCATGATACACAACTCAACTATTTGGGAGGCTAAATATGAGAAATAAATATTTTGGATTTCCGCATTCCCCAACCTTTGCCAAAAATCATCTCCCAGGGCAACTTTTTTCACTAGCAAAACTGAATATAGGAGCTGGGAATCCTGGCTTTCAGTCCTGTGCTTTAATAAAATGCTCTCCTTTCCAAACAGCTCCTGCTCAGGTCTCATTTAGAAGAGTGTTAAGTGCCCCCAGCACATTCCCATTGCCTTAGCCTGGCTGAGCGTTGGGAAAAGATGCGGAGCCCCAGCTGAGACATCACTCCTTGGATGTCTGCTGTCCAGAAGCACCCAGGAGGACTGAAACTGTTGCTTATGGGCAATAGAAAGGCTGGCTCCAAGGCAAGAGCTTTGTGTGCTTTTAAATGCTTAAAAAAATCCTTAGCCAAGACCTCTCTGGGACAACACTAATAATTCCTGTGCCTTCCTGGCATGCTGCATATCCTGCAGCTGAGCAGCTTAAATAAGGAGTGCTCTGCTCACACAGCACCATGAACTGTACTTAGGACAGTGGGACAAGATGTTCAATGAAGCATCACTAAGGCTGAAAGCAAGTGGCCCAGGAGGTCTCAATGGGGACAGCAAGGGAGTTCAGGGGGTGCAGAAAGTAATGCAGGGAGCATAGCAGCCTGGGGAGTCCAAACAGCACGTAGGCTCCATGGACTTGCGATGGGAAGGAAGAGGAGAGGGCTTGCTCTTCTGAGCAAGGCCACGCTGGCCCTGCTCCTCATCCCATCACAGCCACCTGCAAGCTCAGGGGTGCTCCCTGTGACCGGGGTGTGGACACTAAGAGCCAACCTGCTCCCCTTGCTGCACGATAGCTGCCTGCAGCAACGATGAGTGTGTTGTGAAGCAGATTGGATTTTCTAGGGTCGTCCACAGAAAACATGACCAAAGCAGGAATGGTGATGTCCAAGCACAATGTCCTATTTCTGAGCAGTGGTACATCCCCCTCATCTATTGAAATATGCCTGCATGGTTATACCCCGAGGAATTCTCACTCCCTTCACTTTCCTTTGCACAGTTTAGAGGTGAAGTTCATGTTCTGCTTCCAGGAGCATTCATAGTTCCTCACCTTAAGCTTTTCTCTGCTAGAAAAACAGCAGGATATAGACTCACATGTTTTCTCCTCCTGTGTCCACCCACGAAAACTCCCTCGGCCTTTCTCTCCTGCTTCCAGCTCAGAAACAGAGCAAAAAAGGCATCACATACCCAGAGCACCCAAAGACAGAGCCCTGAGCAGAATTAACCATCTGCAGGAATTTGAGCAGAAACAGTTTTGCACAACAGATTCTGACTCCTATCCAGCAAAGTATTATGTCTCTCCACACTTACAAGCAATAGTGAGCTTAAGAGCTTTCCTGGATTGAAGCCTCAAAAAACAAAAGCTGGAGGGGCAGGAGAATGGAGATTTGAACACATACAACCAGCAAAGCGGTTAAATTCAAGGAAAGCCTTCGGAAAGCCTTGCCTGGCTCTAATCATTTAACTCACTCAAGGCAACTCAACTCAGAATAAAAGCCTTATTAATAATAATCAATGTATGCAAAGTTCTAGCTCCAGTGTTCCTCTTTGTCCTCAGCTACCATGAATCACCGGTAATGCCCGTCTCCGTATGCGCTCGGCGCTCCGCACGCAGCCTCCGAGGAGCCAGATGTCTGGAGGAAAACCCGAAGCATTAATCAAGGCAGCGCACCTGCCAACGGAGCCTGCGCTGCTGCTGCAATTCAGCACGGCCGGGCCGAGATTTTCCTTTAAAAACTTTGTGGGGAAGAATACATTCACACAAGGGAATAAATAGGAGAGAAGCCTACAGGCCACGGGGCAATTATGGTGCATTAGCAGGTAAATTAAGAGTATAAAATATTGGACATTTAAGTAATTCTTAAAATGTCTGTGCAGGCATTTACTCAGAGCCCATTCATTGATTTTAATGTAAGGGAAAGTTGCTGTCTCATGCAATCCCGGTATTATTCAGATTGAAATCCGAGCGCTGCCCATGTTTGATGCTGCAGGGCATTCCCCAAAGTCTCTGCCTCCTCTGAGAAATATGAGCAGTGAGTACAGGAATACAACAAGCCTTCTTAATAAAACCATCCTCATACAAAGATGATGAAATTATTCCTCTTTCTTGAGAGCAAAGCCCTGTTTTTTCTGCAACACTTGGTCAGAAAGGTTAAGGGAATAGTGAATAAATTTAAGAAGCTGTGAGCTGTGCTATGCGGCTCAGGCATAAGCATCATCTTGCCGAGGTCAAGCTTCTCTAAGAGACTTGGACAAGGCACTTGACCTGACTTAACTATCCTCTAAAACTGGGTTAAAAGCAAGATCTCCCTGTAAAACGTAATGCTGCATCTTATCTTAAGCATTCCTCCAGGGAAAGGCAATACATAAAAATAGGGTCTCCAAAGGCACTGGTCTAATTGCAGACAGGAAGATTGTCACCAAATATGCAGGACTGGTTCCTGCTACAGACAGGAATAGCTGATTTTTTTTCAAATATCTGCCCCAGAATCAACTATGAGACTCCAGCCTAAGGTTTGTTCCCCACAAAGGACAAGGTCTTTCTCTCAGACCTCCTTTAGCATCCCTTGCTGCCAAAGCACAAAAACTTGAGCCCCCGATGACAATCCAGTAAAGGGTTGGGGATAGGGAAGAAAACACAAGTGCTACAACCTGCAGGGCCACCTTCCCTTCACCCTGTTCACCAACACAGGACCATGGGGTACTCCCCAGGACAAGCTCTGTTCTGCAAGGGTGACCTCCAGGCCATAATCCTCCTCTCTTCCTTAGCAAAGAACCTCCAGTGACGTTTAACTGAGCTCTTCTGCACTACTTTCATCTGGCTGGGTGAGAGCAGATGAGCAGCGTCCTACACAAGGGGACACAGAGAGGTGTTAGCTTATCTTTGGATCTCCTTAAGCTCTCCCAAAACCCAGGCAGCATCAATGGCACATGGAAAACAGCACTGGCCATCCCCAAATCCTGCTCAGAGACTTGCAGGCAGCATTTGGAGCTTGCCCCGACCCTGGGTCATGCATGAGGTGCTGCTGGGATCTGCCAGCTCCCACCACCAGGCACCAGCTCCAGCACCACAGCACATGGAAGCAGCTCTCTATTTTTAGCCCTGTTCCTAAGGCAACAAGGCCCTTGTGATCACCCCGTCTGTCTGTCTCTGTCTGTCCCCACCTAGTTTTTAGACCCATTGGCCAATTTTGGTCCCATATGACGGGGGGCAGATGCAGCTGCTGGGCAAGCAGCAGCAAGGAGAACTCGCAGGTTTTGCTCCATGGAGAGGTGGTCCTTGCAACTTCTTGGCTCTGAGCAATGTTTTCCCATGACACCCCTGTGCAGGCTCCCAATTCCCAAGGGAGGCAATAGCTTAGCCCAGAACTGTCCCAGCTCCATCTTGAGACCATCAGGGAGCAGGACCAGACCACAGGGGCACACCATCTTCTGATGCTTGAAGGCAACAGGGACAGAGGACATAGGCACACGAGAGCTGAGCAGATCTCATCTAGCTGCCATTTCAACATGCCGGTGAATCAAAGTAGATGGAAGCCATATGCTCTGCTGGGAAGCATCCATCTCGTTGCCAAGGAAACATCCTTCCCTTTTAAAATGGCAGGCAAAGGCTTGCAAAAACCTGCTTTAACCCCCTTTTCTTAGGCACAGCCCAAGTCACCAGCCTCTGCCATCACCATCCATGGAGAAGGGATGATGCCTCCTTCACTGGCTCCAGGATGAACCCGGCCCAGCAGAAGTGTGAGCCTATTTCCAGGTTGCAGATCCTAGACCAGTTTCTATGGTTTATTCCTTCTACTCAGCTCGGGGATGCCGCAGACTAGGAAACAGGCCATGCACAGCCGTAATGCACCTGGGAGCCAAAGCAGAAATACCCATTTCTGAATGGAGAGAACAACAAGTAGCAGAGTCACAGTCCAGGTCACTTCTAGGAGGTAAAAAAAAATATATATATATATATCGTATTTAATAATCCAAAGCTTGGCCACGCCTGGTTGGACATCCTGAAGTCTCCTTGCCTGTGTGGGAGATCATCACCCTTGCTGGAGAAAGGAGGGGAGCAGCAGCACACTTGGGATCCCAAAATTCCTCCATAGCACAGGTCCCAAAGCGGAAAATAGGGAGGACTCTGCCCTGCCATACACTCAGCTGCTAAGTCCAGACATAACTCAGAACACTCATAGTCCTCAGTGAGGACTATGCACATGAGTACTGATAGATGAGTAGCTGCTGCTCATCTGTCTCCTTGCTCCTGACCAGAGCTCTGTAGTGACCCATCTACCTGCATGGGATGTCCAGGAATTATGTCACCTCCAGTCTCCACAAATATCAACTGTCCTTCCTACCTGCATCTTTGCTTGAAGCCACACTCATGATCCATGCTGGGGACACCGACAGGGATAAGAGCATCGCGTGGAAGAGAACCAGGGAGGAAGGAGTTACAGCATCATCCCGCTGCCCGGCCGCAGAGGAGTCCGTCCAGGATCACAGGCCCTTCCTGCCATCCCATACATCCACAGGAGGATGTGCAGAGCTTGGCTGTCTCTGCCCTGCGTTTTTCCAGTCTGGCCGTCCCTCAAGACTCATTCCGAACAATAACCTATCATAGCACCTTAAAACTCTGCCCTTTAACTCCCCACAAACTCAAAGGCTCCCAAGGGCCTGCTTAGCTCAAGGGGTCCCCAGGGTCTCCAAGCCCAAAGCAACCTTCCTGTCCCTGCAAGGCAGTGACAGAGGTGGACATGCTCCCTGGAGCATTATTCCTTCCCACATCCACAGTGTGTGGAGCTTAGGGCAGCACTCACATTTCTCATAAGTGTTTTTTTTTTTTTTTTTTTTTTTTTAAATGTGAAATATCAAAGGAAAGAAGGAAGATTTGTGTGCACAGGAACAAGCAGAGCAAACTGAAGGCGACATCTGTGCTCACAAGGGAAATTTGCACTGGCTTGCTTTAACTCGACGGCTGCACTAGAGATACACATGCCTAGAGCAAGCACAGGAGGAGGCTTTGGCAGCAAAGCCCGGGGATCCTAAGGGCCACGAACTATTAAAGGTGACAGCAATGCACCAGTTCCCACCAGCTGAGAGCTCCCAGGAAGAAAACAATTAAACCTGAGACAACAGGCCCAGTTTATTAGTGGATCTCCTCAATTCAGCCATTCCTACACGATGGAAGCCTGAGGTTGGGGTTCTTGTCACCTGCTTTGAGATATCAACATCTGAAGCAGATGGCTCCCTAAGGATGCCCCAGCTCCACATTTCGCACTATGGAGATACCCTGAGGTGCTCCCAGCCCCTGCAAGCGCTCGCTGCAACAGGGAGCGCAGGCTCAGGGTCCAGAGGGGCTGCTCAAATTATATCTGGTGTCTGTTACGGAAGAGAAAAACAGCAGCAGCAAAAGGTCAGTGTAGGAATTCTTCCCGCTCCTCATTAGCTGGCGTGTTAAGAGAGAAGATGCTAAACAATAACATTAAAAACCATCTAGCTGCTAAAGGGAGAAACATGAAAAACAAGGAAAATTCACCACAAAACTGCAACTGCATGTCGTGTCTGACAACTTAAAGAGCTCAGGAAAGTGTCTTCCTCCTCTATAGAAACAGTCACAAAAGACAACCATGATGATGTGCATCCACTAGCCACAATGACCAAATCGCACAGTCACATTAACAAAATTTGTTTAGGGCTGGATACATATTAAATGCGTAGATCCCTCAGGCTTTGGAGGCAGAACCCTTGTAAAGCACTGGCAATTTTGTTTTAAGACATAATGACATGAGGACTTGTCCCTGTGGCCCAGGATGATGCTTAACTGGGTGTGATGAGAGCTTTGGGACAAGCACACTTATTAGCCTGACCTCTTTGTGGTCACATTATGGCTCCTTTACAGCTCTCCAGCAAGCTGCTATATGAGGACAACCCCTCTGTTCCCCTCAACTCTCAGAGCAAGGCAGCTTTCTGCAGGGCCCCCAAGCAAACGTGGGATGTGTCTCAAAAGGGCCAACCTAGGGAAAAGAGCCCAATACGCAGTGAAGTTCCTCTCATGGAGGAGGCTCCTGTGCTATAAACAGCTCTGAGGAGCCTGCCTGCATTTGCCCATGGCACTTCTGGTCTACACCTTGATGCCTCATCTCTCCTGAAGAGAAGTCCCACCAACCAAAAAGACAACTTGAAGAGATGCACCAGGGCTTCTTGGGGATGCTACTACCATGGTGTCTTCACAAAAAAAAATTTCCCTTCTTGATCATGAGCCACTGTAGAGCAAAGACTTCTCCTGGACAGTCAACAAGGCCTTTTCTGGCAGTATGTCCTAGCAGATTCATAACCCCAAGGCAGACAGACATCCCTTGCAAACCCTTATCCCTGCTCCACACAGCCACGTCCCATCAGCCAGCGGAGATGGGACTGGCAGCAAGTCTCCCAAGCGAAGGAGCCAATTTTGGGGTTGGTTTTACTGCCGATTCAAGCCTGGAATCTATATAAAGAGTCAGGGCAGGATCCAAAAGCGGAAGAGAGACACCCACTCCCCAGGAGCGTAGCACACAGACTGAAATAAATCGCTGCCTGCCTAAGGAGATGACTCAGGAGTCTCACTACATCTTAACTCAAATTGGTGCTAATGAGACCAAGGAAATTTGGAGGAAGGCCCAGTGGGAGATTAGCTGGACGACGTGTGGCACTTCCAGCCTTGATGGACATGTGGGAAGCAGAAGGATGAGCAGCAGCAGAACCAAAGCAACGTCCAGCAAAGCAGAAGCCGCATCAGCCCAAGCTCTCCTGCTGCCCACCTGCTTCAAAAGCAATAAATGGTGCTTGGGAGAGATTTTGTTTTTTGTTTGCCCTTCCTGTGAACACTGAGTGGCTCAAGGCGAGGAGGCAACACAGCCTCACTCTATCCAGCTATAATGCAGAGATATTTATTTTAAACTCTTTGGCTCTCCTCTCAGGTGAAAGATGGAATGTTCTTCTATCCCTTAGTATGTTAGTCAGACCAAAGAACCTCTGAGCAAGCATAAACTCAATTAATGGCCACCTTTGAGACCCTGTGTTGTACAAAGACCCATAAACATGCAGGATTAGTCTCCCTGTGCTGTCATTTGATTGCCACATAACACTCCAGAAGAATGAAAACCAATAAGCCTAATTCACCACCCTGTATTTGTAATGAACAGTAAATTTACAGCAATCAGAAAAAGCCTCACACTACAGGAGGAGCCACGTCCCAGGAAAATGGTCCCTTTCTTCTCCAGGCCTGAAGTTAGCTCTAAGGTCATTGGTATATAAGATTTCTTGCTAGGAAAAGAGATGGAATGGTCCATGCCTCCAACGGTTCTAACCATTGGTAGGTTCTGCCAAAGCACTGGTAAGTTCACCAGTATTTCTGTTCTAATATGGAAAAACTGAAGGCATGTTTGCTCTGATTGCTGACAGCATCTCTGCTCTGCCTCACACACACACACACCGAAGGACAGATAAATTAAGCAGTGATTTACTTACCCTGCACTGGATGGACCAAACACATCTGCTTCTACTCAATCAGAATTCACAGGGAGGCTCAAGATATCCAAATCTGTATACATGCACTCTATGCCAACTTTTATCAGCACTGCTTGAAGTCCATCAATCCTTGAAGTGGGATATTTCACAAGCACATGCATAAAATCCTTGATTTCCCATGTTCAAATTCCCCTTCCAAGCAACATTCTTGTGCAAAGCCTTTCCTTGCTGCAATCTCAAAATCCGGGCCAGTCACAATCAATTGAAGGAAAAAACAATCCCAACCCAAGTTGCTCTTTCCAGTGACACTAGCCCATTCCTGCAGGTTGTCTTACCACATACAGCTTTCCATTCATAAACAGGAAAGTCACTGGGACACCTTGAATTTCCATGTGGGCATTTAGCTTGGAAAATGCTTGAGGGCCAGTGAGGCTGCCCTGGGGAGCAGCAGTGATGCCAGGCCTGGACAGAGGGTGCAGAGCCAGCAGCTATCAGCTTTGTGCATCACTCCTTACCAGGACGCATAGAATCTTTTGACAGCGATTTCCATGCAGTTTAAAAAAGACTAAGAGGTTTCTCCATTGCCTTTTTTTTACCACTTGCCTGGACTTTTCTTCCCCCATCCACTAGCATCTCTAATCCGTGCTTTCTTTTGTGAAACCAGTGAACATGAACAGAAAGAAACCAACCCACCGATTGAAAAGCAAAGAAGCTGAGCAAATACCATTAGAAAGAAAAGTGGAATGAGCCTAACATTTACCAGCAGTCCCCTGACAACTGTTTTGTTCATCTGCCTTGACTGCCCAATGCAGCAACATCCTTACGACAGGGACTGTCTCCTTTCAGCTTGAAATATAGAACACAAGTCTGGAGACTTCTGTTTCCATTGAGTTGCTTGCACACCACTAATATTCACAGATTATTGTTTTCTTTGGTATTCATCTCAATGATTATTTGACAGGAATTCTTATTTCTCTTCTGCGTTTTTCTGTAGCTCCCTAACCAAAGCTGCAACGACCACACGCAGCAGGTACCTAGACACGAGCTCCTGCACTCGCACCAGAGATAGAAGAGGTATGTGTGAGTCACCTTTGAGTCAGGATTTTGCCGTGGGCACCATAATAACTCTCCAGAGTGACAGTGTCTCTATAGATCCTGCGTTCAGATCCCTGCCCTATTGCGGAGGGCAACAGCAGCTCCAGCCATCGCCGCAGCTGGTCTCGCTTCGATGCTTGATGCAGCACTCGAGCTCCGGAGCTTCCCAGCGGATCAGCACTTGCTCCCAAGTGAAGCCTTTGCAAATTCCAAGGAATGAAGGTCTGAAAGCAAAATCTCTGCCCCCTTCAGCCTCATTGCAGATGATCTTATCCCAAAAGGCCCAAGAGGCAACTGTTCTACAGCGCAGAGCTGGGCTCTGCAGATGGAGCGGTTGCCCCCTGCACCAAACAGAGCAGTTATTCCCTCTGACCTTGTCTGTCCTCATGTTCCTTTGTTGGGCTCCATCCGCCCAGCAGATGCATTAAGACAGGAGGATTTTTGAATAAAGTCTGACCATTGTGTCCAATGGTCAGCAATGGTCAAAGCACAAGAGCAACCCATGTTTAAGAGGTTTGATTATCAGCTGATTTCCCCTGGCACAAGGTCTATTCATTGCTTGGGAATTACTATAGAGGCCTCTATGAAAAGAGTCTCTCAAATGCTGGGTAAATGCAAACCTGCATGGGGACACCTGGTTCAGAAGAACCATAAAAACCATAAGAAAATAAACCAGCCACCCAGGATATGTCCAAAAACCCATTAGAGATTGGAGTGGTACTGAAGCAAGATCACAGATAGATGGAGAAATGCCTTCCTTGATTATTGGCAGCTAGACAGTTAAAAAGCCCAGAAGTAGCAAAAAAGCAGCTCTCCATCCCAGCCAATGACTTCCACGTGAAATATTCCCCATCACACAGCCCTGTATTTAATTAATTCAGTGCTTTAGAATAAATGCACATGACCTCCAGAAGCATCTCCAAATTATACATCATAGGATGCTGCATTCACAGCTTCCCCGGGGTGAGGCTGAGAGGACTGCATGAGGAGTCGAGGTCACCTGGCAACTTCAGCAAGTTGATGATATCACCTAGCTCATTCTTACTGGTAAAAAGTGACATTTTCCTTTCTCTGCATGGATGGCAACATCCACTGAGAGGCTACACTTAAATAACTACTCCCGCAGTCCCAGGAGGAACATCCTTTGTCATGGGTGAGCATTGGAGCAGCCCAAGTGTTTCAGACCAGGAATGCTGTTAGGAGCCATTTAAATGTATGGAGCCACCCTGGCTGGACTATGCATCGATCCACCGGCATCACATTTGGCTGCCTTTCTACATTAACTAATTTCACCAGTGTGCTCACGAATCAAATCACCTTGGAATGCAGCTCATTTCTAAATACATTCAGGAAATTTGGTTAAGGCCCTGACAAAAATCTCTTCTCAAAATGTTATTCCTTTTTGGCTGCTGGGAGCTAAAAGCCATTGTATAATCCTATCGCAATGTGAATCGCTATAGAAGGAAAGAGCTCATCCTGCTCAGAGCTGAAGACCTCACGTCTCCTTGATACATCGGGAATCAAGGGCATTCCCACCGGGACAAGGGGAATCACGCTCACCTTTCCATAAAAAGCATACTATAAACAAAATTAAATTATTTGTAAGAGCCACTCTCAGCTTGTCCTCTATCCACGCTACAAGAGGTTGCATACAAGAGAACAGCACAGCTCCTAGTCGCCCCAATTTTAAAGAAGAACTTGTCCCTCAAGAACCCACAGAGGAGCCAGCTCAGCTCCTCTTATGACAAGCAGAGCCAAAGGAAGACTCATCCAGCTTTGGTGCATTGGGACACAGAACGGAGGTCACCCAGAGGCTTGGCTTGTTCTGCTCAGGTGTGGGGTGAATGTGACAGCTGGGACAGGACACATTAAAGCAAGTGAAACCAGGTTGCTCCCACCAAGCTCTAAGCAGCAAGAGAGGAGGTTGTGAGACATCGTGGCGCAGAGCTCTCCCTGCCACAAGGCTGAGACTGCTGGGGCTGGAGACCAGAGGCAGCGGTGATAGCAACCCGGCAGGTCCAGGACACTCAACACACACAGGAGCTCTCCATGGGCAATGTGGCCCCATGCCTAACAGGATCCTCTGGATCAAGGGGGAAAGAACTATTCCAGCTGTGACCAAAGGAAAAGGAAATGATAAAACATCCCAAATTCAGTCCCGACAAAGCAAGGTTTCATTGAAATTACCCCACTTTCCAACAGGAATATTTTCCAGCACAGAATTTTGCTAGTGCTGCATATTTTTGCAGGGAGCCAGACCCATGTACGGATGCTCCTATGAACCAATTTAAGGATTCCAAGACTAATTCTCAAACAACAAGGCCTGTCCCTGCCTCTGCCTGCCCACACTGTCCTGCAGCAAGGACACAGTCTCCAAATGGGGGAAACAGTCATGAGGAGCGTTCCAGGGAAACTGTGATCCGAAGACTCTGCATCAGCCTCAACCTCCTCCCATGACATTCATGTGCTTTCCAAGTGGTTTTAGCTAGTTCTCCTTGGCAGGACAGCAAACACAAGGGCTAGCGCTGGAAGACAAAGTACAACAACTAAGAGAATATGTCTGTGTTGAGATGAGATAAAAAGGAGGATGACTATAGCTCATGCTCTACTATAAATCTGCATGTCCCTTCACAACCTTCTCTGTCACCCAATATCAAGAGAGGGAAGGATGGCATTAAGGGTGAGAAAGCAGCTTGGAAGGAGACGCAGAGGGAGCCCAGGCTGGCTCCATCTCTCCTGCAAGATGCAGCTTTATCCCAGGTAGGAACAAGAAGAAGCCTCCGATTGCCCAGCACAGCACTTCAGCCTGCGCAGAGCTGACCCAGCATCCCGGCTCCTGGAGCACATCACAGGCCTGGCACCGATATTCCCTTTTCCTTACAGGCTGGCACACTCAGCATCAGCATGTTTGAGCTGGCAGCAGCAGCCCAAGCAAACAGACCACACTTGCATAAGCGAGTACAGCACTGGGATGAGGGTGGCCCTGCCGGTCAGTGACAGATGGGCTGAAAGGTTGGGGACACTGTGACTGTAGGTGGATGTGTCACTGTGGGCAAGCACTTGCCATGAACCATGAGCCCCCTGGGCTTGGGGCTGAGCAACATGGGAAAAAACAACATTTATTCACAGTCAGAGAATGCTTTAAAGCAAATACTAAAAAAAATAAAGTGCAAAAAAAGAACTGATACAAAATCCAAATAAGGCAGCAGCAAAACAGCTGGAGATTCCCAGCTTTTGGGAGATGGACCTGACATAGGGCTCAAATGGCAAAGGAAAAGTGGTTCAGGCATGGCAAGAGAAAATTATAATCACATTAGGCAGAGCAAGTGCAAACCACCACCTTCATTGGAATTTAAAGCCATGCCCATGCTTAATTAACTCAGTGCATGGTACACACTATGCAGAGGAAAAATGCACCCAAACTATTTTTAACTCACCTAGAAGACACATTCAGGTTGCAAATTCAAAGTCAGAAAACAGGAAATGCAAGAATTTCATTTGCCCTGCCCGCACAGCTTTAGAAGTGTCTAAGCAAGGGGATATTTTGCACTTTCTTATTCCTGCCTCAAGCCCAGCCCTCCCTTGAGCTCAGGAGCTGAACGCGAGCAGCTCACACGGATGATCAGGAAAAGCATCTCCAGACACATTTAGGTTAGGTGGGCGCCAGCATAAGCACCTGGCTTGGATTAGCACTGAGCATAACAGTCTCTCCTGAAATAAAATGCATGATAGCGGGGGGAAAGAAAAAAGGGGGAGATGAGAGGCAGAGGAAAAAAAAAAAATCACTTTCAGCTGTTGGAGCTGGGAACTCAGAAAATACAGAGCAGGTTACGGTGAGCAAGGGACAAAGACAAGGAGAAAAAAATATTTTTGGACCATCAAAAGTAGTAAAACAGAATCATTTTGGAGGTAAAAGGTCTCCTTGAGCAGAGAACCTTCCACTGAAAACCTAGGCTGTCCTTTATGCAGGGCTCAACTTTTCAAATTTCAGCTGCAGATCGAGCAGAACGAGGCCACGTGCTGCAGCACTAAGGCTCTGCCCACCAAAGGAGAGGAGAAAAAAAAAAAAAAGAAGAAGAAAAAGAAAAGAAAAAGCCTGAATCCGAGAGGATTGGAAGATTCCCATCTTCCCAAGCTCCCTGGGATACAGGAGGCCTACACGCCCACGACTCAGGATCCACCTCCAGCCACACTCCAAAAGGAGGCCCTGCCAGGCTTAACCACCCATAGGGATGCAGGGCTGGGCAGGTAAAGCTGGCACCAGTGCCCTGGCTTAGGGGACATAAATATATATTTATGTGTGCATACATATATATCATGAACAGGTCACCGGGAAGAGTCGGTGTGGGAGGAGCTGTTAAGTACAAAAATCAAACCACAACACAGGAATGTAAAAGGCTGCCTTTGCTCGTGGAGGTTAATACCCTTCTTACAGACACGTCTGAGATGAGGCTGCAATGATAAACTTGAGCCGGGATTGGGGGGGCGGGTTGGGGGGCGGAATTTGCATGGAATTTCCCTATTTTCTCATGCATTAAATGGTGCAAAGGGGAATGAGCAGCAACAGAAAGGAAAAAAAAAAAAAAGAGAAAGAAAACAGACAAACAGGAGCCAAGATGCAGCACTGGGAACAAATGCTTTGCACCCAAATCCCAAGGTAGCCAAATGCCCTGGGCAACATCAGCCTCTGCAGGCACATATTTAACTAGAGGCACTTCCAGAGGGCACCTCTCGTATCTGTTAAACACCTTTAAGCTGGAGGAGCCGCTGCTTGTGCTTTAATGCCGAGACGCAGGGAGGCGATCGGAGGAGGAGCTGCCCGGGCACTGCTGCATGCTGTGCCACGGCCAAGGCAGCTCCCGTGCTCGCGAGCCCTGGGGAGCCAAAACGCCTGTGGACACAGACCCGGGGGTAATAGGAGCCGATTCCACACCTGGAAATGCAGCTGGGTCTAGGGGCAGCCGCCTGCGCAAGCCATAATCCAGTGCTGCAGGGCAAGGACTCACTTGTGCTGGAAATGCTCCCTAACTCTTAGCGCAAAAAAGTCCATGGGAGAAGCGGAGCCGAGGGATGGGTGTTTTTTTTTAGGCTGACGCCAGTTACGGAGGGATTATGTCGTGCAGTGTCCAAGCCAGCCAGCAGGACGGGGCTCCCAGATCCAGAGTCTCCTTTAGGACTCCAGCAGCTGCACACTCAGCATCAAGGTGAATGGCAAGTCCCTGTTCAAGGCTCCAGCACAAAATGGGGCTTCAGGCAGAAGGCAGCATGGTGGGACACTGCACTGGCACCGAGGACTCCTGAGCTGACTTCAGTTCTCCCAGACAAACTTTATGACCTTGAACCAGTCACTTTTGGTGTGCACTAAAGCCTCTTGCCTGCCGGTCCAGCTTACAGAAACCCTGGACACTATCCCCCCACCTCTCCAACAAACACTATAAACACAGCAGGGCTGGTCTCACTTGGGCAATCTCAGTGCTCTGCTAAAGGAATAACTGGTGCATAGGCTTTATCCCAGTAACTTTGCGTGATGATGATCGCATTTTTTAAGTAATATATCAGCAAGCTGCCAAGGCCAGGTGGCAGCACGCAAGGGAAAGCAAGCCCTGGCCAGGGTGACCCAGTCCTGCCTCGTGAGCATCACTTGCTGTGACAGCTCTGTTGGGGAGCAGGCCCAAGCAACTGCCAGCTGCCACTCCGGACAGCAACACACGTCTGAAGTTAAGACAGAGTTGCTGAAGACGTCAAAGAAGCTTATAAAGCTCGTGCAGTCCTGGGCTGCACCTGCTTCTTGGCTTTCAGCCCTTTGCACTTCCCTCGTTGCCACCCCAGCATCGCCCCGCTGGGATTTCACGAGGGTTTCATAGCACGCAGCCCATGTCAAACGCGAGGATGGATCTGCCACAAGCCAGGCAACACAAGCTCCTGATCCACCTGCAAAATCCTGCAGGATTTCACAACACAAGCCACTTCCAGATCCAGAGGGGGCCCCACTGAGCATGGAGGATGCTCAGGTCTCCTGGTGCTGGACTCAGGTCTGCTAACTGGAGCAGCAAGTGAGCTCCACAGTTCCTCCCTTCGGCCCTTTCCCATCTTCCTGTGCAGAAGACAAGCTCCCACAATAACTCAAGCCCCTTTGAGGGGACAAGGCTCCCACTTCCCTTCAACCCAGGCAGCATTTCATCTCTTGGACTGAAGCCTCCCCAAAAGGCCTCAATGTACAAAATGGCTGAGCACCAGAAAATGTTGCTCAGGAAAGCCACCACCTTGTCTGCGACTATTATTATGCAAAAGCAGAGAGAAGAATAGAGAGAAAAAAATCCCCTTGTCAAGGCTGAGAGAGGCCCTAACCAGCCTGGAAACCATGTACACACAAAAAACACCTAGACCAAGGAACAGAGCACCTGAGTGCCTGTCTCATGGCACCCAGGCCTGCAGAAGAGCCTGGTGGGACCAGGGACAGTCCCAGAAGGGAGGGAGTTGCATCAACGCAGCAATTTATCCTGACCCTCCTTTTGTAATCCCTGAAACAACAGAAGTCACCGGTGCTCCTCATGCAGCAAAGCCCTCCAAGGGGGTGTTTGTTGGTCAAACGGTGGGTCAGGTGTGACCATTTCTGGTGACAAAAATGAAAGAGAGGGGAGACACACACCCCGGGATGCTCCTTTGTTTACCGCTCCTGCTCTGAGCCTCAGGAAGCCCCAGACACTGATTAGCATTTCTTTCTAGACACATCTCCAATTCAGACGCTTCCCACAGAGGCGGAGGGAACATAAAACCCTTCAGAAGCCAGTGTAGGGCCACCAAAACACCCCCAAACCCCAAGCCCAAGATGGGGACAGAGGAGAAGGGGGGGTTGGGAAGGAGAACGGGTGCCTGAGCAGCGCTTTTTGTTCCTCGCTTCTCCCAGCATTGCTATGGTGATCGCAAAGCGAGACGGAGACACCGTCCCTACCCATCCCCGCTGCCGCTCCAGCCCCGGCACTGCAGAAGCCTCCTCTTGCCCCACGCGCTGGGGCAACCGGTGCAGGGCCCGGCCCTGGGTGCAGCTTGGTCCCCTCCTGGGTCTCCAGTATCTCCCCCTCACCATCACACACCCCCTCCCTGGACGGTGCAGGCTGGGCACAGGGTGCCCTGGACAGCGCAGGGTGCCCAGGCTCCCCGTGGGCACTGCGGGAATAAACGAGGGGAAGGGGGGTCCCGGCCGCGACCACCCCTGCTCCCAGTCCCCCCCTTCACTCACACATATGCGTGGTAGATGAACGCCCAGCCCCGCGGTCTCTCGAGCACGTTGTAGAGGAAATTTTGCAGCTTGCGGTAGAAAGCATTCCTCTTGGGGGGCTTGCCGCCGCCCGAGACGCCGGAGCGCGGCTTGCTGAGGATGCTGCCCCGCTTGGTGCTCTCGGAGCCGGCGATGAGGAGCGCCCCGTCCCGGCTCGAGTCCGGCGCGCCGGGGTCGAGCCCCACGAAGCCCACCTTGAGCTTCTTCTCGCCGGCGGGCCCCGCGTAGACGCCGCCGTTGCGGGATTTCTGCACCATGACGGCGGCGGGGGCCGCGGGCAGCGCCGGGGGCGGCAGGGCGGCTCCGCCCGCTCCCCGCCGCCGCTCCGCGCCCCGCGCAGCCGCCGCCGCCGCAGCCGCCGCTGCAATGTGCTCAGCCCCGCCGCAGCTCCGCCCGCACTAACCCTTTGCGGGCCTCGGCGGCCCCGGGCGGAGGAGGAGGCTTTTGCAAACCCCCGCTCTCTCCGCCCTCCGTCGGGCACCGGCATCCTCCGCCCAGGATCGGGCTCCGCCGTCCTGCCCTCAAAATGTCACGCCGTGCCATTCCCCGCACCCCCTGGGAAGCGAGCTGCTGCTCCTGCGCTGGGCTGTGAGCTCTCCCCAGCGAAGCAGGCTCCAGCATTGCCCTCAAAAATAAAAAATAAAATAAATCAAAAATTAAAAAATAAAAAGAAACCAACATTCTCCCCCAAAGCATCCCAGAATCCACCTCCCCCTCGCCAAAATAATAATAATAATAATAATAATAATAATAATAATAATAATAATCAAGCTTTGACATTTTCTTCTCCCCACCCCCAGCTCTGGCATCCTCCCTCCCTCTTCATCACCTTTCCATCCAGATCAGGGCCCGGTACTCCCTCCTCAGATTCCCTCAGGGAGGCTCTTTCAGGGACAGCCCCCAGGGCTAATACAGGTGTGAGAACTGGGCAAACCCCATGCCGAGATGCGCATCCCCGGAGCTCCAACGTGCTCCCATTGCAGAATGATGGGGTGGGTTTGCAGGAGGAACCCAAGTCCAGTTACCCTCTCAATGGCTCCAAGCAAACAGGAGGGCTCTCAACCAGCCAAATTTTCAGGTCCAAAACCAATTTCCACACACTTCAGACTCCATTCAGCTTATTTGATGCATTGAAACTCCATCCTGATACAGCCACCAGGTTGGGCAAATCAAGCTCCCAAATTAAGGAATCCATTTCCAAATGTGCTGACCAAACCCAACTCTTTAATGAAGACTTTTGATTATGCTCCAACTTCACCATTTCACCTCATATAACATGACTGGCTTCATGCCCCAAGGAGTATTTCCTCCTCATGCATCTTCACAGGGCTTGGAAGACACTTCTCTAGCCTAGAGAAGCCCGAGAAAGCAGATGTATATGCAGTATACAACTATACTCCACTAAAAGTGATGATTGCAGTGCAATGGGAAAACCTATAGCTCAAGACCAGCCTTGGAGGCTAAGCCAAGCCCATCAACAACTGCTTGGGGGAGTTTTCTATCATGTAGAAGTCAACACATCATGGACAATGCCCAAGCTCCACGCTTACATCCTTCATAAATAAATTATGCTTTAAGACAAGGCTTTCTAGATGTAAATAACTATGAACCTAGACTGATCTTTCCTCTCATCCCAACTTGGTTATTTGGGGAACACCAAAACAGTTTCCCAAGATTTCATCAAGCAGCAGAACCACAGCAGAACAGGAGCTCAGCCAGTCTGCTCCTGGGGCAAGAGCTGAAAAACACAGTTCTGCCACTGGTGTTGACACTTTTTCTAGGACTTTCATATTTAAATATGAAATAAATATTAAAAAAAACTTATGGAGAGCATTTCCCCAATCCTGGTTTTGCCTTCTACATTCTTTCCTTATGCCTAAGGAGAAGCCCAGCATCCAACGGATTAGAGGACCACAGAGGCTTGAATTCCCATCACTTACTCTCTAAATCCAATCCTGTGCATTAAGAGCAGAGTCGGCATGGAGCAGCCCTACATTTTTATGAACAGTATGCTTTTCTGACCCACATTCTTGCTGACACATAGCTAAAAAGTCATCTCTGCAAGTCAGGCAGAAAACTAAAGCTGGGTTAAATAACAGAAAAACAGATCTGCAAGTATGTCAGCGAATAAATTACTCAATTCAGCGAGGGGCCATTCTATTCATTATTTGTGAACACTTGTAAGATCATTATTGTTCTTTAATAGGGTAGCCAATTACAAATGTGCCTGGCACTAATGTACAAAGTGCATTATTATAGATCCAGCTACACAGTCCAAAAGCAGGAAATATCCCCCTCCACAAAAAGGCCAACAACACACAGAGGAAGCAATTTTCAATTAACAAACTCAAGACTACAAATAGTCTGTGAGCTCTAAAGAAGAATCTAAATTCATCTCGCTCCTCTTTGCTTAATTAGTTAGTTGTTTGCCATGTTGCACTGAAGCTTTTGGGGTCGCCGGTCTGAGCCCATCACAAAAATAGAAGTGGACCAAGGCAAAGGATGGGATTTCTTCTCTCCTAAGCTCTAGGTGGGCTGCATGAGATGTCAGAGTGAGATTGTACCAGCTCTCAGGGGTTGTTTCTTCACTTTGGATGGAGATAAAAAGCAAGATTAAGACAAGCAAGGACACTTGAATAATGATACCAAGGGTGTTCTTCCCCTGGACAGTGGAAACTCAACTGCATCTACTGCAAAAAGACCAATTCAGAGGAGATGGAAAAGGCCTGAAACCTTAGATGATCCATTCCAGCCTTGCTCCATCACTCCCTTGCCCTTTGGTGTTTCAGACATGCTCAACTCCTTCTCAAGAGATATTTCATGACTTAACATGGAGTATAATGGGAGTGTGTGTAGAAGCAGCTTGGCCAAGTGGAAGAGGCTTTGCCCAGGGTGGCAGAAGAGCTGTTCTTTGGTCCTTCCATCAATATGCCCTGGGCCTGACCACATCACTGCTCACTTTACTGCCCATTCCTTCAGCCTGCAAGCTGTTAAGAGACCTAAATACACTCTTGCACAGCACCTAGCATACCCTGAGTCCATAGTAGCGGCAATCTCATGGAAACGACTAGGCTACAAATACTCAAAGAACTAAGATGCAGCCAGTTGTGAAGATGAGGTTTGTTACGTTGTTACTTCTGCTGAAGGACAGAAGAAAAGACACAGCCGCTAACATTGTGTGAATTAATGAAATAAAACCAGCACTAGGAAGGTGCTTTTGCCTGATCCAAGGACATTATGTCTCCACAAACAAACAGAATTGAGTCAGTTCTTTACTTTCAACACTGCTGATAGCTTTAAAACACAAATGCCACAGCAGATAGGTTTTGTCTTGCCTGCAGGGTCTGAGCTATCAAGCTATATGAAGATACAGGAAGTTCATGCTCTGTCCTTTGGCAATTTTTGAGACATAGTAAGAGACGACTGGTGTGAAATGCGGGAATATATCCCTGGAGTCATTCCACATTTGGAGTGCACAATTGATGCCCTTTCTTCAAGCCTGCACAACAACTGGTGGTTTGCACAAGCTATGACAACATTGCCTGGGTTTGTAATGCTCAGCTTGTTCCTGGAGCTATGTCCAAAACCCAAGGCAGATGGCTTCATCTCACCTTGCTTGGAGCTTAGCTCCCCAATGGCTACACCATTCTAGCACTAACCCCATGAGAGTGAAGGCGCAAACGGATCAGTCATTTCCCACCCCACATACATCCCTCTGTCTCCCCAGCTGTGTCTCTTGCAGCCACAATCTCAAACAAGTCCCCTGGATGCCACATTTATTGATTAGTCCCAGGCCTTGTGATGATAAATAGAGTTGACTTTTGGGTTAACCGTGACTTTTGCCAATGCATGTCAAGGTGTTTTTGACTTTGAAAGCAGAAAACCTGACCTAAAAAATAAAATAAAATAAAAAGCTCAATTTATAAAGATGGACCCATCCTGGGAGCTGTTGCTCCCCAAGGGTAGGGTTTGAGCAACAAGGGTTGCTCCCCCAAGTGTGGGAGAAGAACACCACTTCAGAAGATGCCTCTACCCTTATACCACCAGTAAGAGAAGTTTTTGTGTCTAAATGAAGAACCCAGCAGATGATCCAAGAAAGTCAGATGGTAGCAGCCCCTTCCCACCACTAAAGTATATAGTCTCAAGTAGGGTCTTTCCCTGAAAGATGGGAAGGCTCAACAGCAGCTGGTCACCAGACCAGCAAAATGTCCACTAGGAACTTCCAAGGGAATCCACATTAAAAAACCTTTGGAGTAGAGCAGCACTGGAGTGCACCAAGTGTAACTCAAGGCAAAGATGACCAATGCAAAGGGGACAATAAATTCCACTTGGAGCATAAGCCAGCACTCAGAGGCTTCATCCTGAGTGAGGGGGAGATTTGGAGGCAGCTGCAGAGAACCAGGAGCATGGTGGGGAGGAAAGTGTTAAGATGAGTGCACAGTAAAGTAAATTAGAAGGGAGCCTGCTTATCACTGCTTTTAATTGAGCTATAAGGAAATGGGCCTTCAGTAAGAGACAGAAATTGGCTGAACAAGCTTAAATTAGATTGAAGATCCATGCCCCGTTTATTGGATTGAGAAAGGGATTAAAAGCACATTATAAATCTGTAGTCGCTAAGGACACAGGGTTAATGGCAGGTGCAGTAGCCATGTCTCACAGATTTGAGAAATCTCTCTCCTGTAGCCAGGGATGGTTTGACCTGAGCCTTCTGCTATGGGTGAGCATCCCAAAAGGGGATGGTCACTCCAGGCCATGCAGCTGGTCAGGACACAGCAATGAGTGCTACTCCCATGGGATGAACACTGGTGTGGGGAGATCACCATGAAAAAGCAGGTTCCAAAGAGCAAGGGCCTCTCTTGGCACTCACTTCCAGCCACATCAGCACCAACTTTTTTGCCAACCTAGAAGGAAGAGATACCAGACTGCCATCCAGTTCCAATCACATTTAACAGTCAGCAACCTCAAAGCTAATTAAGTCTGCATCAATTTTCACAGGAAGAGAAGCAATTCCTCCTTCCCTTTAAAGGGGATCCTGAAGGGTGAACTCATCTTCATTAGACACCAGAGAAGGGGATCACGAGAAAATACCCCTAACATTAAAATGCTTCAGTTGGCACTCATGCTCAACATGTTAATAAAAAACAATGCTTCATTAGTGCTGCTGCTGGCAAAGCTATTTGTTCTGTATTATCTATTTACTGGATGCAAGATTTCTGCACCCCATCCTTCTTTGTCCTGTTCTTCACTCCCAGCTCTTGGAGCCATCTCCAGCAAGTATCAGGACAAAATAACACTCCATAGGATTGGCTAGACCTGCAGCTGGAAGAGCCTGACAACATGAACAGAAGTCTCCCCATCTTATGAAAATGACTTATCACATTGCACAGGATCAACCCTGCAGGGAGACACACATGCACCCATCTAACCTGGAAGAGTCGTGCTTGTTCCTTCTAAGCATGATCAAAATTTATGAAGCTTAAGTATTAATTTATGCCTTGCTGGCCTCACTGTAAAGCTGGAAGTAAGAGGGACTTACCCAGACACATGAAGGAAGGGGCACGCTCAGAGCGCCCACAGAGCTGAAAACACCCCCCAGAAAGGGCTCAAATCGCTCTGGCTTGCAGAACACCTCCCAGCACAAGCTGGGCAGCCCACCTAGGGTCCCTCTGTCACTCAGGGACCCACATCCATCCTGATCTCCCTGCACCCAACCAACAGTGTCCCCTTGCCCCTTCAGGTCTCCTCATAGTCCCTTCCCCAACCAGTTCCCCATGGCTCATACCTCTTTCTCAAACTCCAGCCTCTACTTTCCCCTTCATTAGCCTCCAGCTCTTTCTCTAGCCTCCTTAGAGACCACACACAATTCCCTTTCTTCATTTATACAGTTACCTTGAAGGTATTTTTAGCCTGCGACCATGTTGCCCCTGAGTCTTCCTTTTTTTTTTTTTTCTAGGCTCTATAAATTTATCTCCTAGTCATTCCCCATGCCCAGCAGCACTCACATAGCCCCTCCTGACCTCCTTGCTTTCCTGCCTCATCCCATTCCATGGGGACCAGGACCCCATAACATCCAGCTCCCCCTGCACCCTAGGCCCCATCCTTGGGGACAAGGCTGCTCCAGGATAACCTCTTTGCACCCCATGGCCACCTCTCCATAACCCCCTTGAGAACCGACCTGCAGCTTTTTAAGCAGTAAAACCAACCTGGGTTTATCCTGGTAGCTCTTCTAGCCTTGCGAGCGCAGAATCCACCCCAGAATTGATCTCCCTAGAACCAAAAACCAAACCCCTCAAACACCTGCTTTTAACTGCTCCCATTAAGTGCTTTGCACCTCATCAAACACCTGCCTCCCACCAGCCCCCACGCTGAAGAACAGCCTGCATGAATATGTAGGGCCTGGGGGTTGTCATCAGAAGAGAAAGCCTGTGCTGCAAGAGATAACAGCTCTGACACATCTCTCTCCCTGAGAGATGAGCAGTGCAGAAATACAGCAGATTTCTGTGTTTGATTCGGCAAGAAAGTCAGAAAAAAAAAAGAAAAGAAAAAGACGGAAACAAACAAGCAAAAAAAGCTTCTAAAGGTCCCAGGTGGCCCTTAACCCAGGTGTCATGAGTTAAGCAGGGCAGTAGCTTGCATTAAACTAATTATTTTATCTTTTTGTTACTGAAACAAAGAAAATCTCCTAAATATAAAAAGCTATTTTCTTTTTTTTCTTTATTTTCTTCTTTTTTTTTTTGGACTGTTTTTTCTTTTACAAAACATTGAAATGGGAGTTTTGGTGTAAACTGCCAAAAAGCCCTGACCGAGAGCTGCCCGTGCCCAGGCTCATCGCACCTAAGTGCTCCCTGGGCAGACATCCACAGCGGCTGGAAGGGTGGAAAGCGCTTGGAGGATATAAGCTTTGCAAAGGGTGCCAGGCGAGGGGTCATTTAGAATCCCCAAGACTCGACCATCCTCAAGGTCATTTATTTCCCAAGGAGGAGAAAGAGGGTTTTTATCTTTTTACTCTTTTATCCTGAGCTTTTTGCATTGCCAGCTCGTTGTGCACGAAGCCCAGACCAAAGACAAGGAGGCCAGGGCTAGCAGAGCTCCCGTCTTCACCCCTTCCTCATCCTCACTGCACACAGTGGCAGCCCCAGCCTCTCTGCTCGTCCTCAGGAGCACGTTGCACCTCGGGGGCATTCTGCACACCTCAGTTCTGCTTCAAGGGATGCAGGGCCTGGCTATCAAGTCCCAGGAGACCAGCAGTCCCTTGCTTCCCCTCCCTCCGTCTTTGGGGATGTCAGGGACACCCTGCCCACCTCGAGGAGACACGTGCATCTCCAGACATGTCCCAGAGCCCTGCTGGAGCCTCCGCATCTCCTGTCAGAGAGGCCAGGCAGGCAATCAGGCTCTGCTCCGGGGACATTTGGGGACTATATTTGATGGATCATCTGGAAGTGCATAGCTTTGGCAGGCTAATCATTGCAGCCCGTCTCTGGCAGTGATTTATAGGTCTGTGTTAGACGCAGTAGAAAACAGAAGGGCTTTGCAAGGTGAGACGTGCTGGGTGTTGTGATGCTGTCGGGACGCAGCCCCCGGGACAGAGACCTTGCTCGGTGCTGAGCCCGCTTTCCACGATCATGCCATGGACTTGGTGGTGCGTCGTTCCTGCGCCTACCACGGAAAGCTGGTCCAGGCCTCCAGCAGCAGGACCAACTTGGGTAACCTCCCATGATAAGGCTTGAAGTGGCTGGAAGTGTCATTTAACCTTTCCAGTAAATGTGTTCCCCAGTAGCAATGTGTTCATTGACTTCCAAGGGAACAGGATGTAAAGCCACGAGACCTTCACTTGGCCCTCATCCATAACAGGGTGCAGCTCCAAATGCTACCAGAATAATTTCGGTGTCCCCACACCTTTTGAGTCAATGTGAGCTGGCAGGACCTTCCTGGCCACACAGAGTTAAGGCTCAGTACTATGCATAGGGGATATCAGTAATTGATGAGGAAGCAAAGGGAAGTGTTGCTGTTACTGACATCCCTGTAATGAGTTGCATGCTGAGCTCAGCCCACACGTGGTGCAATGCACCCCCACGGGTCCTTCTCCTCACCCTGCTGGCACTCAGCATCCCTTCCCTTCTGGAAGAGCATCCATGCGCACTCGTACAGGACCACTGCCCCTCTCCTTGTGCTGCCAAGCTGGAGAGGCCTCCTGCTGCCGAGCGGCCACGTGCCGGAGCGCAGGGCGATGCGCTGGGGCTGTGCCCGGCACACGGGGGATCCTGCGGCCGCTGCCTCCACTTGCTCCGAGCGCACAAGGGCAGCGAGCGGCTCCAATTGCCCCCGCTCAGCGCCTGGGGTGCGGATTCCTCTTGCAGCCTTTCTGAAGCTTCATCAATGTTTTAGAGTGGCCCAAAGTGCCTGCTGAGGCGGCCAGGAGGGGCATGAAACTCGTCTTAAATTATTAAACGCACATAGGCAGACGTGGGGCCGGATGCAAAGTGCCTTGTTTCCCCTTCTCCCATGTGCTGCAAGATTGCCCAGCACCAGCCAGCCGGACCGTGCAGAGGACTGACCAGAACTCATCTCACAGCTGCTCTTTTCGTACAGGCTGCTGCTGCAAGCGGGATTTTCTTAAGCCACCTCTAAAGCAGCTGGTTGGGAATAGTGGGAAGAGCCCACTTTGACTTTCCTGTAACCTCCAGTAATTTCCCCCCGTGCTTTAAATGCCACATTAAAAAAACACGTTTGCAAGGAGAGGAGAGGCTGAGAAGCCCTTGGCAGCCATGAGCCACTGCTGTACCCAAGGCTGGCTCTCCTGGCCTTGTTGCAGAGGGACCAGGTGCCTCTTTCCACGAGGTGGCATCCCTGAGACGGAAAGCATCCGATTGGAAAGCAGGGATGGGGCGCTCTTTCCAAAAAGGAAAGAAAAATCCATAGGATGATGACAGGTCTGTGGAAATAGGGAGCTGCAAGGGCCCAGGGCACCCAGTTGCACAGGGAGGGACCGAAGGGGAAGGTGCCGCTTCGAGGTGCATCTTGCCAGCACATTCTGCATCCCTTGTGCAAGTGCCTGTCCCACAGGGATGCTTTTTGGGTCCACTCAGGCTCATGGTGAGGTTTGCCAAAGGCCGCCTGGGGCCCAGTTCAGCCCATGATAAGTCTTCAGACCCAAGATTTTTGCTAGAGCCAGGTCATGGCTTCATTTGATTTTTCTTTGAAATCCTGAGAAATTCAACATACATAGTATATTACTTGATTTTCTTAGACCCTGGTGTTCTGAAGAGGGGCTAAATCAGAGCATTTTTGTTTATTTGGACTCCCTGCAGAGCCCAGTCCTCCCAAACAAGGGGATGTGCCGTTGCAGATGTCTCCAGCCAGGCCCCATGGGGCACAAAGTGTGCAGAGATGGGGCTGAGTAAATAGGAGCTGCATGAGCCCTAAGCGAGCCTGAATTAAATTCTCAGGGGCTTTATTTTTTCCTTCTCTGAAACAACACTGTTAATTACCACGTCACACACACCTCACTCCCCAAGGAGATGTTTTCCTATCTGGAGAAATCCAGGATGGCGCAAAATCCCCTGTGCTTGGTGCAGGGGCCGTCCAAGGAAGCTGAGAACGGAAAGAGGAGGCTGGAACATGAGATTAAACCCTCAGTGGGCAAACAGCCTTTGAGGTCACCATGTAGTGCAGCAGATGGGCACAGCGGCTTTAAGTCCCTCTCCAGGCGCCAAGAGCTCAGGTTTTGGCTCTGTTTTCTGCAGTGACTCAAGGTCCCAGGTGGAAGCAGATTGCTGCTCCTTGGCCACCTTGCCCCAAGGGCCACCACGTGTGGCTCCACCTCTCTGGAGTTCCCATGCAATGTCCCCTGAACAAACTTACAGGCCCCAGGATGCTCCAACATAGCCCTAAACCCACCTGTGGCCAGGGGACACCCCCCCGGTAACCGCACACCGTGGTGGGGACACACAGCAGAGTCTGGAGAGGTGCCGGGAGGCTGAGCCATCCTCCCTCCCACCATCCCTGGGTGCCTGTTCCCCCTACGGCTGCTTCTCCCAGAATGATGGGTCATTGCGGAGAGTCAAGAAGATGCTGCTATTCTGGTGGCCTTTCTAGGAGCTGCGGACATGCTGTTTTCTCTCCTTAAATGCTGTACTTTTAGGGGGTTACTCAAGCTTATTGCATGGAAAAGTCAAGCCGAAAGGGCTGTACAAGGATTGTTAAAGGGCCCCGTTGTTAACAGGCTGGGAAGGGAACTGAAAACTGGCTACCGCCTCTGCATAGGCCGGGATAAGCAGCCCAGAGCCCTGCACCGGTGGAGGCGAGAGCTTGGGATCACCTGGGCCCTGTAATGTGCATCTCCAGCTTTCCACCCTGCTGCAAATGGGAACGCACAAAACCCAGCCACGTTGTCCCCCTCAATGACACACACGCACACAGAGCTCCACACCTTTGGGGTTCATTGGGGTTTTTTGTTCTTTTTTTTTTGGTTTTTTTTTTTTGTTGTTTTTTTCATGGTGGATGTTGTACCAGTTTTATTGGTAAAATTGACATGAAGCCTCACAAACGCTGGAACATGCTTTTCCTTTTAAAGAATTTCCACTGGACCTTAATGGTGAGCATCCAGTCGTTGACATATAAACTCTTACAAGCTGATGTGCACACATGCGCCCGGGGGAGACGGTGGCAGCGTCCTGGTGTCAGGGATGGTTTCTGCGCTACGCACGGGGAGCCTACGATTCATTTGCCAGCCTTCTGGGCCTTCTGGGCTGACTTGGTGACCTTGCCGGCCCCACCGCTCTTCTTCTCCACGTTCTTGATGACGCCCACGGCCACCGTCTGCCGCATGTCGCGCACAGCAAAGCGACCTGCGGGAAGACGATGCCGCTTTAGGAGCCACCAATGCTTGTTCTAACCATCACGCTAGCCCTGATGTTTCTCTCTGTTTAAATGAATGAAATTCCAGGTGGGCAGCATCATCCAAAGGAAGGATTGGGGTTATTTGCATCAAAAGATGCCCTCTCTTGAGCAGATTTCCCTGTTGTTTCTTTTTTTTAATCAATTTTGTTTTAGAACAGAGGCAGGGAAGGTGGAAGTCTGCAGGGGAAACATCACCATGCAGCAACTGTGAAGCTTAGTAACCTTGAAGGAGAGGCCCTGCAGGCAACTGCTGCTATTCCCAGGGGAAAATCCAGCCCTGCCTTTGGAAATAGCTACTCAGCTCAAGAGCAAGGCTGCCTGCTGCTCGGGGGCCTAGCATGGTTAATGCAGCAGGCTTTGGGGCCATGGAGCAGCCACAAAGTGTGGGAATGCACTGGACTCCCCAGCTGACCCATTGGGATGGTCTGGGAGATGTTCACAGCGACCCTGCAGTGGATTCCCAAGCAAGGAGCTTACCAAGGGGAGGGTACTGGGAGAAACTCTCCACACACATCGGCTTGCCAGGGATCATCTCCACGATGGCTGCGTCGCCCGACTTCAGGGACTTGGGGTTGTCCTCCAGCTTCTTGCCGGAGCGCCGGTCGATCTTCTCCTTCAGCTCAGCGAACTTGCAGGCGATGTGTGCGGTGTGGCAGTCGATGACGGGCGAGTAGCCGGCGCTGATCTGGCCGGGGTGGTTCAGGATGATGACCTGGAGGAGAGCACGGCATGAGAGCAGGACATGGGCCACTGGGACCATGCACGGGGCAACCATCCTGAGGGACTCGTCCCAGGCCCCCCACCACCACGGTGATCATGGATGACCTCTTGTGGAAGCGGCATGGAAGAGCTGGCAACCTGACTGCCATGGCAGAAGCTTCCCTTCTATTTAAAGCTTTATTTAAGCTATTACTTATTTATTCCAAGAGCGGAAGGACATGGGGTCATGTCCTTCACAGGTTCATGTAGATTACTCGGTCCTGCTCTGTGCCAGAGGTGGCTGCATTTTGGCAGGAAGCAAGTTGCACACGTACGGTAGGTTGCAAGCTTGTGGCTTGCTTAAAACCCTGGGAAAGCTGCCAGGAAAACCTAAAACACCCAGGACATGCCCCTTCCATGATGTGCGTTGCTGAAAGACCCAACAGGAAGATCCGGCAGCCCACGCAACCCCTAAAACCACCGTCATGGCCACTCTGCCCACCTGGGACGTGAACTGTGCCGCCTCCTGCGGCGGGTCCGACTTGCTGTCGCCGCAGACGTTGCCGCGGCGGATGTCTTTCACCGAGACGTTCTTCACGTTGAAGCCAACATTGTCGCCAGGCAGGGCCTCGCTCAGGGCCTCGTGGTGCATCTCGACGGACTTCACCTCAGTGGTGATGTTCACAGGCGCGAAGGTGACCACCATGCCGGGCCGCAGGATGCCAGTCTCCACCCGGCCCACAGGGACGGTGCCAATGCCTGCGGGGAGGCAGGGAGAGAGCAGAGCAAACTGTAACGGCCCGGTGTATTGCTGGGGAGCACGGCCACAGTCTGGATGGATGCAGAGGCTAGGAAAGTCCAATGGTTTTCATCAAAGAGCAAGCAACCCATGCTGTCACTAGGGTGAATGAAAGGGACCTTTTAAACAAGGGTCTTTGGAGACTTTGAGGAAGACCAGGAGTTGGTTAAGAAGCATCAAGAGAAAGAACCATGAGAAGAGGCCAGGGAGCTTGGCTGCACCTCTGCTACCTCCTACCTTGGGGTCTCTTCTCTCTAAGGACCTGCTAGTCTCATGGCATGATGACCTCCCTGTTCCCTTTCCTCTTCCTAGAGGGGTTGGCACAGAGCTGCTCCCCATGGATCCACCTCATCTATCTCTACAAATGCTGTCACATCGCTTGTTGGGACAGCAAGAGAGGGGCATTGACTGCCTGTCTGCTTCCCGCAGGATACGTGTCCTTGGGAAGGGGAGCAGAGGGCTGGGAAGGGCCTGCTGGCTCCTGCGGATGGGCAGCACGGAGCTGGGAGCGCGACGGTGCTCATGTTGAGTATTTATAGCTCCAGAAACCATCCCGGCTGCCACCTGAGCAGGGAAGAGGAGATGGTCCCATACATGGCTAGCACCAAGGGACAGCTCAGCGGGTGGAGGTGCTGGTGACTGACACCAGCATGTGGAGGGCATGGGGCGGGCACGGCCGCTGGCATTGCAGACCATGAGCCCTTGTCCCACAGATCCATCTCATCCCAGCCCAGCTCACCCAGGGCAGTGTTCCCGAGTGCTGCTCTGGTGGCCTCCTCTGCTGGCCTTGCCCACAGCACACTTTTGCCACTGGAGCTTATTCCCAGCAGGTCTCCACTTTGTCTCTGCAGACTCAGTCTCAGGGATACCCAAATTTGCAGCTGGCCAGTGGCATTGCAGGGTCCCTAGGGAGTCCTTGCTGCTCTGGCATATTCCTCTCCAAGCCAGGACAACCCAAGGGGGCCAAAGGGGGTCTCTGCCCTGCAGCTAATCTCCCTCTACCCCAATCTCCCTCCAGTCGGATTAAACCAATCCTTCATTTCACCAGTCCTCATAGGTGGAAACACCTTTTCCCAAATCCCTGTGGAACAAAGTCCCTGGTTAAGGTGGAGCGGGAGAGAAGCCATGAGGGCTTTTGCTCACCTCCAATCTTGTAGACGTCCTGGAGGGGCAGGCGCAGAGGTTTGTCTGTGGGGCGGGTGGGTGGCAGGATGGTGTCCAGGGCCTCCAGGAGGGACACGCCGCTGGCGTTGCCTTCCTTACGCTCCACCTTCCACCCTTTGAACCAAGGCATCTGGAGGACAAAGCCACGAAAGGGGGAGATGAGCCGTGCATGCCCCTTCTAGCCCGACCCTCCCAATGTCACCAACGTGGAGGGAGAACAGCCTGGGGCTACGTGAGAGCCACCCTGGCCCATCCAAGGATGCTCCTGGACCACTCCTGGGGCTATTTCCATGGCTTCCATCGGCTTCTGCTCCGTTCACCCAGTCCAGCCCCATCCTTGGTTTAACTGGGGGCTGAGGAGCTCTCCCCATCATGGTCCCTGCAGGCTCCTCTCTACTCGCTTGCTCTACCTCCCCCCTGACTTTCTCCAAGGAGTGTGCAAGGCATCCTTTGGCAGGAGAAGGAAAAGGAGGCAGCAGTTACATCCCTGCATTGCTCCCAACAGACAGCAAAGGAAGAAAGCAGTTAAATGTCCCCGCGGGGGCAGCAGTGGCCTCTCCCCCGCATCCCCTGTGTCCCCTGCTCCTAGCAATGCCCAGCACCTTTGCAGAAACCCCACCGCTCCTGCTGCACATCCCAGCACTGCCACCACGCCAGCGACTCCGATCCTGCCTCCTGCCACAGCTGCCTCTGGCAGAGCTTCCAGCCAAGACCTGTCTCCGAATCGGAGCCTTCGCCCTGGCAAAGTGGTTGCTCAGAAGCAAGCTGCTCCCCATCACAACCCTCCGGGCTTTTGTTTCCCTGGCTTGAGTGCTGGAAAATTGGGATTTGGAGCCGCAGTAGCGTTTTGCAACTGTGCTTTCCACTTCCCCATCTCTGCCCTAGCTTGACCCTTGAGGCTCAAATAGGGCATGGAAAGAAAATTTAGAAAAGGAGGATAGGGAAGGCTGCCCAGCAGAGGACACAGTTCACAGCAGGGAAGCGCAGTCCCCTCTTCGGATGCTGCTGCGTGTCTCGAGCACCCGGAGCTCACAGGCTCCTTGCAGCGGTGCCCGCGGGTGCAGGAGCACACGGGGTCCCCATGCCACCCCACTCCTGAGAGCAGGAAAGCCCTGAGGCTGGGGGTGCGGGAGATCCCCATCGTCCCATAGAGCAAACGGAGCCTGGGCCTTGCTCCACGCGTCAGCTCTTCCGCCTTGATGAAGCCTGATGAAATTATAGCCCTGGCAAGGCAGTGCTGGAGCCGCATGTGATGCGTGGGATGACTCAGACCTTCCCTCGCAATCTGCTGCCCAAATGCCGCCCGCGGCCGCAGCTGTCACCCGTGTCCCCGCTCTGCTTTCGAGGGCACTGCGGGCTCCCCGGCCGAATGTCCCCTCGGCCGGCAGCGCCTTCCCGGCACCGCTCCGCACCCGGATGCCGGCCTTTCCGCGCCATCCCCGTCCCGTCGGTGCTGCCCGTTAAACTGGGAACTGCATCATCTGCCTGGCATCCCGAGGCACAAATATGGGAACAGGGAGCAAATCCGCTCTGCAAAACGTCACGGCCTGAGGCTGAATCTGTAGAAAGAGGCACCCAAGTAAAACCTCTGCTATTTACTCCCCGTGTTTGCTCCCCAAAGAGCAATGCCTGATTTACAGGCAATTTTTCTGCGTTTCTATTCAGCCTGAGCATCCCATGAGCAAGTTATCAGCCGCACGCGCACACACATGCTTCCTATGCAAGCAGGGACTAATCACTCCGTGCCTCAGTTTCCCTCCAGTAAAGAGGAATATCCCCTTCACCCACTGCCCACCAAGGTGGAAAACCCCTGGAGCAGAGATTGGCGCCCACTTGGCACTGCAAATCCTATGACACCAGAGACCTTGGTTTCTCAGGGACTTGCTGGACATGGCTGGAAGCATCCAGCCCATCCAGCCCTATGCGTTGTATTTTGGACCCTCTGCCCTCCTCCTCCCGAAATGATGTGCTGCATTCCATGCGGGATCCATATCCATGCGAGCATGGAGGGGAGAGGAGCCACGACACGTGGCAGCAACGTCACAGCTCATAATCCTGATGGAGCCCCAGGACTTGCTGATAAGTCCCTTGACAGGCAGACAAGTCACTTGACTGCCTTGTGCTTGGATGAAATCTGGCCAGAAAATGCAAGGAAAAAAAAAAAAAAACTAAAAAAACAGTGCTCTTTAGGCCAGGAATGAGAGGAGGGAGCTCTGCATCAGATTCCTGCATGAGCTTTCCCCATAGGGAGCTGTCCCCATGTCCCCACCTGGCTGGGGTCCCAGCTGAGGCGGGAGGTGGCATCTTCTCCCTAGGGATCTTGCTCAGCACGGGAAGGTCTCTGCACCCTAAAACCTGCAAGCCCCTTCCCAGCCCTCCAAGGCCTTTTTTCTCCCCACATCCCAGCCTCAGCCACTGCTTTTGCAGCTCCCGGGAGCCACCCCAGAGGCAGCCCCATTGCTGCTCAGTGATGCTATTTCAGGCCCTGGCTTCACGCGGGCAGCGGGTCACGCTGGGCACATGCTCCGAGGTGCATCGGGGCGGATGGGGCCAGCCAGACCCATCCTGCTCGCCACCTCCAGCACCCAGCCTATTAATAGCAGAATTGCCCGGGATCATCTTCCCAGCCCAGCAGCTGCTGACATTTGAAGCCTGGCTCATCTGCAGGCACCCAGAAGCTGCGCTGCTTGGCTTGGCATGGCCAGGACTGACCTTTGTCCCAGCTCCGCTCTGGAGGGGACAGGAATCTCCCCAATGCCAAAAATTCCCCTTTCCAAACCAGCCCCAGGTCTCCTTGTAGCTGCCGTCCCAACGGCAGGCTAGGCCCTTCTGCTCCAAAAAATGGTATTATTCACAGCCTGTCTGCCAAGAAGCCCCCATCTGCCAAGAAGACCCCATCCCGCCTCAGGTTCTTCTTTCTCCCTGCTGCCAAGCAAAGTAGGGGCCACTTCCTACCCTGAACCTCCCGCTTTTGTACCCTGTAGCCCTCATCATGATGCACTGTGGGCATTTCCCAACCAAAACGACAAGGAGCAACCCAAAAAGGATGCTCAAGCTCTGATTTTCATAACTAGCTTTGAGAAACATGGTATGTCCCAGAGCGAAGGGCATGGTGATTAGGACAATGCCGCAGTGGCCCTGGGGATGTTGGCGCAGATGGGCACCCATGGGAAAACGCACCTGATGCATCCAAATTGCACTAATCAACACATTAAACTGTGCATCTCGTTACTGCTGAGCATGGCAAGCAGTGGGAAGGACATCACGAGGGGTCTGAAGGTGCAAAACCTTCATCCCCGAAGCAACACTGTAGGGATCGTCCCCTGAAGACGCCCGTGCTTTGGTTCTGCGGTGCCTGGCCACGGCACAGCAGCAATCGGGGCCACAAACAGAGCACCCATTCATCCTGGAGCAGAGCTACGTGACCAGCACATCCGTGCTGGCGGCACGGGCCGTTACGCACCACGGGCACGCGAAATGCGCCTGCAATTTCCATGGCACCAAAGGCAGCTTCCGCCTGGATCGAGATAGCTGGAACGGGGAGAATTAAAAAAATCTAGCGCACACTTACATTGGGAGAGGGCTCCAGCATGTTGTCTCCGTGCCAGCCCGAGATGGGCACGAAGGGCACTGTGGCCGGGTTGTAGCCGATCTTCTTGATGTAGGCGCTGACCTCCTTGACGATCTCGTCGTAGCGCTTCTCGCTGTAGGCAGGCTCGGTGGAATCCATCTTGTTGATGCCCACGATGAGCTGCTTCACCCCCAGGGTGTAGGCCAGCAGGGCATGCTCACGGGTCTGCCCGTTCTTGGAGATGCCGGCTTCAAATTCACCTACGCCAGCAGCCACGATGAGGACCGCACAGTCAGCCTGGGGGAAGAAGAAAACTAATGAATTGCTCCCATTCCTTGATGTCTGCTCCTGTTGGCATCCCAAGAGCTTTGAATAATACATGTCAAACCCTACCTGAGCTAGCTCTGCTATTGCAGCCATGGTAGCCAAGGAGGGCTCTGCAACATGGGCTGGAAAGCAGAGTGGGTTCCTCCAGGTTGGGCCAGTCCAAGCAGGACCTCATCCAGACCTCTCATGAAGGCCCAGCAAGGGCCTTGTCTAAAACCCCAGGGAAGTCTTGGGAATCTTTTAGGCAGTCTCCCTGCACACTCTTTTCCTCCACTTATTTCTCCTCTTCTCAGTGGCCACAGTAGAAGTTGCCTAGATTGGTAAAGGGCAATGCTCAGCCTCAGATAGTGCTGCAATGGGCCGTCTCTGAGCTTGTAGCACCCATCAGCTCCCATCAGCTCTAAAGAGATGCAGGAATGTCCTGTTGCATGATGAGGTCTACTCTGGAGGGGTAGCCCACAGAGTGTGTCCCATAAACCGCATCGTAGTGCCAGTGTTGGCTGATGGAAGACCCTTGCAATCTCATTTGGCCAATAAAACCTAAGATATAGTTTCTCCTAGATCTGAATTGGTAGATGCTTGAACAATGTGGGAGGTACCCTGACATAAAGGCATCCTTCCCAGGGATATTCATCCCCACCTCATCCAGGCGGGGGGAAATGGGATGAAGAAACAACCTCTTTGTGCATGAGAAAGCCCCTAGCTGCCTGGAGAAGCACAGAGCCTGGATGCCTTGGTACCCATGAGCAAGCCCTGGGTACCTGCAGCAAGCCAGGACCCAGGGCCTCTTGCATGGACCCCTCTCAAAGATACTCCATGGCTGTTTGATGTCTAAGCTACCCACCCCAGGAAGGACTTCAACAGCATCTGAGTGCCACCAGGCTTGGCAGGAAGCGGTCCCTGTTGCTGGCCTCCCCGCAGCTCACCTGGGACGTCCCGGTGATCATGTTCTTGATGAAGTCCCGGTGGCCAGGGGCGTCGATGATGGTGATGTAGTACTTGGTGGTCTCGAACTTCCACAGTGAGATGTCGATGGTGATGCCACGCTCGCGCTCGGCCTTCAGCTTGTCCAGCACCCAGGCGTATTTGAAGGAACCCTTCCCCATCTGGCGATACGAAGGCAGAAGCCTCATGAGAAACCTGAGCATCAGCAACAGGGCCAGCCCAGCCCCTAACCCACCTTCCCTGGGCTAGACAGGCCACCAGCACAGATGAAAGCAGAAAGTCCCATGGAAGATGTCAGTCCCTCTGAATTCAGTGTCACCTCTGACCTACACGCTACTAAATACAGGTGAAAGGAGATAGTAATGTCCTCAACAAGCTCCAACAAGTGAAGAACAGACTGGAAGAAAAGCTCTTATATGCATTTCTCAGCAGGGCTGCATGGCAAGGAGGTAGCCTCAGTGCCCCAAGAGATCCCCATGAAGAGTGCCCCATGAAGCATCACCTAGGATCTCGTAGCTAGGAGATTGTGCTGGTAAAGAATAGAAGCATGAAACCAGAAAACTTATTTTATTAGCTGAAGCAATAGGAGAGCTGGCTAGTAGGGAAGGGTGGTTTTTGGTGAGTGAATCCATGCCTGATGGAGAAAGGGTTAAAAGCAAATGAAATGTGCGCCAAGTGCTATGATCAGAATAAAAACATGACTTGCTTGCCACAGAGTGTGTGAATTCTCAGGAAAAGCTACTGTCAGCTACAGCCTGAGCAACTGTTGTTGCCAAAGGGCCGAAACCGCATTCCGAATCAGGTTTTAACACACAACATGGTGCAGAAACTCACACTGGGTGAGATTAAGCACAGTATTTCAGTACAGGGATAAAGCATGCTCCTTGGTAATCAGGATGTGATTCCAGAACCAGTTTCTCCTTGGGGTGGGTGGCACTGAAGTCCTGCTGATGGGAGAGCCTGACTCTCACCTAGTCCTGAGCTCCCCATCCCTATCCAAGCATGGGATGAGGCAAGAGGAGAGACCCAAACCACCCGCCGGGCAGCCAGGGAAGGGGTTAATCTGCACCCAGCCTCACGTCTCAGATCCAACGTCGAGTTTTCAGAACGGAGAACGGCATTTAGTCACAGAAATAGGTCAGTGGTGATGACTTCATGGGCTCTAATGCGCAAGGAGCAGATGCTGCAGCTCCTTCCCGCTGCCCTCGCCCACCGCTGTCTGCGGCAGCGGCGGCTGCTGCAGGACCCAGGACTCGCCCACAAAATCCATCACGGGCAATGACAAATTCCTACCCGGAGGGAAGCGGTGCCTAATTGCAGGCAGCTAATGGCCTGGCCATGTTGCATGGGAGCGGGTTCATAGCAGCCTTGGAGGGTCAGCCTGGCCAGGCTCCTGCCAGATGCTCCGTGGATGAGCTGGGTCCGGCCCCACTGCGGCCAGCCGGGATGCGCCTGCTTCCCCCCTCAGATTCCCGGGATGCCCCTGGACAAGCCCTGTGTCCCCAAGGCTGCGCAAGCGATTAACGGGGCCGGGTCATTTACGTAAGGGCTGGAGTGTGGCGATGGCTTTGCAGCTTGCTGCAAATCCCCCAGGGCCTCCCCCTGCTCCATGGAAAAGCCAGGATGGGGGAATGGCAGGGAGGTGCTTCTCCCGCTCCCTGCATTGGAAAAGGGAGATGGGGAATTACAGAGGTAAATCCCTACTCCGAAGCCCCCTCACATCCCTGCATCACCATGGGCCAGGGTGCAAAAATCATTTTGTGCCATGCAAAAATCAGTCCATCCTTGGGCTGCGGGCAGGGAAACCAAGGCACGGAACAGGGTCAAGCGCACGGGAAAGCGGCCGGCACACGTAAATCCATCCGGGCCTCGGTGCTGGGAATAACACGGGGACAAGGGAGATCCTTTATTTAGCAAACTGTGTCCCTCCTTTCACCGGGTATATTCAGTTACCCAGAGCTGTTGTTGAAAAAACATGGTATTATCTGGCTTTGCACAATAGTGGCACTGTTCGGGGCCGGGAACGGCCGGCTTTCCCTTGTCTGAACGCCACCGGAGGAACAGTCCCTAGCTGTAGCCCACAAATAAGGATTAAAAAAGCAATAGAAAAACAAAAAAACCTTTTCTTCCTGAGATACTATTACCTCTGCTCTCAAGTCAAAAGAAATAAATCCCTTTCCTTTATCTCTTCTGTTAAAAAAAAAAAAAAAAAGGAAAATCAGACCCTGTTTTTTGCTGGCTTTTTTTGGGTTCCTGCAGGCCTCCATTTCCTGCGAATGCCACCTAATGGAAGAAAACCCTTCCCCAGCATCAGAAAATGGAGTCGCTAAGCTCCGGCAATAGGCTATTAATAGCAGCCCCAAGTGCCGGCATATTCTGGCAAGGCAGGGAAAGTGTCTCTTCAATTAAAATAGCTGCAATCACAGCGGGAAAAACCCGATGCCTCCATATTGCACCGAGAGGTGAAGCTGTGGGGGGAGATATATTGAAAAGCTGCGTTTAAAAGAGCAAGGCAGAAGCATCGGTTTAGCGTTAGGAAGGAGCTTGTCACCTGAGAGCTGCCAAAAGGGCCTGGGAATGCAGGAGGAAAAGGGATGATTTATCTCGGCAAATCCCAAGGGTTAAGATGGTCAGGCGGCAAGACACCTATTGAAGCCCAGCCATTCCGGCAAGTGGGTCTTTTGTCTGTTTTTCTTCCATTTTTGCTTTTCATAAAGGCGGGATCTCATCCACAATAAAAAATATATATATATATCAAGGGATAGATGCAGCAAAGGCGCCTGGAGCGATGACGACTTCCAAGAGAGCAGATCCGCCCTATAAATAATACATCACGGCGCCTCACCCGTCCCTGCTCTAGAATTTACCATCTCGGTTCCCGCGAGCTTCCGCCGCGCCGCGTTTTCCCACCCGGCCCTGCCGCTGTGCGTCCCCTCCAGCCTCCCCTGGACGTTGTTTGTGCTCTTTTTGCATGCCGCAGGAATAAGAATACCTGCCTGGGATGTCAGGGTGGTTGCCCTCCTTATAAAAGCCAAAGAAAAGAATTTAAACTAAAGCACTCATGCTGCATGCCAGCTTTTCCATATGGGAGGCTCCCGGGAGCAGACCAGCAGCCTGAGAAAAATGGGAATGGGGGTTTTGCAATGGGTCAAATCAGCAGTGCAGCCATTCTGGGAGCTTTTTTTCCCCAGATGGTGGGTGAAATTGGACAGTGAAGGATCCTTGAGGTTTCCTCCTCGTCCTGGAGGATATTTTGGGATGCCCTGAAGCTCTCTGCCTCTGAGCTCTCCCAGAATCCCTAGGACTGCAGGGGTTACCTAATCCAGACCTTGTTCCACCCCTGCCCTCGTTAGCAGCCTGTGGTAACAAGTCCTCCAAGTCCAGAGCTAAAATCTGGACAAGGAGGGTGACAAGCAGCCGAATGTCCTTGTTTCCCCAGGCCGGAGGGGACGGAAGGTGCCATTGAGGAAGGAGAGATTGGAATGAGCAGGAGCAAAAAAAGGGATGGGCAAGAAGGGCAGAGTGGGGAAAAGGAAGATATTCCCAAGGGGATGGTTGTGCTGGCAGGAGATGGCAGTGGTTGGGGAACAGGGACCTCGAAGCCCACCAGGGAGGAGGAGGAGGAGGAAGGCAGGGCAGGCTTGGGGACAGACGGGCAGCCGGACGCCTCACCTCGGCAGCCTCCTTCTCAAATTTCTCTATGGTCCTTTTGTCGATGCCGCCGCATTTGTAGATGAGGTGCCCGGTGGTGGTGGATTTGCCCGAGTCCACGTGCCCGATGACCACGATGTTGATGTGCGTCTTCTCCTTGCCCATGGTGGCAGCGGTGGCGGTGGCGGCGGCGGGCGGCGGGCGGGCGCTGGCGGGGGGCGCGCGGCGGCGGCGGGGGCTGCGGGCCAAGGGACGGAGCCGTCAGCGCCGGCCACGCGGCCCCGTGCCGGCTGCCCGGGCTATTTCTGGCCACCACGTCCAAGCCTCCAAGGCTTGGCGAGACACCGCGATTTTGGGCACAGCCAAATGTCCCCTTCCCTGTCCCCCCCACCCCAGACATCCCTATTCCCCACACTATGTCACCTGCAGCCAAAAGTGCCTTTTTTACCCCCAAACCCTCTCCCAGAGCTCTCCCCGGACCCCGTGGGCTGCTGCCGAGACCTTCTCAGTATTTCCAGGCGCGAGGGCTCTGCGGGTGCCTGTCCCTGTGGCCAGCGTCACCCAGCGGCTCCGGTGACAACATGGTGGCAGCAGAGTGACACGGAGCGAAACAGCCAGCACGGGGCCCCCGCCGCTCCGGGGGGCTGCCGGGGGTGATTTCCCAGGGGTTTGCTCCCGCAATGGGGCCAGGAATGAAGTGCAGGGAGGTTTAAGATGGAAACGGGTCCGTGCGGGAGCTGCACTGGCATCCGCTGCCGTTGCCATGGCTCTGCGGCCGCCGGCCTCCCGGAAAAGCCAATTTGACCCATTTCTGCCTGTGAAAGCCAAGGGGCAGCCAGCGGCTCGGGCAGTAGCCACCGAGGTAGCCAGCACCTCCCTGCTCACCCCCCCGTCACCCCTTGTCACCCCCTTGTCCCCCAGTCCCTGGGCAGTGACGCTTTGAGGACGCTGCCACAGGTGCCTGAGGCACAGGCGGGGGCCACCCTGGGCTGCCAGCTCTGCTTTGGACACCGTGGATCCTAGGGGATATGTATATATATGTGTGTGTTTGTATATAATATATGTATAAAACACCTATGGTTATATATATTTATACATATATATATATATTTATTTCTGCAAATGGCTATTTTTTGGTGGGGGGAAAGGCAGGTTATTCCCAGCCAGCAGCGACAGGCACCTGCTGGCCCAGGGGCTCAGCCCTGGTCCCGCTGCAGGGTGGCCCCTCGCCGCCTCCAGGCAGAGGGGGTGACGGCGGGGGGGCGTCTCCATGTCAGGGCGCCGCATTCACCCCCCTCGCCCCGCACCTCCCGGCCATGGGGGGGATTTTTGCGGGGACCTCCCTAAAAACCCGAATCTGCCGTTTAAGGAGCAGCCCCGCGGCGCGGGGGGCCCGGGGGGACCCGAGGGGACGCGGGGGGCCGGAGCTCTTACCGGAGCGGCGGTCGGCGCGGCAGAGGCTGCCAGCTTGGGCTCCGGCGGTTTTATGTCCCCGGGAGGGGGTCCACCTATTGACGGCGACAGCGCAATGCAGTGACCCCCCCCGCACTACGGCAATGCGGTACCGGGCGGGAGGAGGAGGAGGAGGAGGAGGAGGGTGGGAGGAGGGAGAGGAGCAGGGCGAGGCGGAGGAGAGAGAGGGCTGGGAGCCGAGCGGGGAGCGCGGAGGGATGCGGGAGCTGGGAAAGGGAGGCACGGGAGGGATGGCAGGAGAATGGAGCGAGGGTGGAGGTGCGGGGATGGAGGACGGAGGGATGGGAGGGAGGCAGAGGCAGGGAAGATGGAGGCAGGGAGAGCAGGGATGGAAGATGGAGGGATAGGAGGAAGATGGATGGGGAGAAGAAGAGATGGGAGGGAGATGGATGGGGAGAAGGAGGGATGGCAGACGTGGAGGGTTGGGAGAGAGATATAGGGATGAGGGACAGCAGGGAGCTGGTGGGTCTGAACACCAGGATGCGAGGAAAATGGAAAGTGGAAGCCTGGGAGGAAAATGAAGGGATGGCAGAGATGGAAGATGGAGGATTATGGCATGGCGGGGAGACAGCAGGGAGGGCCGTGTCACAGGGAAGGGAAGGGAAGGGATGGGATGGGGAGTCTCAGTGCAGGCAAGATGGGGCTGGGGGTCAGGGTGGCCCTGGCTCCATCCTGCAGCGATGCCCCCATGGATTTTAGAGCAGAGGGACCTGGTCTCAGGCATGGGCTTCTTGCTGCCTCCTCTCCTTAGCCACCGAGTCCTGGGTAGGTCGATCGCCCTTGGACCTCTGTGTGCCAGTTTTTAAATGGAAAGTGTCTAGGGAGCAAAGCTGATTGGGGTGTAACCACTGCCAAAACCCCCCTGAACGTCTCAGGCAAAAAGCGGAACGATGAAATTCCACATCTGCCACTAAAAAAAAAATGGCACAATATGCACAGGAGCCAGCAGCAAAGCGAGGAACAAATAAAGCAAAGGCTCTGTGTTCGCTCAGTGCGTGCACTGCTTGCCCAGGTATCCAGGGCTTGTTAACACCATTTCACTGAGCACAAAATGGGGTTCAAGTTCTAGGAAAACAAGGAAACCAGAATAAATCTTTTCTGCAGTGCTATAGTATTTATTTCCTTTGCATAAGACTGGATTGTGCAATGGTCAGAAAACTCCTGCCCAGTGTCACCTGTGCAATTAAAAGGCTAATGCAAAATCTTCTGTGCCCCGAGCCCAAGCATAGGTCAAAAGAAAGATAACTTAGAATTCAACTATGCAATAGTCCAGCAAACCGTTATGGTTTATACCATCTTCCAGTGACCTTAGCAGCTAAATCAGGTGCTGTTACCTTCCTGCCCTAAGAGTCAAAATTTTCACATCACCTATTAATCTCTCATTAGTGTTTAAAGGGACACTTGACTTTTTTTTTTCCTGAACCTGTATTTTCTTAGAAATATAATGTGATAGGGAAGATATAGCTTGGTTTTATACAGCATTCCTCTCAAAAATATATAATGCAATGACTGTCCAAAAAAATAAAAAGAAACTTCCTAAAGGAAGCTCCAGGGACTCGCTCCGAGCTGGTCCCGGCAGAAGCATCGACATTACCACGTGGCTGGAATACCCCAATGCCAATGGAGACTTGGGTTTTACTGTAGGCTTTGGTGCGCAACGTGGATGTGGCACCTTCTACACAAAGGTATGGGAATTGCCTTGGGAATGACCTTAGGTAGGAGCCAGGCTGGAGCAATACCCAGGGTCCTACAAGCCTGGGGAGATGGGCAGGGTATCCCAACTCTCCCTTTTATCCCTTTTCCCTCCTGGAATGAGGGTGCTTTGAGTTTTTACCCACCAGCCTCCAAAGACTAATGTCCCAAGCGGGTCCTGAATTGATCCCTCCTCAGCAGCTACGTTGCCCTGCGGTTCCCGCCTGCTCCCAACCGGTGGTTCCCCCACGGTGCTCGGCCGGGGGAAAAGCGGGACCAGAGGCTGCCCGGGGCACACGTTGGATTTGCACGACGAACCAGAGCCCAACGGGCTATAAATAGCCGGGGGCACGGAAAGGATAGAGCCGCAGACCCGGCTAATCTGGGCTCGGCTGAGCCACCCGTGCCCGGTGGGACTTAAAGTGACAGCGGTCAGTCCTGGAGGCTCCGGAGCGGATCCCAGTGCTCCCTTGGGATCATGGAGCATCCGCCGTCATTTCCACGCTGCTTGGGAAGCGCTTCCCCACGTTGCTTGTCCGGCACCTGCGAAACGCCGCTAATCCATCTTCCAATGCTCGGCGATGCACAAAGAAATCCAGCCGGGCAGCCAAGATCCGGGGGCGGCTGGAAGTTTAACACCTTGTCTCCATCCATCTGGCTCGGGAACGGCGCCCGGTGGCGGCTGACACAGTTCCCATGCATCCCCTTTGGTTGCTGGTCCCCCTCCTTGATTCTTCCCCTTTTTCAGGCTTGCAAAATGCCAACGCCAAATGACATGAGATCATTGGAGAAGACCGAGGCTCTGGAAGGACGAAGGGCAGCAGAGGGCAAGGACAAGCCAAGAACCGCCACAGATCACCCAACAGCCCCCTGCTCATCTGAGCTGTTATTTATGCAACATAATCAATTATTCACATAATAAATGAGAGTTTTCTTTCCTTTTTTTTTGCTGGGAGGCAAAAGTGTCAGCTGTAGAGGATTCCCGATGCCCCACACTCACCAGCCTGACCTCCTGGAGCATCTCTCCTGAGGGAAATAGATGCGATTTCCCTCCTTCGCACCTCTCAAAGCAATAGAGATATTTACCTTGAAAAAGAAGAAATGCTGTTTCCTGCATCCGCACAGGCAGCAGGCGCCAGCCCAGCAGTCGCAGGGACTTAGGGAGATGGGGCAAAGGAGAGGTGGGCAGAGGGCAGCCCCAGGGAGGGACGAAGCCTCCTGCTTTCCTTATTAAACCACAGCCCCTGCGCTGGAAGAATCCTGGCTGCTCCTATCTCCTGATCACCAGGGATGAGGGGCTGCTGTGGGGAGGATCTCACCAAGAACAGAAGCTTCAGCTGCACCTGGAGGGAGAAATTAATGAAGTAATGAGCAAATTCACTGCCCAGCTCACCCTCATCAAAGCCTCTGGAATTACATCAGCTGTCCATGTGTTTTCATGCTCTGCATCACCTAAATTTTAGACTTTTTTTTTTTCTGGTCTTCCTGGGGCATGTATCTTTCTTGACACCCAGGCACCAAGGCTCTCTGTGCTTTGTAAATTGGCTTCTATTTATTTTCTATATATTTTATTATTCATAGAGTGTCCCATACCGTTGTCCAAGTACCGAGGGGCTGGCAGCACCTTGTTGCAGGCTTTCTTCTTCTCCAGTAAAGCTTTCCTATGTAAAACCCATAGATCCGAGGCAGCTGGTTTCCCTTAAAGCTTCACTTGTTTATTTTCTGTCACTCATTTTAAACGTGATCACATCAAATATTTTTTGCTCTAAACTTCCTAAATCTTTTTCTCCCTCGAAATATAAAGCAGCAGCCTGTGTTAGGGCTCCAACCCGCCTCTTTGGGGTTTTGTTTTGGGTTATTTTGGGGTTATTTTTTCCGCTTTTGGCGGCGCGCACGCACCCCACCGCCACGGGGGCGGGGCAGGGGGCGGAGTCCCTCGGGGGGAGGAGCCGCACGCATCGCGCTCCCATTGGCGGCGGGCGCGGCGGGGGCGTGACCCGAGGGGATATAAGGGGCGGGCGGGGCGGCGCGGGAGCGCCCCGGGCCCCGCGGAGCGGCCGCGCTGCAGCGCTGCGGGCGCCGCCGCCGCCCCGGGCCCCGCACCCAGGTGCCAGGGGGGACCAGGGGCTCCGTGGGGCGCTGGGGATCGTGGGGACGCTGCAGGGTGCTCGGGGGGCTGCGGGTTGCGCGGGTGCTCGCGCTGCACCGGGTGCTGGGGGCCGTTGGAGGTGCTCGGTGCTGCACAGGGTGCTGGGGACTGCATGGGGGTGCTCGGTGCTGCACGGGATATCGGGGCCATAGGGTGCTCAGCACTGCTGGGTGTGCTCAGCACTGCTGGGTGTGCTCAGTGCTGCACAGGGTGCTCAGTGCTGCGCAGGGTGCTTGGCCCGATGGAGGTTGTTGGTGCTGTGCTGGCTGTTTGCTGCTGCACCAGGTGCTCGCTGCGTTGGACGTGGTGCTCAGCGCTGCACATCCCGCCCTGGCACTGCCGGCAGCACCGTGCACGGCCCAGGGAGCAGCCACATCCGCTGCCTCTTCTCCCCCTCAGGGGTTTGTTTGTGTGCGGGTGGCTCCACGGTGCCACACAGGCCTTTGGGGGACCCCAAGGTGGGGGCTTTTGTCCCCCCGCATCCGTGCAGTGCGGGTCCGGTGCACGCTGCATCCGCAGGCCGGGCTTTTCCCCGTGCTGGAGTCGAGTCCGCCCGGAGCAGCCCCTGGGTGCTGCAGGGCTGGAAGCAGAGGCAATGTTGAGGAGGGCTGGAAAAGCCCCCGCCGCAGCGAGGCAGCGGCCCCCGGGCATCGCCAGGAGCAGCCGGGCCCCGGGTCGCTGTGGCCGGGGCGGGCGCTGCTGCGGGGAGGGTGCCAGGGCCTCGGGCGCCCCGCGCTTGCGCCATGCCGAGGTTTTGCAACCGGGTGTTGTTGATGGAGCTGAGCACCCAGCCCGGGATGGCGGCACTTGTTTTTGAGGGAATTAGTGCGGCTTAGGCAGCAGCTGCACGCACGAGCTCTCCAGCCGTGCATTTAAGCTGCAAGCGGCTCTGTGAGTTTCGGGCACAGTGCAGCCCTGCTGCAAGGGTTGCAAATATAAATCTCTTGCTGTAGAGGCCCCCCCAGAGCTGTTGGAGCTGCCGTGCATGGAGCCGGGGTTTGCCAGGAGCAAGCGGGCCCAGCCCTGACTGCTGCTCCTTTTCTTACAGGTTTTAGGTCTGCAGTGGACCCAAGTCCGGGATCATGGCAGCGATCCCGTCAAGCGGCTCGCTTATGGCAACACACAATTACTACCGAAGTAAGAACCCTGGCCCTGGTCCAGGGCTTGCCGAGCTGGAATTGCAACAGGGAAGGGGGCGACTGGATCTGCCAGGGAGGTGCTGCTGTTGCGAAGATGAGATTAAACTCGGGTCTCCCGGGTCTTGCACAGTGCTGGGCTCCTTCCCGAAGTTGGAGGTGCAGGAAGGGGACGGCTGGAAATGCAGCCATGCTATTGCTGGGGAAAGGAGGCCTCCGGAGAGGCTGCAGAGCCAGTTCAGGAGCCTCTCTGCGAGGAGAGTTCTGCCTTAAGGAGGCAACGCAACAGGAAGGAAGTAAAATCCTGCCTGGAGCTGGCAGGGGGCTTTGTGCAGCTGGACTAGAAGCGCATGGATTATGTGCAGGTCGGGGCAGCTGGGGTCGGGGCACCCTCTTGGCTTTGTGGTACCGTGGTGTCTTCCCAAGCATTGCGTGTCCTAAGTAGTGTCCTTGCAGGGGGACTGCTTTTCCCCGCACTCCTGCTTTTCTGGTATCCAACACTGCTAATCTCACCAGCGGTTCCTTCCCAGTGTTTTTCCTCATCATAGCATTAATTCTGGGCAAACGCCGGTGACGGGAGCACAGCGTGTGCTGGGGCTGGTGGATCTCTTGATGTGGGTGGCTCTGATGGCCCCACTCTTGTCCCCAGGGCGCCTGAGCTCGACCTCAAGCAACAGCTCCTGCGGCAGCGCGGACTACGCTGGCGAGGTCATCCCGCACCCGCCGGGTGAGTCCCACGCGGGAGCTCCATGCCCATTCCCACCGGGATGCTGTCGGTTTAACGGGATTGCATAAGGCACCGTCAGCGTCGTGCACGTGGAAACCCCCGTGCGCTATCCAGAAGCACAGCCGGCCGTGCCAGGCACCACTTCTCCTTTCGCTTTGTGTTTTCAACGAATTTACAAACCTTGTGTCCCCACGTGGGACTAACGCGCGCTGTCCCCAGGTCTCCCCAAGGCGGACCCCGGGCACTGGTGGGCCAGCTTCTTCTTCGGCAAGACGCCCGCCCCGGCCATGAGCACGGTGTCGGAGTCCCCGGAGCGGTGAGTGCAGCTCGGGGACGAGGCTGGGACGCGAGGGGGGCCCCGCCGGTGCATCCCTGAGCCCCTGTCCCCTCTCCTGCAGCCTGGGGCCGGGCTGCGACATGGGGCCGGGGGCCGGCAGGAAGCGTCACGCGAGTGAGCCCAGCCAGCCCCGCGCGGGGCCCTCGGCGTGAGCTGCCACGTCCCCCCAGCTGCTTCTGCGGAGGAAACAAGTCAAGAAAAAGCAAGAAAAAACAAAAAACCAAAAAAACAGCAACTTTCCACACCAGCCTTTTTACTGTCTTTTTTTTTTTTAATGCTTTCCGTGCAACTAATAAACTCAAGCAGCCTTGTAAAATGCTGTGGGTTGTTCTTTTCCTCCCTGCGGATGCGCCGCTCCCGCCTTCCCTCCTGCCGTGCCCGGGCGGGTTGGCGCCCGGCCGCTTTCTGCCTTCTCCTCGTGCTAACCTGCCCCGTAGCCAGCGGCTGCTGACGGCATCGGCGCTGGATTTGCATCCAGCACCTGATAAAGCACCGGGAAAACAGGAACCTACCGTTCCCCTGCGTGCAAGAGGAGCCCGGCTCGCGCTGCAAGCAAACAAACCCCTGCTGCGAGCACCTTTAACGCTGCCCCTTCCTCCTCAGCGTGTGGGATTTTAGCTCAAGGGCTCCGTTTTGGGAGGTGACTTTGCTCCTGGGACGTCACAGAGGCAAAGGGCGACGTGGCACCTTGTGCAATGTCCCTGGGGCTGCCTGGCCAAAGTCGAAGCCCGCGGGGGCGGCTCCATTTTTGCTTGCGCTGCAAATGCCTCCCGGGTCACTTGTTGCTTTGCAGCATCTTTCTGCTGGCAAAAGCGTCTTCTGCAAGCTCTGCCCTAAGATGCAAGTTCCTTGTGCAGCAGGGTGGGAGGGAAGCAGATGTTTTTTTCTCCTGTTGTTTCCTAGCAGAAGGTCTCTGTTTTTGGAGGCACAGATTTTTTTTTTTAGGGGGTCTGTAAGCACAAGGGTTGCAGAGTGAAATGTGGAAACAGAGCTGAGGTCAGCACTGCTGTATTTGCAGGGTTGCCAAGATAAGTGCCCTTAATCTGGGTTTTATGCTCAGCCCCTGCCCTGCTTGTGAGCAGCACTGAGGCTGCCTGCAGGAGCACATCCCAATGCCAAAAAAAAAAAAAAAAGGGCAAATAGCCACAAAAAGCTGGGCAGACCCAGGCAGGCAGTTGAGTGGGGTACAGCTGGCAGGGGCAGAGGCTCTTGTTGTTTAAAACTGAGCCAAAAATCAAGGGAAAAAGCTGCTTGGCGCAGAGGTGGGTGCAGTCTTGCAGCACAGGCAATTAGCCGCTTGAACGTGTAATTACGGGACTTGTGCTTGCACACCAGGGGCAAACGTTCTCCTTTCCGCTCCCCGAGCAGCTGCCTCCTGCCCATTTCCAAGGTTTTGAGTGTTGATTAACTCGCCTATTTGGGGATAAAAGGCTGGCGTTTCCTCCTGCTCCTTGACCATAGGAGGAGCTCTCAGGAGGAGAAAACCCTCACTTTTATCTCCTGCATCTTCTTGCTTTAGGAATTTTCTTCTTCCAGGAGCAATGTTTCCTCCTGCCCCTTTGCAAAGGCCAGCATTAAAAATAGAGCACAGCAATGCAGCCAAAAGCTGCTGTGCCAGACTGGCCTGCTTCCTCACGGCAGCCTGCCAAGTTTCATCCCCAAACAGGGCACGGATGAGACTGAAACCAGGGCCTGGAAAGACACATTTTTGCCATAGCGACTCAGGAAAATCACCTAAAGGGCCCGGCTGCTCACCTGGAGGCTGGATGGTGGGAAGGCATTGGGGTGTCCTTGTGCTCCTGGCCACCTGGAGCTCCTGTGGTCACCAGAACCAGCAGCTCCTGGCCAAACTGCCTTGCCTGTCCCTGTATTTGCAGTTCGACTTTGGAAAAGGATGCAAGTTTCCAGGAGGAACCCATGGAAAACCTCCCAGCCCTCCCAAGACAAGGCTCCAACGAGTCTTCCTTGCTGAAGAAAACACACGTGTTTGCCCAAGTAACTGAAACAAGGAATAGATTTTTTTTCTTAGCTCATCACATCCCAGCTATACTTGGAATAGCCACGAGATGGTGGCAAAGACAAGGAGCCAGCGCGGAGTGGCTGGCAGGGAGAGGAGGGTGACCGAGGCCCGGAGGGTTTCATGCAGATTTGGCTGAGCGCAGATGACAGTGGCTTAAAGCCAGTTGGATCAGGGTGGTTGCAAAAGTGGGATTTGCTGCAAATTGCGAAATATGCTGCAAATTTGGTGCGACGCTTTGTGAGGAGCGGCGCTGGCGACAGCAGCAATGCATGGGGCTGCATGCAGCATGCGAAGGGCTGCACACAGGTTTATTGATAAAAACACCGGGCATGCTGCAAGTCAAGCATTGCTGCAAAGGGACCCAGCTTGCAAACCTCCCCTTTGGACATGGAGAGGGGCAGGCGAATACCCACCCTCCTGGCTAAAAGATGGGGCGAGCTCTGAGTGCTGCTCTGCTAACATTGCTTTTCCTGAGAGATCTGCAAAAACTCATTGCATTTCCCCTCAGCCACCCTCACCACGAAGGGCCACAGGCTCTCCCTGGAAACGTGCATCCTTGGAGTCGTGTCCGAGGGCAATCCAAGAGGGAACCATCAGGCACGAGCTGATTTTGGTGCGTTTGGGAGCAGGGCACCAGCATGGGGTGGCCTCAGGAGAGAGGCAGACGGCGGTAGATGATGCGGAGCCTCTCGCGCAGCGCCAGGAAGGAGGGCCGCTCCTCCGTGTTGCCATTCCAGCATTCCAGCATGATCCCATAGATCTCCACAGGGCAGCTGCTCGGCCGGGGAAGGCGGTAGCCCCGGGTGATTTGCCGGACAGTTTCCTGGTTCGTCATTCCTGCAAGGAGAGAGGAGATTCCCCTGCCTCTTCATACCCCATGGGACCCCTTCACCCAGGTCCAAAGGATGCTCTGCCCTGGGTCCTCAGCACCTTCCACCAGACCCTTCTGCAAGCCGAGAAAATCACTCAAGGCTGTTACAGAAGCAACTTCCAGGCTGGGCAGGATTTTTCATTGTGCTCCAGAAGCTGCTTCTGCCTCAGCTATAGATAGACAAGAGACCCCACAACAAGGTCTTCATGGTGTGGGGAAGTGGGCAGTGTCGGTGGTGCCACAACAGCATCCCAGCCCGCTCAGGAAGGGGGGGAACCCGTCACTACCTTCGTATGGGATCTGTCCATACGTGAAGACTTCATAGAGCAGAATCCCATAGGACCAAACATCGGATTTCAAGGAGTAGGTGCGGTAGTTGGCTGCCTCCGGGGCCGTCCACTTCACCGGGATTTTGGTGCTGCTACTGGTGGAATAAATATCGTCCTGCGAAGAAACAGGAGACCTTGAGGGCTGCTTCCTCCAGAGAAGCCATGGGTGAAATCTGGGTCCCCATGTGCATTAAGCCTTTTGATGCCAGCAGGCACTGGATGAGGCTGGTGGGATAGACCTGCTGCGTGGGATGGGCAGGGGGTGCTGTGGGTGACTGCAGTGAGAGCAGTGGAGGACCCACAGCTTCCCCCGACTGACCTTGAGGAGCCGGGCGAGCCCAAAATCGGCGATTTTGCAGGTGAGTTCCTCTCCCACCAGGATGTTTCTGGCTGCCAAATCCCGGTGAACAATGTGTTTCTCTTCCAGGTACCTCATCCCATCTGCCACTTGGCAGGAGATGTTGACCAGGTGGGAGGTGCTCAGGGACTTCCCTTCAGGACCTGCGAACCCAGGAGAGCCACATATTTAAGTCCATCTAGCAACACCTATTTTATGTGCTCTAGTGCCTTCTGGCTTGGAAAGAGACTCAGTGCAGGTGACAGGGTGAAAACTGGCATGGAGGAATATGTAAAACCTGTGCTTCACACTTCCATTGCCCTGAATCAAATTTCAATTTGAAGGTTGGTCTTAGCTGTCGTAACTCCGAGGTGTAAATTCAGCACGTCCCAAGGGCTCCTCAGGATCTTTGCATGAGCATCCTGGGTTGCAGGGAGGAAGCAACCCAGGAGGTTGCAACCAGTTCCAAGCTCAAGGTGACCTGCTGTCACAGGAGCGAGGTCTCTGGACCCGTCCTACCTGAGAGCTCCAGCTCCCCACCACCAAACTCTGCTAGACCCATAACCAAAAATCAGGTCAAGTTACTCGGTGTGGAGGAAGAGGAGAAGGGGGGTGAACAGTGGAAGAACAGGTCTCGGTGGGAGTTGCCTTGTTTCCCTTCAAGACTGGTTGTCCAATCAGGCACCAAAGAATGGAAAGGAGTAGACAAACAAATGTTCTTCACACTGCTATGGGGATGACTCATGGGGCAGCGAGGGGCAACCTGGCCTCTTTCTGATTCTGCACATGGGCAAAAATATGTTGTATCTCTGCAGGGAGATGCAGGTCAGCCAAGAGCATCTCCACCAAGCGTCTGTGGATTGCACTGCATTAGCACCTAAGCCAGACCCAGCCTCTCCTGGGCTCTCCATTGGGCTCCTAGGGTCTTCACGAGCCCTCACGAGGACCTCTCCGCGCTCCCCCGGGCTGGCACTCACTGTGCAGGTAGCTGTGCAGGTTGCCCTTCCGCATGAGCTCGGTGATGATGTAGACCGGCTCGTCCAGCGAGCACACGGCGTGCAGCTGGATGAGCTTCTCGTGCCTCAGGCACTTCAGGTTCTGGATCTCCTTGGTGAAGTCATCAGCCTTCATGTCAGCTGCAGGAGGAAGACAGCGGAGCTGTTGCAAGGGCCTGTCCGTGATGGGGACCTCCTTCCTTCCCAGGGCCACCCCCTTTTCCAGGACTGTATCTGCACACCCAGATCCAAGCACCCGCGAGATGCTTCCCATGGGGCTTTGGATGCCACTTTCTGGATCATCGTCTCCTCCGGTTCATCACAAGCCCACTGCACAGATCCAGCTTACAAAGGTGCCCATCCAGGCTTAAGTGGTCCCATACAAATAGTCCAGGGGCTGTTGGTCAGGTCCTACCACAGTTTGCTTAATAAGATGGTGACAAGGAGAGATATGAAGGAAAAGGGGGTGAGAGGAGACCGAGCGGGGCATCGTTACCGTTTGTTGTCTCCTGCTCCACACACCTTTTATGATCTTGATGGCCACGGGCACCGTGTTCCTCCACAGTCCTTCCCACACCTCTCCGAAGTAGCCTTCGCCCAGCTTCCTCCGCAGGGTGAATTCCCAGCGCGGGCGCTCCCATCCGTCCCGCTCGGGTGGCGTCTGGGGGACATGGGCATTGCACGCTCAGACCCCACCACCAGACCCCGCACGAGCTTTTGGGGCCCACCAAGACCTGGGCATCTGGCCTTGCAGGGTGTGCACCTCCTTCCCCATGTTCACTTTTGCATTATTCACGTGCTTAATTATTATTTCTAAGTCTTAACTAGTGAATGGAATCCTAATCAGGAAGCGAGATGGATTAATACTCTAATAGGATTTACGAACGCAGCAGCAGTTAGAGTGCACGGTACAGGAAAGCGATTTCCTGGTTATGCTGCAGGACCTACTTGGAACACGGGGATTTCCAGGTTATTTACAGATCCAGAAGGGATGCGTAACAAAATGGTTTCCAGTCTTTGCCATGGAGCCAGTCTTAGCCCGCCCAGCTGAGGGAAAAGCTGGCAGTTTTTTTTAAAGGGGTGTTTTAACATTTGGTTTATGACATCTCAGCTGGATGGATTACTTGGCTTCCCATTTCTTGTAAAAAACATTCAATGATTTTCATCTCCTTTTACAACAGAGTTCATACTCCCAATCCTCTCTCTCCTTTTTTTGCTAAAGGCAGCACCCAAGCCCTCGTGCTTTTGCATTTTGACTCTTCCCTCGTCTCTCCCTGGGCTCCTTGGAAGGAGGGAGTGCTGCAGGGACATGTGGGAGGACACGGGAGGACACAGGACACGAGAGGACACGAGAGGACACGGGAGGCAGGAGGACGCGGGATGCGGGAGGACGTGGGAGGACGCGGGATACGAGAGGACACAGGAGGCAGAAGCATGCGGGAGGACACTGGGGGACGTGCAAGGATGCGGGAGGACACGGAAGGATGCGGGAGGACACGGAAGGATGCGGGAGGACACGGAAGGACGCGGGAGGACGCACCGCGGGCGCGCAGGGCTGCAGCAGCGGGCTCTGCAGCACGGCCCAGTTGGCCGCGTAGAAGGCGAGGAGCTGCTCCATGCTGCCGAAGGGCCGTCCCCTCTGGATGTGCAGCCGCCCGCCGGCGCTGCGGCCGATGCGGAAGTGGCTCACGCTGCCGTGGGTGCGAACTGTGGATGGGAGGGAGCACGTGGACACAGCTCAGCACCCTCCCTCCCCGCTCCTCCCGGCGGCTTTTCCAGCACCCATGGGATTTACCGTGACTTTTCTGGCCTGTTTTCACCCC